>NW_008335784.1:1896457-1897193 GCF_000622305.1 Nannospalax galili | reverse complement strand
CGGCGGCGGGGCCATGGGCGAGCCTCGGGGGGCGTCCGGCTCCGGCCCCGGCTCGGTGGTGCTGCCCGCGGGGATGATTAACCCTTCGGTGCCGATCCGCAACATCCGGATGAAATTCGCTGTGTTGATCGGACTCATACAGGTCGGAGAGGTCAGCAACCGGGACATCGTGGAGACCGTGCTCAACCTGGTAAGGGACCGGGCGCCCGCGCCCTGCCTCCCCCGTCCCGGTCCGCGCCCCTCGGCCCTGGCCGCCCGCGCGCGGCCACAGCCTCGCCACCTCCCTCGGCTCTGGTCCTCTCCTGCCACCTGAGCGCAGTGCCCAACTTGACACCGCACTTCTGATGACGAGTAGACCGGGCCTTGGACGGAGGGCTTCGGGTTTACTTTAGAGTTAGTTCAGGGGTGAGGAAGCCTGCGGTTCTCTGGGGTTCCTTCCTCCCACACTCTGTAATTGTCCGCTGTGTCGCTCTCTGAGGATGACAGCCTTGTCCCTGGAGCCTAAATTCCCCGTGCTCATGAAATGTGAGAAGCGCATTAGGTCCAACTTGAGCAGCTGGGGTGTTATGTTTTCGAGGGAGGAGGAAAATGATGCAGTTTTTGCATCTGTCTTTAGATATATTCCGAGGCTGTGATGGAGAGTGTTGTGCCGGTATCCACCCCAACCCCCATCTCTTAGGCAACCTTCCCTTTGTAATATTGCTCTGGTTATGCTGATCTCTTTGCCTTTTTTGGG
>NW_008335784.1:1893606-1896361 GCF_000622305.1 Nannospalax galili | reverse complement strand
GCTTTTTTGGGGGGGGGGGGGACTCACAAGGTGTTAAAATGTGAGGGCACCAAATCGTACAGGTTGGTTTCTATGGTTGCATTCAGGAGCGTGGCTTGTGAATGAAGACCAATGATTTTAAAGGCAGCCTAGGTTTTGGCTTTTTTCATGATAAGAAAGAGTTACTGCAGAACTGTGTATGACTTAATGTTTTGCGCTATCTTCAGAGGCTTAGAAGCCTTCAAGATGACAGGGGAAGGAAAAAGGAAAGGAAGATCACAAATAGCATAATTAAGAGGGTGTGTGTGTGTGTGTGTGTATTTTGTAAATGCAGTTTTTTGCTGCAGCAAAGGTTTTTAAAACAGTTTTCTCTGCAATACCTAGCCTTTGACATACGGTAAGGTTGGGTTTGGGAAGGTAAGGTGTAAATCAGGAGCAATCAGTTGACTATTGTACTTGATGTGGAGTCACAGGAATAGAAAAATAAGCTTGCCAGGGGATTTTATAACACCCATGCAGTCTGAATTTTCAGCTAAGCAATTATTTTTACTTGATGTATTGGAAAATTGAAAGGAAGCTGCAGCTACGTCAGTGATACCCAGAGACGTGGATTAGATAATGTCTATGGTTTATGAACCTTTTAAATTCACAGGAAAGTTTAAGCACTTTTTTCCTTTTTGTTAGTGTGCCATGACAAAGATAGGTTATCTGTCTTTCCTTCCTATATTTGTTGCTGCTTGAAGACAAAACACTCTTTTCTACTTTTGTGGCCCCTTCAAATAAATCACAACAAAAGTGAGTGTAAGTTTGTAAGACTGTCACCCCATGGACAGAACCAGTTCTTTTGAAAACACTTAATGGCAATATGGTTTCTTGGGGGTTTTGTTTTACCTAGCTTCAAATAGGGCAATAATTTGATAATTTTATTGCTCCTCTTTTTTTTTTTTTCCTTCTTAGCAGAAAAGATAGGCTGTCTCAAAAAATATATTGACATATTTGCTGGCACTGTAGTTTTTAAGGGAGTACATTATAGGTTTTTCCATTTTTCTCTAACCAGTATCATTTTTTTCTTTAGATGAGATAATAGTATTTCAGGGCTTACCTAGTACATTGTAATCTGATAAGAGGCCGATGAGCTTTCACAAGCTGGAGGCAGATTTGAATATGTCACCAGTCTGGACTCCCCAGCAACAACGATGTATGCTGGATCAATTCTTAACAGATGGGATCCTTTAGCTGTACAGTAGGCTAAAAAAGGAAGTGAACCATTTCTCTGGTAGTAAAAAAGCAATTTAACTCTTCAGTGCAATGAAATTTACCATGAAGTATAGGAACACTTTTTTTTTCTTTTCTAGGCATTAATTTTACTGGTAGTCTGGAGACCTCAGAAATAGGGTAATACCAAAATTGTATACCTCTCATACCCCCTCAACCCCCTGCATTGATTTTTGGAATAAAAATGTTAGGCTTAAAATTTCTTTGCACATATTTAAAGAATAGAGTTGATTTTTAGATGGAAACTTTTCAGTTAAAGAAAAAATGACAGAGGAGTTTTTTATTATGTTGCTAATTGTATTGTAGTCTTTGAATTAGTTGTCTGAGGTGCAATATTTCTGGAATTACGGGCTCGAGGCTTTATTGTTCAAAAATATTTGTAATGAAACTTCTGAAATTTTAAGTTGGTTCCTAAAAATATATTTGGAAATCGTGGGCATTAAAATAATTATCAAAGCTTAATTCTGTTTAAGAAGAACAAAATGAATAAAATTCATTTAGGGCACTAGGTGACTTGTTAGAAGTTGGAAGCCTTTACTATTATTTCTAAAATGAATTTCTTCTACTTTGTCTTAATTTAAGAATGTTAAAGAAACATGTAAGCTGCAGGTGGTAAGATATCTCTCACATTGTCCTGTGTAACAGAAAAGAAAGGAAGGGAACTAATGAAACTTTGAAAGAAATTTTACTTTAAGCAGTACCCTTGGCATAATCACTTTGACAAGTATTTCTTTTTTTCCATGTTCATTCTTTCTATATAATGAAAGAATATGAGAATACTAATATTTGGTCTTTAGGTGCTGTTTCATATGTGCTTTACTTAAAAACTGAAAAATTTTGTGACATAAAGTCTAAGTTTGTAGGATTTCACCATAGCTGTGGCTGGAATTTTTCAGATTTTTATCAGAGCTAGAGAAGCTAGCTCTTCTTCTGCTCAGTTGGGTTGTGGTGAAGGAGCAGCAGTATACAAGACATAGAGTGAATAGTTTCATTAGAAGGTACGTGAGTTGTGTTTGTGATGTTCTAGGTGACTTAAGCATTCAAATATGGGACAGAAGGTTCAGGAAGATGACTCAATCAGTTTGAAAATAAGGTCACATGGAGAGTGTGTGGCCAAGCATTTGCATTGCGGCCCTCTACCAGTGAAAGAGACTGGCTCTCGACAAGCTTTGGTTTCAGGAGGAATTTTCAATGTGTGTTATAAGAGAGCTTATATTAAAGAGATTTTATCGGTTGGTTTTCTTCTGTAAGGCAGGCATACTAATTCTGTTGCATTCTTTGTAAACACACTTGACATGTATTTATATAAGGTTACTACTTCCTTGAAGTAAATGCTAGGTAAATATCACATCTTTGTAACATAGAAGCTTCTTTTTATCAAACATAAACTTTTAGAAAAGATAAAATCATAGAGAACTAATATTTACTTAATGAAATAATTCCCAGTAGTGTTTTTGAATCTGCTTTATTTAGTATAGTTCTTTAATTGTAATTGTAGAAT
>NW_008335784.1:1860090-1893510 GCF_000622305.1 Nannospalax galili | reverse complement strand
TCTTTAGTTGTAGGACTGGTATATCTCTATATTTTTTTAGTGTTTTATTTATTATTTTTATTTTATGTGTATGAGTGTATTGCCTGCATGTATGTAAGTGCACCCATGTCATGCAGTGCCCACAGAGGTCAGAGGAACTAGAGCTAATTGATGGTTCTTAGCTGCCATGTGGATGCTGAGAATCAAACCCAGGTCCTCTGCAAGAGCAGCCAGTGCTCTTAACTGCCGAGCCATCTCTCTAGCCCCTAACTTTTTAAATTTTATATTCTAAGTGGCATAATAAAATGTTTGAGGTAACTAGTGGGCTATTAAGTTCCTCTTGGTATATGGATAATGGTAGTGTAGTCAAAGGGAATTTTATTACTTTTGGTACTTGACTGTGACCATAGCTCTTCTTTGAATCTTTCCATTTGCAGGTTGATGATAAGAATAATTTGTATTTTAATGATTGAGGTTTTTTGTTTGTTTGTTTGTTTGCTTTTTTTGTTTTTTTGTCTTTTTGAAGCAGGGTCTCCCTGTAGTCCTGGAACTCACTATGTAGACCAGGCTGGCCTTGAATTCACAGAGATCCACCTGCCTCTGCCTCCCAAGTGCTGGGACTACAGGTGTGGGCTACCACGCCCGGCAATGATTGAGTTTTAAATAATCAAGCATACATAAATTAAATTTGATTATGGAATATACAGTTGCATCTTAGGTAGACTCATGGAAGTATTTAATACTAATGAACCCCATTTATTTATACTAAGAGGATTTCTTGTATGTTAGTATATGTTGACATATGAATCTTTTTATAGATTATTTTTGCTATTGAGTATGGAAAACTAAATATATGAATAGTATAAGTTTTAGTGTCATAAGGAGCTCTGAGATTTTCCACAGAAATATTGTTGAGTCTTGTCATGGCACTGAAGCAGCAGTTATTACTATAGCTTGCCAGTGATCAAGGCAGTAATAATTAGAACTAATTTTTGAAAGCTACATACTGAGATAGTGGCCAGCCTGGACAAAATGAGTCCTTTTCTTAAAAAACAATACAAACATAAAACTTTATAGGGTTCAGATTATAATCCTAAAAGAAATGATATAAATCAAATGTATTGCTTAGTCCTAAAACTAGAAATATATCGAAAAAAATATGTTAGCTACTAGGCATTGCTACATATGTAAATGTTATTTTAAACTGGCATCTTGTATTAACTGAGAATGTTATAAAAATTTTCATGTTTTTTTCTGTTATTATAAAAGAAAATATATAGTACATTGAAGGGAAGTTTAAAAAGTATTTACTTACCATAACCCTAACCTTAAACCTAATCCTAAATGTAAATTTATCCCCCCCAAAAAAGAAGTATTTACCAGGAATAGCAGACATGACTCTTTCTGTTAGCCTAGCTTATGTTTCTCCTTTTTTAATGGTACCTCAGTTTTTCTGTAACGGACCCCTCACCTCTCATTCTCAGTTTGGTTAGTTTAGGTGGGTTGACCCAAGGACGACTTGGCCAGAATCTGTGATTGGTTTAGGATGAACATTTAACCCAAGAGGAGTCACGTAGTTCTAGGACGTGTTGGAACCTTCTGGTCAAGATGCTGAACAAGCAGACTCTTAGTATGTGCTGTGATGTCTGCCTTCAAATTTGACCAAGTGTGATGCCAAGAGTGCTAAATGGCTTCTTGATTCTGTACCAACGCTTCTGTGCTTGTCGTTATTGTCTGTTGCCTTAGTTAGCTTTAATTGTCAACTTGACACAGCCTAGAGTCAACTCAGAGGAAAGCCTCAATTGAGGAATTTCCTAGATCAGACTGGCATTTCATTGGGGATGTCTTAATTGTTAAGTGATGTAGCCCGCTATGGGCAGCACCATTCCCTGGTCAGGTGGTCCTAGGCTGTATAAGAAAGCTAGCTAAGCTAAGCATGGGACTGTAAGTTTTTTGCTTCAAGTTCCTGCTTGAGTTTCTACTCTGACTTCCCTCAGTGATGGACTGTACCCTGAATGATGAAATAAACCCTTTGCTTTTCTAAGCTACTTTTGGTCATGGTGTTGGTCACAGCAACAGAATAGAGCTAGAACATTTTTAAATGCCTCTTTAAAATATATTACTGTTGTTATTATTAGTTTCAAATCATTTGAAGTTGGGTTTTTGTCACTTGTGAATGGAAGGAGTTCCTACTCACCCAAATTAGTATTTGAAAGTAAACTGTAAGATATAGAATTTATAGGTGTTGAAGTGGAGTGCAAGGCAGTGTTATGGAGTAGCTGTTTAAATTGTCGCTGTGTTATCCTTACCTATGCAGCTACTAAGGCTGGAATTTAGGAACAGTGGAATCTTTTGGGTATCCTTTGAGGCCCTTTACGATGTCTTATATGAGAACAGTTTACTTTGGTTTAAGCTGGCATTCCTGAAAGCAAGGGTATAAAGAAGATACAGTCTTTTCAAATGAGAGGTTCCTTCTTCCTGTAGCTTCCATCCAAGATGGAAGATCAATGTATCAAGAACTTTGTAGGTTGAAAAGCCTGTTTTGTATCTTATGCTAAGTTGGTAATAAGAAAGACTGGAGTTTAAATGTAAAGAGTTCCATTTTATAAACTTCATGTACTTTTCTTCCAACCTGCAGACCAAAGTATCAGTGAATACCCTTGTACAGAGCTTTAAACTAGCTTGTAGCCAGGGAACAAGTGGCAGAGTTTCGTAGACTTCAGGAAGATCATTAAGTTGAGGGTTGAGGTGAGGCCTGTTACTAAAAGACTAAAACTTAAAAGCTGAAACCTAAATTGTTACGCTATCTTTTGGCAAGATCTATTATTTTGGTTACTAATTCAACCTCTTGACTAGAGTAAATTACCAAAAGTTTAGTAAGGTTTCAGGGAAACTGTATTTTCAGAAAAACCTCAAACCTGGGAAATGAAAGCCTAGTTATTTTAGTTTGAAGGTAGTTCTAAGGCCTCAAGGCTTCTCAAAGAAGGAGTGGGCTGCCAAAGCAGGAGAGCAGCTGGAAGGAAAATCTTGTATGGAGGGTGATGGAAAGTGAATGTCAACTTGACACAGCCTAGAGTCAACTCAGAGGAAAGCCTCAATTGAGGAATTTTACTGAGTGTGGAGGGTGATGGAAAGTGAAGTTCTGATGTGGTATGCATAAATGCCTCCCCCTTTACCTGACCAAAGAACCCCATCTGCCAGATCAGGAAGTTATTACATTATTTCTACTCTCACCATGGGCTATGCTTTGAATTAGTGACAGTGATTTGCTTCACATTCTATATTTGGTCAGGTAGGAGTGATTATGTATTGTATTTTACCTTTGTATATTAATTATGTAAGGACAATTGAATATCCCTCCCTTCCTCCCTTTCTTCCTTTCTTTCTTTTTGGTCTTTTTGAGTCAGGGTCTTCCTGTATCCCCAGCTGGCCTGGAACTCACTATGTAGACCAGGTTGGCCTGGAATTCACAGGTCTACCTGCCTCTGTCTTCTGAGTGCTGGGATTAAAGGGGTGTGCCACCACGTCCTGCTGGACAGTTCAATTTCTAATGTAGCTATTGTATTGTCATCTCATGAAGCACCACTAAGAAGGATGCACATTTGAATCTGAATAAGAATAATATTTTCAGTACCAAAATTTTAGACTGGATACAGTAACTTGACTTTTTTTTTTCCAAAATTAATTTTTTTGTCTGACACTTATTTTACGAATCATCCCTAAATCATTCCTCATTTTTATACTTTGGAATTTCCTTGGATTCCTCTTTGTTTTGTTGAATCATACACAGAAACTGACACTGGGCTCATCAATAACAGGTATTGGTGATAAAATGTAGCTGTACTTTTCAGACAGCTTGATCATTTCTTTTATACTGCTGTAGAAAAATTTGTTTTCATTGGAGTTTATAAAATGTTAGACTATCAACCTAGAGTTGACTGGCAATTTGCCACAATGAAGGCAACATGTGCTTGATACTGGAGACAACAGAGGGGTCCCTAGAGGCAAAAAGGTAGA
This sequence comes from Nannospalax galili, assembly GCF_000622305.1. Lineage (NCBI taxonomy): Eukaryota > Metazoa > Chordata > Mammalia > Rodentia > Spalacidae > Nannospalax > Nannospalax galili. The sequence goes on along the minus strand of NW_008335784.1, from coordinate 1,889,514 downwards.
CACAGAGGGCATCTTTGGAACTCCTAAAGCCAGGATATGTTTGTATATTAAACTGACTCATTTCCTATTTTAAGTGTGCTTGTTTGAGTCCTGTTTCTAACTGTTACATCCCAAAGACTCCTAATATTTTAAATTACAAACTGAAGAAAGATCACTTAAGGTTTTAAGTATTATTATATGACAAATCACAAAAATAATGATTTGTCAAAGGGCTTGATATATTTCAAATAGAAGAAATATACATGATGACTTACTGTCAGCCATTCCCTTCCACTAAATAAGAACATAAGGTAATACCACAAAAAGAAAAAAATGACTTGCTTGCTAGGGAATGTTTAAATAATCTTAAATACTTTTGTTGAATATGTAAGATGTTGTAGCTGTTCTGAATCACATTTTAGCAACATTTATTAAGAATTTGAAAAAGATTCCTGTCTCTAATTCTTAGTTCTTTTTGTTTAATTTCTTTTTTCTTTCTTTTCTTTTCTTTTTTTTTTTTTCTTTTTGAGACAGACCTGGCCTAAAGTTCACTATGTGGCCAAGGATGACCTTAAACTTCTGCTTTTCCTGCTTCTACCTCCTGAGTGCTGGGGTTACTGGGTCTGCTCCACACCTGTTTTTGTGGTATTTGGAATCAAACCCAAGGCCTCATATATACTAAGCAAGCACTTTACCAACTGATCTTGATTTATTTAGGCTTAGGAAAATTGACCTTTGAACAGGCTAGAGAGTTAATATAGCTTGACAGTTTAAAATAATTAACAATCTAAGTGTTTAATAATAGAAACATGTTAAATAATTTTACATCCATGTTATAAAATAGTGTACAGTCATTATAAATTTTCTGTTCCTCATTTTTTCTATAATATTTCTATACAGTAGAATTTCTACCTCATTAGGTTGTTGTGCATATTTGTTATTATATATAAAAAGCTTAGGACATGGCTGAATTTATTTACTACTTATTGCTCTCCTTATTCCTAATCTTGAGGAACATCTAAACATAGAAAAATTAATAACTTAACTAAAATTGATTCAGAGAAGCTGAGCTTGGAGAATCTTATCAGGGAATTCTCAGGTACCCACTTACAATGACCTCCTGGTGAGGTATGGGTGATCTCTTAACTGGTTAAAGTAGAGTATGGAGTACACCAGTTCTCTACTTTGGGCACGATGGAAAATAGGGAAAGGAATAAGCATGAGGTAGCACCCACTGCGTCACTCGCTTCCCTCACATGGTTGCATCTCACATGGAGGTATAGTAGGGCATGAATGATGATCCTAGGCAAGTAGTATTTCCCTCTGGGAGTATTTGCATCAATATTTAGATGACTGCTTGAGAAAGTTAGAGGGTTAAACAGTATTTTATGATCACTTTGTTCTAGAAAAGTATTTTAGTGAATATTTTAATGGCTATTAAGAATTTAAAGTGCTTTGTGAAACTAAACTGAATTGTCTAATCCTTAAAATACCGTGCTTTTTAATAAGTACCATTCCTTCTTTACAGATAAGTTCAGAAAGTAAGGCTGCAGGAAATGAGAAGTAGTTAGACAAGATCATTTAGGCACCGAAAAGATTCCAAAGCTAGGCATCTTCCTCATTACTACATAAAATACAGACACTTAGAGTTGATCATAAAGCTCCAAGGGCAGCATTGTTTGAGGAGGTGGCAGCATTGAATGTGGAAGCAGCAGCCAGCCTCAGTGAGCTGATTCTGTGGTAGGGAATGGATCAATGACTTAGGACAAGCTGAGGGAATGAAAATAAATGACTTTTGGGTAGATTTGTACACAGAAGTGACTTAGCAGGAACTATGTCTTGCTAGTTTTGAGTTTGAAAATGATTTGTTACACAGTATTATACATGATCTTAAGCTTATAACTTTTTTTTTAACTAGGCAAACTATGGGTACTTTGGATAGTATTTGGAATCAGAATTAGTAGTATGGATGAATGTCTTACAAAGAAAAGGTAGCTTTGGTGATTTTTTTTTTCCTGTTACATGTTAGAGGTAATTGTAAGAACCATCACAAACGTGTGCTTGAATATTTATTGAACCATCATGTTCACTTGAATAAAGTACAATTTATAACTATCGTGATTTCTCTCTGTTTACTAATATAGGTAGGACAAACATGGATTGTGTTTACTGAGAGAAATAACCTGTGCTTAAAGTTGGTGTAAGTAGTTCTACTGTGATGTACGGCTTTCTCACCTTTGGGGTGGAAACTGGAACTATAGATTATTTGGTCTTGCTCCTTTCTCCCCACTCTTCTGAAGTGAAGGGGGATTTACTTTCACGTGCTGAGTAAAGCATGGCTGGGCTTGTTCAGGGTTGCAAAGCTGCTTAGCTTCAGGGATGACCTTCAAAGCTAGATCTTCCATTTCTAGATTTGCTATTTAAAATATACCTTTATTTTGGTAATGATGATACAGATATAGCAACATACATGTCTTCTGTCTCATTGAATTGTCTTTGCCTGGGATATAAAGGCATCCATGAAAAAGCCTCTGCCTTTCCAAGTTAAACAAAACCTCCTGTTTTTACAAAAAGGGCTTGTAGCCTTTAAATATTTAGTTATGAAATATAAATTGATTTCACCTAATTTGTGAAATAGCCTTTTCATAGTTCTTGAATTTAAATAATTTTTGGCAGCATGAGTTAATGTACATGCTTCTTATTTTTTAAGAATTTACTATGTTGAGTATTGCCTATGAAATAACCATTTTTCTTCCGTTGTCATATTGCCCCATTATTTTTTTCTATAAACTTCCCGCTCGGGAGCTGAGGAGGTGGCTCAGTGGTTAAGAGCACTGGCTGCCGTTGTAGAGGACCCTGGTTTGATTCTGAGCAGTGACATGGCGGCTAACAATTGTCTGTAACTCCAGTTCTGAGGGATCCAGTGCCCTCTTCTGACCTCTGTGGGCATTGTATGACACGGGGTGCACTTACATACATGCAAGCAATACACTCATACACATAAAATAATAAAAATATAACAAAGTATTTTTAAAAATCCTGAAAAACTCCCTGCTCATGTTTTAAGGCTCAGCTCTTATTCTCTATATAAGTGAAAGCTTCCTGGTCATTCCCCTAGAAGTTCTTCCCATCCTGGCTGGGCTGTGTTTTGTGAATACCTCAGATTCAACACTTGCACATTCTAATTGTTACACTACCCTAGAGAATTAGAATCCCTTGAGGGGCAACTATCACCTTATTTGCCTTGCTATTGTGAATACTTAACACAGTATCTGGCATTTTGTGATGTTTAGTGACCCTTCTGAATATTTTAACCTCTTGATACAGTAAGTTGGCTTGTTTTGGTCATGTTCTATTTGGGAATGAATCTTACCCTTCCAGGTTTTCCTGATTCTTTTGATTTCTATATTGGCCACTTGTTTAGCATTTCTATGTTTACTTTTTTGAGATGGGGAATGCGAGAGCCATCTAGGTGTGTATTATATATATATGTATGCATGATTCATGTGTCAAAACTGAACATTGGAGGTGGTGAATAGCCTGATGACTCTGCCACTTGAGTAGGTGAGGGTACTGGTGTAGATTCCTTGACTGACTCAGTCAAGCATTCTTTTTATATGTCTTGGTAATACCAGTTCCTCTTTGCTTCACTTTATTTGTGGCTGTGGTTTATAATTTCAAGTGGGAGCAAGTTTTTCACCCAGCTGATCGGAATACTAAAACATGATAATTAAATAATTTACTGAATAATTAATCTAGTGTTCTAGTGCTAGCATCAAGATATTTATTGGCTATATAGAAAGAGTTTTGTAATCTGCCTTCAGATAACTCAAAAGTTCAGCATAGGAAATAGAAGAACAAGCATATGAAATAGATTAATAAAAATAAAATTGCAGGAATATAAATGAAATGATGTGGAGACTAACTTCACTGGGAGAAGTCTTTATTGGGTAGGTGATTTGTGGGTTGTTTCCTGTTCTCCAGGATAACAAAGGACAGGAATAGAACAGCTTTCTAAACAAATGGGATAGTTTGCACAAGGGCTTGTGGGGTCCTATCATGGTTCTCTCCCTTAATGTTAACTGTAGTTGTAGAAAATGAGATCAACTCTTGTTTTTTCTTATAGAAATCATAGTTTATCATCCTAATTTTATTAATATTAATATTCATCTCATCAGGTGTGCTCAGAGGAGGTGGTGAACTTTCTTACACCTAATTCATAGTGTTTTTCAGGAGCTCTGTTTCTGTAGTATATCTCAGTTGTCATTGCTGACTTCTCATTCATACTGGCTCAAACCAGCAGGAGACTTAAGAGATTTACTACAAGCAATTCGTCCACATACTTACCTAAGAAGTCCTAAGATCTGTAATTTGGTGAGCTTGCCTCTAAGAAGGGCTGATGGTACAGTTCTTGTTTGAATCCAAAGGCCTGAGAACCAGTTAAGTTGATGATGCTAACTGAGGACACAAGATATAACAGCTTCATGCAGGGCATCCATGTAGTAGCCTAAATCTTTGGAGTTAACTCATACTTGTGGGAGGGCAAACTTGTGGGAGGGCCAGCCTTTTTGTTATATTTAGGCTTTTTAGCTGATGAGATAAGGGCTACCAACATTGGGGAGGACAATCTGCTTTAACCAGCCTTGATTCACATGTTAATCTCATCCCAAAACTCTCTTACAGAACACTATCTTGACATCCTTGGTTCAGTCTAGTTGATATATAAATTAATCATGATAAGGGATGCATATTTCTCCCATCAACTCTTTTCTTTTACCTTGGATATTGAACGATATGCTTTGTTACACTATTACAGAATAATTATATACTGTACACTTAATAAGCATTCAATAAACATTAGACAAATGAAGTATAAAAATAAAGGAGTGACATACTGGCAAAGAACAAAGAAGACTATAATTTTGAGCATGCCATCCTGCAGATATTAAGATGAATATGTAAAATTAAGAGATTTTTATGTCCCAAGCCTCTGGCAGCCACACTCTGCTTTCTGTCTCAGTGAATTTGTCTGAGTATCTCATGTAAGTGGAATCGCACAATAGTTGTCATTTTGTGTCTGGTGTATTTCCTTTAGCATAATGTCTTCAGTGAGTCAGATTTTGATCCCAGTCAGTCTCTATTAGTAATAGACACTTCGAGTCTGTATTTGTATGTCTAAAATTCATGACTTACTGGATGTGTCTTTCTGTGCTAGTAGAACCACAAATGCAAAGTTCAGTAAGAAAAATTAATTTCTATCAGAGGTGGGTTCTTAGATTGTATTTCTTGATTATTATGTGGAGTAGATAGATACATGGACTATAGTAGTATTTCTTTTTTTTAATGTTTTATTATTTTATGAATGTACTGCCTACATGTATGTAAGTATACCCATGTAATACCTATGGCAGAATAGGGTATTGGATTCCTCTGGAACTGGAGTTATGGACAGTTGTTAGCTGCCATGTGGGTGCTAGGAAATGAACCTGGGTTCTCTGCAAAAGCAGTCAGTGCTCTTAACTCCAGCCCCAGTATTTTTTTTAAATATTTATTATTTTTATTCTTTTTATGTGTATGAGTATATTTCCTGTATGCATATAAGTGTGCCAACTATGTTGTGCAGTGCCTGAAGAGGTCAGAAGAGGGCCATCAGATTCCATGGAACTAGAGTTACAGACAGTTGTTAGACACCATGTGGGTGCTGGGATTCGAACCCATATCCTCTACAAGAGCAGCCAGTGTTCTTAACCACTGAGCCATTTCTCCAGCTTCCTAATAGTATTTCTTTAAATAATTTTTCCCTCCATTTGTTTTGTCCCCCAAATGTAGATGTTTTAAATTGTCTTATCTTAGACCGTCTCCACACAGTTCTATGCCAGCTCCAACCCTCTTTATATATAGCATTTCTTTTTTTCTTTCTTTATCTCTCTCTCATTTAATTATTTGCTTATTTTAAGACAGGATTTCAACTGTGTATTCCTGGCTGTCCTGGAACTCTATAGACAAGGCTGGCCTTGAACTCACAGAGATCCACCTGCTTCTGACTCCTGAATGCTGGAATTAAAGGTGTCTTAGTATTTTTTTGTTTCTGTATGCCACAAAACCTAAAATAATTAAATTAGCAAGGCAGTCTCAAAGGGTGGGGGAGAAGACTCACAAATTCAAACCAGAATTCTCCTGAGTAGACACTGAGGGAAGAAAGACAGGAACACTCAGATATTATTTTTGTCTTGTCACCTAATTTTAGGTGACAGCAGCTAATTTCTTATGGGTGATTGCATGCAATGGTTTCAGTTCTTGAATGCCTGTGGGGCTGGAGAGATAGCTCAGTGGTTAAGAGCACTGGGTGCTCTTGCAGAGGACCTGGGTTTATTTCCCAGCTTTCACATGGCGCCTAATAACCATTGTAACGCTGATTTCAGAGGATATGACACTTTCTTCTGACCTTCGAGGGCATTGTGCTTATATACATGCAGGCAAAACACTCATACACATAAAATAAAAATAAATTAACTTTTAAGAATAAAAAATTTAAAAGTAGGTCATGTTTTGAAGAGATAGTCATGATGAAGGTATATTAATGCTGTGAGTAGTTTTGAAGTATGTAGGATTGGAGTTAAGCTTGCTTTTGTTAGTGCATGAGCCTTTATTGCATTTGAGAGTAGTAACTAGAACTTTTGCTCTTTTTTTTTTTTTTTTTGAGACAGGGTCTCCCTGTAGCCACAGCTGTCCTGGAACTCACTATGTAGACCAGGCTGGCCTTGAACTCACAGAGATCCACCTGCCTCTGCTTCTTGCGTGCTGGGATCAAAGGCGTGTGCCACATTTGTTAAAAACAAGTAAGAGAAGTGGGGGAAGGAGTAAGTGAATAGAGAATTCACAACTTATTTCTGATTTGGTCTCATAAAATCTGAATTAAAAAAAAATGCAATTTTATTAACGTAGAGTTAGTGATTTGCTAAAATCTAGAAGAAAATTCAAGCTGGTTTGATAGAGTTCATTATTCTGTTACAATCACCGTAAGAATTTTTCTTTAGCTGGTTTGGTAAGATTACTATTGTTTCAGTTTTTTTTTTTTGTCTTTTTGAGACAGGGTTTCCCTGTAGCCCCAGCAGGCTTGGAGCTCACTATGTAGACCAGGCTGACCTTGAACTCTTTGCCTGCCTCCTGATGGCTGGGGCTAAAGGCGTGTACCACCACACCCGGCCTGTCATCCACTCTTAAAGGACCCATCTTTTTTCCTTTATAATATTGAGCATATATTGTAGAAAAATAAGTTGGAAATCAAGTCAAGTAATTAGTTATGAAGTAGTAAATTTATTTATTTTTTATATATTTTTTATTATTTTTATTATTTTATGTGTATGAGCGTATTGCCTGCATGTATATGAGTGCACCTGTGTCATGCAATACTGCAGAGGTCAGAAGAGAGCTTCGGATTCCCCGGGAACTGGAGTTAAGGACGGTTCATAGCTGCCATGTGGGTGCTGGGAATTGAACCCAGGTCCTCTTCAAGAGCAGTTACTGCTCTTAACTGCTGAGCCATCTCTCCAGCCCCATGTCCTTATTTTTAAGAGTTGAGATTTAATGATTCATTTTACTAAAATGTGTCTTTTCACATTATAAATTTCTTTGGAGTATCTAGTCCTGTGAATAAAACATGCTAAAGTGTGAGTTTTGTGTTTGTCTAGGTGTTAATTTGTTCACATGCTGCTTTCATTGCTGTTATTGTTAAAGTCATCTACCTGGTAGGACAGCAGGTTCTATTGGGTGGGATTGTAGGTGTAGTCTTTTAAATATCCACTATACTGTTTGGATTCAAGCGGAAATGTAGCTCATTTCCTTGCCTTCATTAGTGCAACACAAGGACTGACTACACTAATAGGTCTTAGCTCTCCTGGATCCCTTGAATGATCATCAAATTCCAGGCCATAAGGATCAAAAAACTCTCGCTGTAAGGGTCTTGGGCTTGCTTATTTTACGGATTGATTGAGGCACTGTGAAGAATTTTTCTTAGTGAGGATACTCATAAATACATGCTTAGGTAGTATGTTGATTTTAGTCAGTGTTGCTGAATTTTTTCATTAAGAAAGAAAAAAATGTATACTGGAAATAGTGCTTAACCTGATTACTTATGTGTACCCTGAATGATAAACTAATATATTTTAGTTACTGCATGATAAACTGTCTTACAGAGTGACAGCTGAACCCAATTACATTGAAAAATTATTCTGCCAAACTCTGAAATAAATTGAAGATGACCTGCTTAAAAAAATCTGGAATATCGACATTTACAGTAGAGATTTTTGGTTTCAGTGGAAAATGAATGGGTTTGCATCCATATGATAATGAAGTCTATATTTTGGAATGTTAATTTATTATCTTTGTATGTAAAAGAAAGAAAGATACATTAATGGGAGCATAGATTTTGGGAATATGATTTAATAATTAACTATATTGCATTTTTAATGTGTTAATTGTTAAAGAGAGACTCCATAAATATGGCTTATTTTTGAAGAAAAGTGAGTAATTTTTTTTTTTTTTTTTTTCCGTCTTTTGAGACGCTGTAGCCGCTGGCCTGGAACTCACCTGTAGATCAGGCTGGACTTGACCATCTGCCTCTGCCTCCCAGTAGTGCTGGGATCAAAGGTGTGTGCCACCACGCCCACCTTGAAAAATCAGAAATCTTAAAAAAGATTTTCTTTAGATTACTGTCAGTACATGGTTAGATATTAATGTTTACATACACTATTAAGTTACTATTGTATTATATAATTTTGGTTTACTTTAGATGGGTTACTATATTATAGATTATTCAGCTCTTTTGTTCCTGCTTACTTTTCTATGAGCCTCACTCCTCCCCTCCCTGACTTTACTAGTCTGTTGGTCTAAATATGTGATTATTTTCACACAGACTGCAGCAATATGGGTATCTATATGTCTATATATAGGCATATATAATTTATTATCCCACAAATATTTATTGGCTACTTACTGTATGTAATGGTAGATACTTGGTATTGAAAATACGAATGATCATGCCAGAATCTCTGCCCTGGAGTTTATAGTGCTGTGTAGGATCGACAGAAATAGGCAATGAAACATGTAAATTCTTTGAGAGAAATTGATTCAAGCTGGCATGTCCAAGTGTTTTACATTTTGACAGGATTGTCATCCAAAAAAGTTTACGCTCAAGACCCTACAATCAAGTTAGAAAAATCCCCCCCCCCCAAATCTCAATGTTTTAAGCAAGTTTTATGATTTTTTTGTGTTGGAATATATTTATAGATATATTGGGGAGCACATGTCCTTTAGGGTGCGGGTTTGATTAGCAGGCCATACCAAAGAAAGAAATCTACAAAAGAGTTTGAAAAGATAACTGAGTTGAGTTTTGGAAGATGGCTAGATACATCTGGAGCTCTTCAGTTAAGTACATCTTATAAGTATTATTAGGGTTCCAAACAGCAGCAGCTTCCCCCCTCCCCAACAGGGACCTACAGACTTTTGGAGCCCGAAAAAGGGAACTGGGGTGTTAAGCACCTTGGCCTTTGAAGTCAAGGGAAACAAACTCTGCTGAGAAGCAGCCTGCCTTTCCTCTGATCTCCAAAGAGAAGATAAGCACATTCTACCTGATAACCAGAGATTTTAGAAGCTGTTTATCACAACAGCTTTTCTCTTATCTTAAGAGGGAAAAAGTAAACACTTCCAGACCCAGATCCTGCCTGGCAGACTGAATGGAGCCAGGTTTACAAGCCCTGCTTTTCCTGCTTCCCCCTGCTTGATTTTTCCCCCAAACTCTCCCCCCTTCTGCACCCTAAAGCCCCCATATATAAGTTCCAGCTCACAACCCGTCGGCTGAAATCTTTCCCTCCCCCAAGGGAAACGTGTCCCATGTGAAATAAAGCTGTATCCCCCTGAGAGTTCTATCTGTGCCTCTGTGCCTTCTCCATCCGCTCGCTCTCCACCCCAAATTTTTACCTATCAAGTATAACCTGTACATTGAGTTTTGAAGACTAGATACAAAAAATTAGAATATTTCAACAAATTTTAAATACTGATTTCATATTGAAATGATATTTAGGGTATTTGGATTTACTAAGTTAATGTTTAACTTCGTTTGTTTTATTTTCTTCCTTAATGAGGTTAATAGAAAATTTAAATATACACATGTGGGTTGCGTTTATGACTTGTATTATATTTTTATTGGGCAGAATTTGTTTGGGGAAACATCTTTGAAGGCTTTTAAGATTTCTAAAATAAATGAACTATTTGAAGTATAGAAACAAATAGATATTCCAGCATCCTCTCTTTCTCAGTACATGCACACAAAATCTTTATATTCAAGCCATTCATACTTTGGGTTTTCTGTTACATACCAGAAAACCTCATCTTAACTAATGGCATTGACTTAGTAGCACAATTAAAAAACCACATGTCATTGGGGAAAAACGTGTTCTCCTTGCTCTGGTAAAAATTCCTTAAATAATTCATGGAAATCAATATGACAACAAATTAAAATGCATTTTATTGTCAGTAGATACTGCGGTGGGCAATTGTAAACACTACAACAGAGTTGATGGAAAAACAACTGGCAGAATAAAATGTAGGAAGTTTTTTTTTTTTTGTCATTTTGAGACAGGGTCTCCCTGTAGCCCCAGTTGGCCTGGAACTCACTATATAGTCCAGGCTGGCCTTGATTCACAGAGATCTGCCTGCCTCTGCCTCCTTAGTACTGGGACTATTTCTTTCTTTCTTTTTTTTCTTTTTTGTAGGAGTTTCTTTTATAGTGGGATGCAAGTATTGTTATTTCTAGTACATATTGTTTATACTGTTTGCTAGAATGTATTTCTTAATAAAATAATAAAACCTGTGGTTTTGAGCTACTATAAAAAATCTTTATGTGAACTTTCATAGATATTGAAACTCATGGGACTGGAGAGATTGCTCATTGATCAAGAGCACTTGCTGTTCTTGGTAACAACCATATATGTGGTGCACTTACATGCAGATAAGACAGTTAAAAAATAAAAATTAAGGCGGGTGTGGTGGTGCTTGCCTTTAATCCCAGCACTCGGGAGGCAGAGGCACGCGGATCTCTGAGTTCAAGGCCAGCCTGGTCTACATAGTGAGTTCGGGCCAGCTGGGGCTACAGGGAGACCCTGTCTCAAAAAGACCAAAAAAAAAAAAAAAAAAAAAAAAAAAAAAAAAAAAAAAAAATTAGAGAAAGGAAAAAAAAAAAGGTCAGAAATCAAGACATAGTCCTAATTTTACCTGGAAAACAGGATATGTATGTATGTTTGTATGTAAGTGTATCATTTTTATGATGATTTACTTATACTTACCAGTAAATAATGCACTTTGCATTTAATTGTCTCTCATATTTCGATTGCTACTTTGGATAGTATTTTTTGAAAAGAGGCCTCTGAAATGGATAGAACTCTGGAATGTTAGGTTTTCATAAGATTTCAGATCCCTATGTTTTCAAATGTGAAGATCTAGGCAAGGAGAAGTTATTGATTTAAATTGGGTAGTTGAATTTTAAGTCACGATGCTGATGCTGTAGGACTAGATGTCAGGTTTCTGGCTTTTTAGTGTCTCACCCTTTTGGTTGCATTAACCTCAATGTCTTGTATTTGGGTAGTGCATTAATTTGCTAGGGCTGCCAAAACATTCCACAGATGTGGTGGCTTAAATAACAGAAATTTATTTTTTTTCTGGTGGCTATATGCGCAAGATAGAGGTATTTGCAAGGTTGGATTCTTCTGAACTCTTCTTGGCTTCAGGTGGTCGCATCTGTCTTCACTTACCTTTGTGTGCGTCCATGCTGTGATTGTATAGTGGTTAGTATTCTGTGTGCATCCTAATTTTCTTATCTGGACACCAGTATATTGGATTAGGAGCTATTCATTTGACCACATTATTTGATCTTAATGATCTCTTTAAAGGTTTGTCGTCTTAGGTTTTGAGAGTCGGGACTTCAGCATATGAATTTTGAGAGGGATGCAATTCTGCCTGTAACAGCTGGTCTTAACCAAGAAGGAAAATGAGAATGAAGAGTAATGATGATAGAAATATAAATAAGTTTAGTAAATCTTGATTAAATGTCCTCTGAAAATGTCACGACCTTCCATTTTTTGCAGACCCTTACTTTCTTTGAGTTACTTCCTCTTTTCTTCTAGCTCCTTTTTCTCCCTCAGGTCTCTGTTCTTAGCTGCCTTTATCTGTGCACTTAGAGGCAATTAGTTATTGGTATCATCTTGAACACAACTTTGAATTTTTTTTTTTTACTTCAGCATAACTATATCTTTTTAATATCTTCTGTAATATTGTAGAAAATGGGATTCTTCATTTTTCTTTCATAGTAGCAATAATTACAAACCTCTGTTAAGCTGATATTCATAGGCATTGTGCTAAATGCTCTATATGCATTAAATTTGAGGATACCCCTTAAATTGCTAATATGTTATACACAGGAAACTAAAGATAAAAGAGGAAGTGATTTTTTTCCCCAGGATTTTATAGCTAATCACTATTTTTAGGCTTCATACAGAGGGCAGCATTTGCTGTGCTTAGTGTTTTAAAAATTTTAAGTTAAGAGTTCTTAAGAATTTCATGTGCTATTGTTTCAAATCTTCATTTTGTAATCTCTTTGAAATTAAGATATGGAAATAGATTTGTGACAGCTTTAGTGTCTGCCTATGACAAGCATTCAGCACACTTGTGGAAGTTTAAATACATTGAAGCTGTGAATCTTTAAGTCCTGAAGAATCTGTTTATATACCCAGGTGCAAAACCATTCAGTGTCTCCTCTTTTTCAGCTTGTAAGCACCAGGTCTAGTGGCATGAAGTATACGACATATCATGATTGGTTATACCTCTCTTTCTAGTAGCAATTACTTGTTCCTCATAGGTACTTTGACTTGTTTTCAGGAGTTGAATGTCTGTGTCTCCTTAGGGTTGCACATATTCTTTAGTTCCATTCAAGCAGTATTTTAGTGATTACTTTGGCACTGTCCAAGGTATGCTTGTTTTGTTTCTCACTTTTTTTCTTTGGTCTTTTTGAGACAGGGTCTCCCTGTAACCCCAGCTGGCCTGGAACTCGCTACGTATGTAGATCAGGCTGATTTGGACTCACAGAGATCTGCCTGCCTCTATTTCCTGAGTGCTGGGCTTAAAGGCATGCACTATCATGCCTGGCTCTTCACTCTTTCTATTTCTTTCTTTCTTTCTTTCTTTCTTTCTTTCTTTCTTTCTTTCTTTCTTTCTTTCTTTCTTTCCTTTTTAAAAAATACTTACATTTTAATAAATAAACCAAAAAGATAAGTACACAGAGAGGAGAGCATGGGAGGATACAGCAGGAAGGCCACCGTCTGTGTGCCACAGTGAGAGGCAATGGAGTAAAACCACTTTGGTCTTGAACTTGTAGCCTCCAGAATCACTTTTTAAAAAACTTTATTTTATTTGCTATTTTTATTTTATATGTATTAGTGTTTTGTGTGCATGTGTGCAAGTTCACATGTGTCATGCAGTGCCCATAAAGGTCAGAGGGAGGGTATTGGATCCCTTGGAACTAGAGTTACGGACAGTTGCTCGTTGGCCATGTGAGTGTTGAGACTCAAACCCAGGTCCTCTATAAGAGCAGTCAGTGCTCTTAACTGCTGAGCCTTCTCTCCAGCCCCTTGTTTCTCACTTCAGAGAGTGATTTTCCTGTCCCAAAGAAAATTAGTGCTTAAGCACAAAAAAGGAATGTTTACAGGTAAGTGTGGGTTTCCCTGAAAAGAATTTGGGGAATAACCTATTTGTATTTAGCCAACTGTACCTTAAAAGAAGGAGGTAGGAGGAAGCAAGTTCGTGATGGAAAAACAGGGATAGGATTATCTAGGTTACTGAGTTTATTTTGTAGATAGATACTTGATTCCAGATGAATCAAGTTAGTACTGGGGAAGAATTTCATCTAGCAGGCTAGAACGGTGGGTCAGGGAAAGGACTGTGATGAGCAGAATCTTAAGTGCTTCTTAGCAGTGCTCAGAGGAGGGGCCCATCTGGCCCAGGGAATTGTCACTGTAATTTGAGTAATTATCTTTTTTTACCTCTGAGCTGGTTTTTCATGTTGTGGTTTCCTATTGACATTTTAAAGTATACACCAATAGCATTCTTAGATGGTCTTCAAACTTGAAAGAGCTCCAGAGACTTGGGGGAGAGAAGCAGCTGACTAAATTAAAGGTTTTTATGTTGATTGATTGATTGATTGATTGATTGTGTGTGTGTTTGTGTTTGCACATGGGAGGACTTTTGAGAGTTGGATACCTCCTTCCACGATGTTCCCCTAAAGAACATCTTAACCATATACATTATTCTTAAATCACAGTCTGTTTCTCTCCAAAGATTTAATTCCTCCAGTTAACCTAAAAATATTATTTCTAGGTATTTGATGGGAACATAGGGGAAGTATGCCCAAACTTGAATATATAGTAGGATTGGAAAGATGATTGTCTTAAGATATCAAATTCCAATATAACTGATATGTAGATTAAAAGAATACTCAGTAAGGTTAGGGCTTTGTGGTATAACTAACTGGAATTCAGAATGAGGCTCCTGGCTCTGCCTTTCTCTTTGCTTGTGACCTTGAATGAACTATGTACTAGATATGCAGCATCCCAGAGAATGATCAGCTACTTGGAGGAGTCCCCTGCACTAGGCCTGGGAGGATTAATTGGAGTTTGCTGAGTAGACTGGGTGGGGTGAGAGCATTCCAGAGGGAAATTTGAATCAGCACAATGCATTAAGATACAGATTGAACATCCTAATCTGAAAATTTGAAATAAGAAATACCTCACAATCCAAAACCTTTTGAGAACAAACCAAGATCTGAATCACTTCTGATCCCAAGTATTTCAGGTAAATACTCAACTTGCACCTTGTGTCTATAGTGTTTTGTTTGCCAGCACATCCTGGCTTGTCCTGTGAGTCTGAACTTAAGCCTCTATCTTTTCTATAGATTTTTCTCTAATTCAGTGATTTTTAAGGAGTTTGGTATTTCCATTTTTGTTCCATTAATACCTTGTGAAAATGAAGTCATTTTTACATTGTAAAAACTAACAGTGTTGAAATGTAACATGGTTGACAGAGGGTAATTGTAAAGATCCAGGCTGCCTAGACTAGCCCTCCTAAGTATGATGGAAAACATTGGTTTCTAAAACCAGAGTTCAGCTACTGTTGCTTGTCTGCAAATATAATAAAATAATTATAATAATTACAAGATTTTGTGAATACGGTCTTATACTGTTGACTGTTAAGATTCAAAAGAATTCTTGGTGGGAGTAAAGAAACACTACTGTCCTAACACTGCTGTCTTAACTGAACATCAGTTATGAGTTACGTTAATTTCATAAATTTTAAGTTTGGTTAAGTATGTTTTAGAAAAAGAAATATTATTTTTAGTACAGCAATTCCATGAATGGTCATTTCATCCTTGATTTACATAAAAAAGTAAAATACGGTGAACCTGAAATAAGGACTTTGGGCAATCTGGACAAGGCAATGACATGAACAAACCAGTATGTTCCTTCCATAAAGGTCAATAAGACTGGGTAGGCAGTATCCTTTTATCCTTCTGGTATTCCTGGATTTCTTTCCTGGATCAAGATTGCTTAGAGAAGACTGTTGTGTGTTGAAGTTTCTGTATTACCCAGGTACCTTTTCTGGCTCGATCTTGGACTTGCTTCTTTTAGTTAGTTCCTTTTATAACTATAAACTGATGTATTCTACTCTTTGTATTTAGATTTATAAATTAATGTGTAAATACTGTTTTGAATAAAACCAGTTTTTGTGTACTTGTTTTCTATAAATAGCTTGGCCTTTGTGTTGTGACTAACTGCATTCAAATCCTGGCTCTGTCTTTAGTTTGCCTTTCAACCCTGAGCCAAGTATAACATCTCTGAGCTTTTATTTCCCCTACTCTTTTAATATATCTACTTTGTGGCTATAAATCTATATATGTATGCATATATGTGTGTATATATCCTGTATATATTTGAAAATAGAAGGATGTTATTTTCCCTTTTATTTCTCAAGTGGAAACTATATATGAGAGATGTGATAGATTATCCTTAACAGTTTCTACACAGAATGCTCATTTAGTGCAGTGCTATTCAAAATGTGGCTTTCATGAGGTTTGAGTATTTGTGAAGTGCTTGCTGGTCTAAGGGGAGATAAGAAGATTGTACTAGAATGCAAGTCTAAGCGACTAAGCACACATTTGAACACTAGCCTCTTTCAATAACAAGACTTTTTTGATGAAGGAGGCAGTGTGTCAGTTCATTTTACTTTAGTCTCTGTATTTCCTGGTATCCTGAGTAGCATGAATATAAAGTATTTTTAGGTGACATTTGAACAAATCTTTAATTTTACTTATATTTTCTTTTGATTTGCAAATTAGAAAGGTTTGCTATCGTTCTTGAAAATTTATTGATTTGTACCTGTATTCTAATCTTCCTACTGATTCATTGGGCAAGTCACTATAGTATTCTAGACCTTATTTTGCCTGAGTGGAAACAAAGTTGGATTAATTGATATCTGTGGTCCTTGTTGGCTTTAAGATGTTGATAATCTGTGACTTTTAAATTGTATTTTTTAAAAGAGCCAAACGTAGGTCTAATTAAGTAGAAGGTGTAGAGTTCAGAAGTATTGGAATAGAAACATAATTAGAGAAGCATGTCATTTGGAGTATTAAGCTTCAGTCAGCTATATGCTGAGAAATTGGAAGATATGATGATTTATTAGACAGTTTGTATCCTCAAGTAATGACTTAGTCCATTTATTAATACTATAACAGAATAGTTGAGATTGGATGATTTATAAGGACTAGAAGTTTATTTTGGCTTGTGGTTGTAGAGGCTAAAAAGTTCAAGATTGTGTAGCTTCTGATGAGGGCCTCATTCTGCTTTAATTCATGGTACAAGTAGAGGGGCAGGTGGGTATATGTGAAAGAGATGGAACCTTGGGATGAGCTTCCTGTACAACAAAGATCTTGTAATGAGTAATGCATTCCATCAGGGCAAAACTCATCTGAGCAGAGAGAGGCATTAAGACATTGATGAGGGCTGTACTTCCATGAGCCAAAAACTTCCCAGTGGGCCAGGCCTTGCCAGCACTTCTCCATGCAGGAATTAGTGTTCTAGCTTAGGGGGATGAATACAAATTGTTGCAAATATTAATATGCTGGGGGAGGTAGACAAGTGAATGGATCTATATCTACATATACATGCAGACAAATATGTAGGCAGTATGTTAGAGATGTGGGCCAAAAGCACAGGAAATAGGAGACTGTGAGATGCTAGACTTCCTTGGAGTCCTTGTGGGCCATAAAGCATCTATTGTAAAAATTACACACTGCAACCACAGTGGAAAGGCAGTCTCATAAATGAAAACTCACCATTTCAAATACCAACTTTCTGACACCAATTAGGTATCCTAGATTCAACCTCATATTGATACCAACTGAATTCAGGGTAGAACATTCAAGAGGTAAGGGCACAGTCTTCCAATTCCAACACTAATTAGAATTAGTGGAAATCCTAAAAGTTAAGGGAGCAACACTTCAAGACTTCCTACCTGTACTTCTGCCCTGATGACTACCAATTCAGGGGTTCTCTTAGGGTTAATAATTGCTAGAATGACTCTCAGAATTCATAAAGTTTTAGACTTAGAATTTCAATTTTATTATAAAAGAAAAAAAACCCAAGGACAGCCACATGGAAGAGCTGTACATGTTAAATTATTGGAAGGACTGGACTGCAGACTTCGTATACCCTCTTTGGGTTATGCCATTTTTCCAGCATGTTAGTGTGTTAGACTCCTTGTTGATGAATTTTTGTTCAGGCTTCAAGGAAGTCCTGATTTATGGGCAGGCTAATTTAGCTTGCACTCCACTTATCTGCTTGGTAATATTTATTTATTTATTTTTATTTATTTTTTTTAATATGGAGGTATTTTAAAAAATATTTTATTTATTATTTTTATGTGTATGAGTGTATCGCCTGCACGTATGAGAGTGCACCCATGTTGTGCAGTGCCACGGAGGTCAGAAGAGGGCTTCAGATTCCCCTGGAACTGGAATTAAGGATGGTTCGTAGCCACCATGTGGGTGCTGGGAATCGAACCTGGGTCCTCTTCAAGAGCAGTCAGTGCTCTTAATCGCTGAGCCATCTCTCTAGCCCTATTTATTTTTAATTTATGTGTATGAGTATTTTGCTTTGGTGTATAAGTGTACCTATGTTGCCCAATGTTCACAGAGGCCAGAGAGAGTATCAGATTCCCTGGAGCTGGAGTTAGGGATGGTTATTAGCTGTCATGTGGGTGTGGGAACCAAACCTAGGTACTCTGCAAGAGCAGCTAGTGCTCTTAACCACTTAGCCATCTCTCCAACTTGTTTTTTTTTTTTTTGGTCTTTGTCTTTTTGATGTGTCTAGTCCCTTCCTTGAAACCTAAAGACTTACCTTGAGTCACTATGTTAGCATAAACTAGGTATAATTAAGAGTCTTGTTATGAGTAATGAATAGCACAAATTGCTATCACTTAGGACATTCCACGCATTTTTGAAGTTCTGTTCAAGGAATTGGATACAAAGAACAAATACATCTTTTTAGTTATATATCGTCATTACTACTAATATATAAATGAATGGGTGTGGCTGTGTTTCATTCCAACCTTATTTACAACAAAGCATCAACCTAGAATTGATCTGTAGGCAGTGCTTTGCAGGCTCCTGTTCTAGAGAATTGGGGTGTGCCTTTCAAAGGTGACATTTGTGCTGTATCTTCTATTTCTCTTAAACTTTTTAATGAGGTTATGGTATTTTATATATTTTAAATGTTTTTATGGCATATTATAAAGAATGATAGATTTCATTATATTTTCATATATGTACATAATGTAAATGATTGTATTCATACATGTTCCTCCCTCATTCTCACTAATTTCTTTTCAATTACTCCTCCCTTTTACTTTTATGTCTTTTGTGTGTGTGTGTGTGTGTGTGTGTATGTGTGTGTGTGTGTGACCCGATGAGTTTTCTTAGGATTGTTCACAGAAATGTGGGTGAGAATTTGTTTATAGGAACATGGACACCTTACCAGTGGTTGTTAGCCACTATGTGGGTGCTGGGAGTTGAACCTGGGTCCTCTGCAAGAGCAGCCACTGATAAAAAATCTCTCCCTCCCCCATCAACCATTTACTGCATATAAATCCTCAGAGAGGGGTAGGTTCCCATGAGTCTCTCACCCTTCCAGAATAGTGTTGACAGGCCCAATCTTGTACAAATCTTGTACAGGTCAGTTACAGTTGCTTTGAGTTCCAGTGTGCAAAGTTCTGTCATTCTCAGATGTTCTATCCATTCCTACTCCCATCTCTATTTTCTCTGGGTCTTACATTCTTCCCACCCCTTCTAATGCAGTGTTTCCTGAGTTTTGGAGGAGGCAATATAGATGCCTCATTTATGGCTGGGTATCAGTTATAAGTGTGTGATTACTGTTGACTGTGGCCAAAAAAAAAAGAACGCTGATGAAAGCTGATAGCAGCACTAATCTGTGGGCACAAGCACAGTTATTTCAAAGGTAATTTGATGGGTGCCTCATACTCATTTTACAAAACACCAGTGGTAGCTTCCTCATTAGGGCCTGTTACCTCCCCAACCAAGGGATTTTTGACTGGGTTTACAGTACTAGATGTGAATTCCCTCTTGTGGAACAGGCATCAAATCCAGTCAGAAAATGATTGGTTGCCTTCTGAACATGTGCCACTGTTGCACCAGTGTGCTTGTCTTGCCTGACTGTTCAGTGTGGTTGCATGGAGTCCACAGCTGAGTAAGACTGTTAAAAATGATTACCCATACAATTTTTTAAAAAAGGTGCTTGGTAACTAACTGATTACAGATAATTACTAACACATATGTCCTACTTAGTAATGTTATCTAGTATAAACTGAGAAAGACCTCAGTTCCCCTTTTTCATTAATCTTTCTTTGTGCCTGATTCAGAAGCCTTGAAAATTACGTACTAAATCACAGTTGGTAGGTTCTATTCTGCTGGGTGATACGGTTTTTGTCACATTCCTTTATTCGTGATTTTGGTTGAATCTGCCTCCATTAGAATGCTGTTGACCTTTTGTCATTGTTGAGTTCTATTTTGTTTTCAAAGAGAGGATTTAGAACTTTGGGTTGAAGTTTTACCCTGTGATTAGGTAGTTTCCACACTCTGATAACTGACAGGGATTAGAAACTAAAAGCATGAACATTTACAATCTTTGGGTCCCCTTTCTTCTCTTTCTCCTTTTTTTTTTTTTTTTTTTTTAAATTAGTGTAATACCATTCTGACATCAGTTTACCAAGTTCTCTTGTTAATTTAGCATCTTGGTATACAAGAGATTTCCAGTAGTCACAAAGACAAACATTTATAAGGCCTTTAAACAAGTGAAACCTTGCATTGGGCCAGAATAAACTATTTTCATAGGGATAAAGAGGGTTTAGGGTTATTGCTGTTCATTTGCCCATAAGCAGACTGATAGGGAGTAAAGAGGATTGCTGTTATGAGACTATTCGAAAAGATGAAATGAGGGTAATGAAAACAATCCAGTATTTTTGAAGGAAAGGAAATTTCAGAAGAACCAAAATATTGTTCATTTTTTCTGCTAGTAACCACAGATGAGTTAGTAGTATTATCTTTAATCATGAAAGACATATTTAACAGTAATATTCTGTCAGTGATATTTAATAGCTTTTTCATTCACTTTTTTCATTTGAAGTATATAGTTTAACTAATTGGATAGGTGTTAAATGTTCTTGGTACTGCTAGTTCCACTAGGAGAAAAAAAAATAAAACAGTACTATCAGTTTTTACTCTGTAGTTTATGCAGAAAACTAAGCCTATAATCCTCATAAACCCCATGAAATAAAGTCCTGTTAATCCAGTTAATCTACAGTTTAAATGTGAAGAAATGGTACCAACTAACTTGGCTAGGTTAAGCTGTTAGAAACAGTTGCCTTAGACCCAAGCCTTTCATTGGTTTTCATTGTTTTAAAAATATTTTATTATTTTTATTTTATGTATATGAGTATATTGCCTGTATGTGTGTCAGTGCACCTGTGTCATGCATTGCCCACGGAGGTCAGAAGAGGGCGTCAGATCCCTTGGACCTGGAGTTACAGATGGTTGTTAGCTGCCATGTGGGTGCTGGGAATCGAACCTGAGTCCTCTGCAAGAGCAGCCAGTGATCTTAACTGCTGAGGTGTGTGTGTGTGTGTGTGTGTGTGTGTGTGTGTGTGTGTGTCTGTGTCTGTGTCTGTGTCTTTGTCTTTGTAGGGGTATGTGCACATGAGTGTAGGTGCTCATGGAAGCCAGAAGAGAACATCTAATCTCCTGGAGCTGGAGTTACAGGTAGTTACAAGCTGCCTAATGCGGGTGTTAGGATCCAAATTTAGATCTGGAAGAGCAAGTAAATGCTCTTAACTGCTGAGCTGTCTAGCCACCTAGTGATTTTATTTTTAGTAGACACAATTCCCTATGTTTTATAAGATCAAGAACTATAAACTCTTTGAAGGTAGATGGCAGTAAAAACTATAAGGCAACACTAAAGAATGAAATTATGACATTTGCAAAAAACCAAAAAACTGGAGATCATCATATTAAATGAAATAAGCCAGTGTCACAAAGAAAACAAGTTTTACATATTTTTCTCATATATAGACTGTCATGGGTGGAAGGAGAACATGAAAATGGAAGTGGGGCTATGAGGGAGTGCACTGGGGGTGAGTGTCCATGGGAATGTCAATGTCATAACAAAAGGCATTACTTTGTACAATTATATGCTAATAGAGTGAATGGGGGAAAGTACAGGTTCTGTGTGGAAAAAGTAAAGAAATGAAAGTTGATGGCTTATATGAAATAAATTCAAAGGAATGCCTTCATTAAATTCCAATTATGTGAAAGAAGTTTATACTGATCAGTTCTTAAAGAAAGGAATGAGAAAAGACAAGTACACTGTCAAATAGGAGATGTTTATTTTAGATGAAAGGAAGAGCATATTTGTTGTCGAGTGAAGTGGAAATATTCCAGAAACGGAATTCTCATCCATCTTTCTTTTTTTTAATTTTTGAGAATTTCCTACATGAGTATTGTATTTGCATTATTTCCATCCCTCCCAGTCCCCCACCCAGTCCTCCTGTCTCATATTCTTTCTGCCTCCTCTTTCTTGATCTTTCCTGAATCTTAGGTATAGAGGTTGCATTGTAGATGTGTCATTTAGGAATGGGTACCTCACAGTCATTTACTTTCTGTTTGATTAGTTGTGCAACTTTGTAGTAGTCTCCATCTGTTGGGAAAAGAAGTGTGTTTGATGAGTGTTAAGAGTTGCACTTGTCTGTAAATATAAGGCTATGCATTTAGAATATTTTAAGAAATTACTTTGGTCTAGGGAAGTTACGGTAATCGGTTCTTCTCTAGGGCCTATCACCTCTCCAGCCATGTGTACTTCGCTATGTTTACAGTACCACACATGAGTTTCCTCCCATTGAGCATTAGACAGCTGTTGATGACCCCCAATATAAAAGTGCCACTACTGTACCAATAGAGATCATCTACTCTTGAAGCCCTTTTAAGAAAATAGAAAGAATAGTTTTAAAAATACCTTACTCATTGACTAAAGACAGCTTGCTTAGACAAAAGCTTTTAGTTACTTCCAGTGGAAAGTATGTGATGACCTGTTTTTATTTAATACATTGGTTCTATTTACAATGTCCTATTTGTAGTTTGTTCACTATTTTATTTCTTCATTATGTATTTTTGTTTCTAGAGAGCAAATTGTGTGTGGGGGGCGGAGGGAGGGAGAGAGAGAGATTCTGTCATTCTCTATAGTACCTGCTTTCTTTAAAGTTTTTTCATTAAGTTTGTTTTTAGGGAATTTTGCAAATATACACAATGTGTGCTAATGACTCTCACCCCTACCCTCACATCACTTCCTGTTTCCCCTACCTCCTCCCTACAAATCTTTCTCACAAGCTCATCTCTATTCTTGCTGTTCTTTGATCCACTGAGATTAACCAGGACTATCTGTGTGACCATGGGTTTGGAGCTACCTGTCGGTGCCTGGTGGCCTTAACAGTGGGCATACAACCAATAGCAATGGTTCTGCCTCTCCCAGAATCCCAACAGCCAAGAGATCCTCTCCTTGAATGATCATTGATGGATCTCGATGCAGTTAAATACAGTTGTTGTGAGTTAATGATTGCAGTAGTTTTCTTAAGTGTAGAGAACAGCAATTCATAGCCCTTTTCCCCCTATCTTCTGGGTTTTACATATTCTCTGCTTCCTCTTCTACAATGTTCCCTGAGACCCAGAGGAAGTAGCATGAATATCTTATAAAGGACATGGCCCACAACCATTGCTTATTCTCTAGAGCTTGGACAGTCATAAATCTTTGCATTCACCACAGTTCATTGTGTGGAGAGGCTTCTTTGATTAAGGCTAGGAACAGCTTTTGTCTATGGGTATAAGTATAGATATTTAGAAGACAGTTTGCTGTAATGTCCGTTTTGTTAAACATCAGTGATGCTTTCCCCACCTGGACCTGTAACTTCCCGAGGCTTAGATTTTTTCCAGGTTTACACTATCAGGCATGGCTGTCTTTGCCCTCCACCTGTAGAATGGGCCTCAAATCTAATCAGAAGGCAGTTGGTCACCACTGTCGAGCTACTGTTGTATAGGAGGCCATATCTTGCCTGGCAGGTTGGACGCCTTGTTCATAGGATGAGAAATTCTTCACAAGACTAATGTTGCCTCCCCCCCCTCCCAACAACTGACTCATCTTCCTCTACAGGAATTTGAATGATAACTGTCATGGAGGAAGTTTCCAACCCAGTTTCAGCCTGCTTTCTCTGTATCTTAGAACCGATGTGTGTGATGTTGTCTGTAATATGATCTTATGTTGTAGTTCTGGTGGGTACCCAGGAGAATTGAGAAGAGCTTGTATTGTGTTGATGGCTTCTGGGACTTCTGTGACCTACTCTCATAGAGGTAGCCCATACTTGGGACTGGGAAGTGTGTTCAGTTGATCCATTGTTTCTAGGAGTGGTATCATCCAGTCATTAAGGGTAGCTCTCTTCCATTTTTCTTTTGTGTTTTATTTTTAAATTTTTTTATTATTATTTTATGTGTATGCATGTATTGCCTGCATGTAGGTAAGCGCATCTGTGTTGTGCAATGCCCGCGGAGGTCAGAAGAGGCTGTTGGATCCCCTGGGACTGGAGTTATGGACAGTTGTTAGCTGCCATGTGGGTGCTGGGGTTTGAACCCCAGTCTTTTGCAAGAACAACCAGTGTTCTTAACCACTGAGCCATCTCTTCAACCCCTGTGGTTTTTATTTGGGTTGCACAACAGCAGGATTCCATATGGCTTCTTACCCTCTCCTTGTCCCAGGTTGATCCTTCCCACCATCTTGCATTCTCATTTCCCCAAGTTTTCCTCCTCCCTTCCTGCTTAAACCTCTTCATCCACAGAACCCCCCTTCTTTACTTTCCATTTACCCATGTTCTGTTTCCCCTCTTTTAAGGCAACCCTTCCTCTTCACTGGTTCCCCTTCCTAGTTTCTTGGCTTTTACAGCTACTCCATGTTAAGAAATTAGAACTAAAGAGCTGAAGCTAGGATCTGTACATGAGTGAAAACAGGGGGGTATTTGTCCTTCTTGGCCTGGATTATCTCACTCAGGATAATTATTTACAGTTCCATCTATTTTAATGAAAATTTCATTTTTCTCTATAGCTGAATGAAAGTCCATTGTGCATGATTACCACATTTTTATTAATGCATTCATCAATTGATGGATAGATATTTAGGGTGTTTCCATTTCCTAGTTATTATGAATTGGGCATCAGTGAACATGGATGTATAGACACCATGTTGTAAGGTACAGAGACTTTTGGGGTATATGCCCAAGAATGGTATAGCTGAGTCATAAGGTAATTTTATTTTTAAGTTCTTGAGAGACTGCCATACTCATTTCCAGCATGATTGTATTAGGGTATATTCCCATCAACATTATACTAGAGTTTTCTTTTCCCTACATCCTCATTAGCATTAGTTATTACTACTATTCTTAATGCTAACTAGTCTCATCTGGGTGAGATGGAATCTTTTTTTTTATTGTGGTTTTGTGAATTTCATATAATACATTTTCGTTATGTTTAGAACCCCTCATCTGTACCCCTCTTATAGCCCCCCATTGGATTTTAAGTACTCTGCCATATATATTAAGGCCTTTTGAGTCAAATTTGTGTCCCCAGTTATCCTTTGGTATATGTCCATCCACTGGAGCCTGGTTAACCTGTTTAGTGTCACACACTTAAAGAAAATCAGCTCTCTCTTTCCCAGTAGTTAACAGTTGCAAGTAGTTCTCAGCTAAGTTTGAGGCTTTTCCCCTCCTTCCCCACTTCTATGCCAGAATTTTGTCTGGATTGAGTTTGTGTGGGTCTTGTTCATGCTGTTACTATGCTATGAATTCATATGAGTAACTTCCCAGCTATCTGGAAAACTCTTGTGGTCATTGACCACCTCTAGCTCTTAGACTCTTTCTGCTCCCTCTTTTGCACTGGTCCCTGAGCTTTGATATAGGTGTCTGACTCAGGGATAAGTAAATACTCTATAGCCTGTTACTCTTTGTACTTCAGTCAGTTCTGGCTTTCTGGGTCATTCACCATTTGTTGCATGAGGAAGCTTTGCTAGTAAGAATTGAGAGGTACATTAATAGTCTTTCTACCCCCTGTTCTCCTATGTAACTTCGTAATAGTCCCTGTCTGTTGCAAAAACGTTTCTTTGATGAGTGTTGAGAGGTACATTTATCTGTAAATATAAAGATACAAATTTAGAATACAGTAAGAAATTGTGTGGGTCTAGGGATGTGACAAAGATACATTTTTTTTTAACATCCCTAGGCAAATGTAATTTCTTTTTTCTAAATTTTTACAAAAACTTTGTTGAGAATTTCATACATGTATATAAGGAATTTTGATCAAATCCATGCCTACTCCCTCCCCTCCAACATTCCCGCCTCTCAGGAGGTATAAGGATTGGATACAAGCTCCCAAATACTTTTGGCATTTTTTGCCTTTGGAACAGAGTATGTTGCTAACAGGCCCAAGGACATTTTGACTTTTAGCCAAGAAACTGGCTACATTTCTTTGAGGTCTTTTTACTCTAACTGCCTAGCCAGTTCCTACCCCCTATCCTTATCATGCCATCCTCTTAAGGGGTTACCCAAATTGCCAATAGGGAATAGGGACACAGACCACTCTGGCTTCTTCCATGCTGAACAGGGATGCAGGGTGAGGCAATTGGAGTACTCCTTCAGTGGGTCTATTTAAAGACTCCCAAATTGCATAACGCTTGTCTCTGAGGGAAGAAGAAAGTCCTTGAATCATGAATAAGAGATATGAAGAAGAAGTAAAGGCAAGAGTAACTAGCATTACAAGTTCTAGACAGGGAACTGGAAAAAAGTCAGAACAGGACAATTTTCAAATGCTCATATGAGAGTCCATTGGAGTTTCTTGACAAGGGCTTCCAAAAGCATCCCTTTATTGGGTTCTTCCTCATTTTTCTTTTGTCTTCCAAGGCTGGACTAGTTGGCTAGGGAGAATGGCTGGATACTCAGGTGAGGGTCCAGTGACCCTGCTTGGCACTCTTTTAATGAATGAGCACAACCATCAACAAGCCCAATTGTAACTATGTTTAGTGATCAGGCTCAGCCAAAGTCTTAATGATGGTAGTTATTTCAGGCAGAAGGGACTGTTGTATAGCATCATCTTATTAAAAGGACCTAGAATTTAAAAGGATATGGTGCTAGGAGCCACATATGAAGGAGAACATATGTCATCTCTATTTTTGAGTCTCTGTTACTTCACTTAGTATAACAGTTTCTACATCCAATCATTTACCTGCAAATTTCATTATTTCATCATTCTTTACTGCTGAATAGAACTCCATTGTGTAAATATACTACATTTTTGTTAACCATTCATCAGTTGAGGGACACTTTGGTTGCTTCCATCTCTTAGCTATTGTGACAAACATGGTTGTATAAGTGTCTCTACAATAGTATGAGTCTTTAGTATATGCCAAGGAGTGGTATAACTGGGTCATATGGAAGGTTCATTTTTAGTTTTTTGAGAGTTCTCCACACTGTTATTGATAGAGGCTGCACGAGTTTGCAATCCCAGCAGTGAATGAGCGTTCCCCTTTCTCCACATCCTGCCAGCATTTGGTATAATTTGTTCTCTTGATTCTAGCCAGTCTGACTGAGGCAAGGTGATACCTTAAGGTATTTGCATTTCCCCCACTACTAATGATGTTGAATGCTTTATGAGATGTTTCTTAGCCATCTTTATTTCTTCCTTTGAGAACTCTCTGTTTAAATCTTTAGCCCAACTTTAATTGGGTCATTTGGTTTCTCGATCCTTTGTTCTTTGAGTTCTTTGTATGTTCTGGATGTTAAACCTCTGTCAGATGTGTCCCTGGTGAAGATTTTTTTCCCATTCTGTGGGTTTTCTCTTCAGTTTTTTGATTGTTTCTTTTTCTGTACAGAAGTTTTTTAGTTTAATGAAGTCCCACTTATTGATTGCTGACCTTAATTCCTGAGCAACTTCTGTCCAATTTAGAAAATTCTTTCCTACACCTATATCCTGTAAGTTACTGCCAGTATTTTCTTCTAATAGTTTCAGGGTTTCCAGTTTCAAATTGAGATCTTTGATCCATGTGGAGTTGACTTTTGTGCAAATTTTTTTATGTGTATTCATGTATTGCCTGCATGTAAGTAAGTGCACCTGTGTTGTGCAATGCCTGGGGAGGTCAGAAAAGGCTGTTGGATGCCCTGGGACTGGAGTTATGGACAGTTGTTAGCTGCCATGTGGGTGCTGGGATTTGAACTCAGTCTTCTGCAAGAGCAACCAGTGTTCTTAACCACTGAGCCATCTCTCCAGCCCCCTATGTGTCTATTTTTGTGCCAGTACTATGCTGCATTGATCTATGTGTCTATTTTTGTGCTGGTACCATGCTGTTTTTATGACTATGACTCTGTTGTATGTTTTGAGATCTGGTCTAGTAATTCCCCCAGCATCACTCTTTGTGCTCAGGGTTGCTTTGGCTATCTGGGGTCTTTTGTGCTTCCATAAGAATTTAAGGATGCATTTTTCTAATTCTGTGAAGTATGTTATGGAGATTTTGATTGGGATTGCATTGAATCTATACATTATTTTTGGTAGGATGCTCATCTTAACAATATTAATTCTTCTAATCCATGAACATGGGAGGTTCTTCCATATCCAGGTGTGTTCCTCAGTCTTTTTCTTTAACGATTTATAATTTTTATTGTAGAGATCTTTGGTGTCTTTCATCAGATTTATGTCCAGATATTTTAATTTTTTACAGCAATTGTGAATGGGAGCATTTCCCTGTATTCTTTCTCCAATTTCTTGTCATTGGTATATGGAAAGGCTACTGATTTTTGTAGATTTATTTTATAACCTGTCTTTATACTGAAATTGTTGATCAGTTCTAGGCATTTGCTGGTGGAACTTTTGGGATCTCTTAGGTATAGTATCATATCATCTGCAAAAAGTGATAGTTTGACCTCTTCTTTTCCAATTAGTACTCCTTTAATTTCCTTCTCCTGTCTTATTGCTCTAGCAAGAGTTTCAAGCACAGTGTTGAAAAGGAGTGGAAGGAAATAGTGGACATCCTTATGTGGTTCCTGATTTTAATGGGAATGCTTCCAGTTTTTCTCCATTTAGAATGATAATTGGCTGTGGGTTTGTTGTATATAGCTTTAATTATGTTGAGGTATGTTCCCTCCAGTCCAATTTCCTCTAGGACTTTGAACATAAATGCATGCTTTTTGTCAAAAGCCTTTTCTGCATCTATTGAGATGACAGTGTGGTTTTTTCTTTGAGTCCATTTATATGATTAATGATGTTTATTGACTTGCACATATTGAACCATCCCTGCATCTCTGGGATAAAGCCTACTTAATCATGGTAAATGATCTTTTGATGTGTGTCTGTATGCAGTTTGGAAGTATTTTGTTAAGAATTTTTGCATGTATGTTCATTAAGGATATGGGTCTATAGTTTTATTTTTTGGTTGTATCTTTACCTGGTTTGGGTATTAGAGTGATGCTGGCTTCATAGAAGGAATGTAGGAGTTCTCCCTCCGTTTCCATCATTTTGAATAATTTAAGTAGTATTGGTTGGAGGTCTTCTTTAAATGTCCGGTAGAATTCTACTGTAAATCCATCTGGGCTTGGGCTTTTTTTCAGTTGGGAGGCTTTGGGTTACTGTTTCAATTTCCTTATATGTTATGGGTCTGTTTAAACTGTTGATCTCTTCTTGGTTTAACTTTCGAGGTTCCC
>NW_008335784.1:1858483-1859808 GCF_000622305.1 Nannospalax galili | reverse complement strand
TAGGCACTTAGAGCTATAAACTTCCCTCTTAGGACTGCTTTTAATGTGTCCCAGAGGTTGTGTTGTGTTGTGTTGTATTGTCCTTTTTGTTGAATCCCAAGAATTCTTTTCTTTCTTAATTTCTCCTTTGACTCACTCATTGTTTAGGAGTGTGTTGTTCAATCGCCAAGAGTTCATATAGTGACTAGGGCTTCTTCCAGTGTTGATTTTGAGCTTTATTGCTTTGTGGTCTGAGCGAATGCATGGAATTATTTCAGTATTTTTGTATTTGTCAAGGTTTGTTTTGTGGCCCAGTATGTGGTCAGTTTTTGAAAAAGTTCCATGAGGTGCTGACTAGAAAGTGTATTCTTTGGCGTTTGGGTAGAATAATCGATAGATGTGTGTTAGGTCCATTTCATGTATGGTATCATTTAATTCAGACGTCTCTCTGTTTATTCTTTCTTTGTCCAGTTGACCTGTCTAATGGAGACAGTGGGCTACTGAAGTCCCCTACTATTACTGAGTTGGGGTTAATCTGTGTTTTAAAGTCCTGTAGTGTTGTTTTTATGAATTTGGGTGCACCAGAGTTTGGTGCATATATGTTAAGGATTGTAATATCTTCTTGACTTTGATCAGAATGAAGTGACCCTCCTTATCTCTTCTGATTAGTTTTACTTTGAAGTCTATTTTGTCAGATATTAGAATCACAACCCTTGCTTGTTGATTAGTGCCGTTTGCTTGGAATATTCCTTTCCATCCTTTTACCTTAAGGTAGTGCCTTTACTTGAAGGTGAGATGGGTTTCTTGCAGACAGCAAAGAGATGGATTTTGTTTCTTAATTCATTGACTTAGCCTGTGTCTTTTGACTGGGGAGTTCAATGCATTGATATTTAAGGTTATTATTGAAAGATGTATATTGGTTGCCCTCATTTTGATTGCTGTTTGTGTTCTCCGTGTAATTTTGTGTTTTCTAGATTATATCTTTGTTTATTTTCTTTTGTTGCCCCTAGGGTATAGTTATTTATTTTCTCTTCTCTCTGTATTGCTTCAAGTATTCTTTGAAGGGCTGGTTTTGTGGTCATGTATTCTTTCAGGCTATTTGTGTCATGGAAGATTTTTCTTTCCTCCTCAATTATATATAATAGACATTTTTGCTGGATAAAGGTGTTCTGGGCTGGCATCTATTGTCATGTGGAACTAGAAATACTTTGGTCCAGGATCTTCTGGCTTTCGTAGTTTGCAATGATAAGTCAGCTGTAATTCTGATGGACTTTCTTTGTGACTTGTTTTCTTTTGCTGCTTTCAGTATTCTCTCTTTGTTCTGTACATTTAGTGTTTTTACTATG
>NW_008335784.1:1853845-1858348 GCF_000622305.1 Nannospalax galili | reverse complement strand
TGTGTTCTTTAAATTTGTTGAATTCCTTGATCATGTTTAAGATTGTTCTTTCAAATTCAGTGTCCTGGGTTATTTCTAGGGGGTTCTTTTTGTAGAACTGTTCTAAAGGGTTGGTGGGCTTTACTGGGGATATATAGTGTTTTGCATTCCATTTTATTATTCTTTTGTTGTGGTTTTGGCATGCAAATTTCTTTGGTTGTTTATGATTCTGATACGAGAATTAAGTTGAAGTATGCTTCTGTTTATATTATCCGAGTGCCTAGATCCTTTCTTTATTGGTTATGTAAGTCTGGTTGGTACAGGGTTCAGGTTCTCTGAGGTTTATTTTGGAGGGAAGTTATGGCTTCAGATCATCTATTCAGGAGTGCCCCCAGATGCCCAATTCAGTTTCTAGTCAGGTACACTCAGGCTTCCTTCACAATGTGGAGGCAGCATCCAGTCTCTCTTAGGCAGTCCTGTGAGTTATCAACTCTGTGTCAGAGGGAGGCCAGAGGGGAGCTAGAACTCTGCCCTCTCTGGTAGTATGCTGAGATCTCCAAGCAGCTACCCTGATGGTGGTCTGAATCAACCCTCTCAGGCTGTCCGCTAGGATCTCAGCCCTAGCCTACCAATGCCAGATCTGCCCTGCGGCCTTGGGAGGGGCCTCACAAAATCCCAGGTAGGGCGATGGTATGGCACAATTAGGGGAAGCTCACTACCACTTGGAGGCAGGACTGGGGGTTGTCAGTCTGTCCCCTGGGTTCTTAGGCCCTCTTGTAGTTGGAGGCCAGAGGCAGGACAGAACCCCACACTGTCTGGTGGTGTGCTGAGCTCCGAGCAGCTACTCTGATGGAGGAGGTCCAAACCCACCCTCTCAGGCTGTCTTGACAAATGTAATTTCTTACCATGTACAAAATATGGAGCCTTAAATTTACAGTGTGTGTCCTGGGACAGGTATCCTATATCAAAATCCACCCACCCAGGGCTCAGGGACCATTCAAAGATAGTTTTTTTTTGTTTTTTTTTTTTATTTTTTTTTAAAGGGTTTATGCCATCTCCACCCATGTGTATTTGGTTGTACCACGCATGAGTTCCCTACTATTGAGTGGGCTTTAAGTCCGATTAGACAGCTGTTAATTATCCCCAAGATAATTGCACCAGTAGAGATTATTTACTGGTCTGGTCATTGTCATCGTTCATAGACTTTGCAGCTGGATGGAATCATTGATTGGTTTTCTCCCTTGGTAGCCTGCATAGTACCTTCTGATACTATGGGAGCTAGTCTTCAGGAAGGACTCCTCCAGATCAGTTCCATCTTGATTGCTCTAAGTCCTATGCCTGCATCTGAATTATGTCGTTTTCAGCAATAGAGTTTAATCTTCAAGTTTAGGAGGCAGTCAAGGCCTGTGTTATGGGAATATGGACTATTCTGACAACTTGAGAGGAGGTTTCCCCTGCCTGATACTGTGTTTTTTGTTATATCATCTTCAGCTATACACATGCACTGTATGTGTATTTTTCAGTAGACTTTTGAGCTAATACATTTCCCTCTGGGTTTTCACAGCACCTAAGCATTATCTCTCCTCCCCCCTTGTATAATGTTCCTTATTCTGCCCCCCAACCCAGTTAAAGTATCCCACATTTGACCCTTAATAACACCTGTCTCCTGCTATCTCTCTCTCTTTCCCTTTACCCCCATAGCTCCTTTCCATTTTCCTCGCTCCTGTGGTTACATCAGGATATATACTCGCATCTAAGGATTTGGAGCTAATATCCACAAATGACAGAGAACATGCATTGCTTGTGTTTTTTTTTTTCTTTTTTTCTTTTTTTGAGTCTGTGTTCCTTTATTTGCTATAACAGTTTTTAATTCTGTTCATGTACCTGAAAATTTCATGATTTTGTTTCTCTTTCCCTCTGAGTAGAATTTCATTGTGTAAATGTACCCCATTTTCATTATCAAGTCATCAGCTGAAGGATATTTATGTTGTTTACATTTCCTAGCTATTGTGAAGAGAGATGCAACAAACATGGCTGAGCAAGTATCTCAGTAGTAGGATGTTGAGTCCTTTGGGTATATGCCAAGAAGTAGTATAACCAAATTATATGGTAGATTTATTTTTAGTTTTTAAAGAGTTTGCCACACTGCTTTTCACAATGGTTTCACCAGTCACAGTCCCACCAGCAGTGAATGAGCCTTCCCCTTTTCCCACATCCTCCCCAGCATCTGCTGTCTTTTGTTCTTTTGGTCTGACTGGGGTAAGATGAAATCTTAAAGTGGTTTTGATTTGCATTTCCCTAATTACTAAGGGTGTTGAACACTTTTTAAGGCAGTTCTTAGACATTTTTATTTCTCCTTTTGTGAGCTCTGTGTTCAGATCCATAGCCTATTTTAAAAAAAAATTTATTTATTATCTTATCAGAGCATATAAGGTAGGAGTTTATTTACAGAAGAGTGGGCACCCCACATTTACAGCTGTGCCATAAAGTCCACACTCAAATACAGATCCTGTGACCTCTCAACAGCTCCACAAAATGGTGAGAGAGGTGCCTCTTCATGTTCTCAGCATATATGTATATAACCTTTGCTCCTCACCCCACATGCCACTAAGGTCGACTGATTGGGTGGGAGGGGTAACCAATGCC
This sequence comes from Nannospalax galili, assembly GCF_000622305.1. Classification (NCBI taxonomy): domain Eukaryota; kingdom Metazoa; phylum Chordata; class Mammalia; order Rodentia; family Spalacidae; genus Nannospalax; species Nannospalax galili. The sequence continues at coordinate 1,855,723 of NW_008335784.1, read as the reverse complement.
TCTCTTGACTCCTTGATGAGCATGGGAAGGAGGTGTGACTATAGCTTGCCAGCATAGTGGTCAGAGAACACTTCCAATTAACACTCCACCCCTTCCTCTGGCTCTAACATTCTTTCCACCAACCTCTTCTGCAAAAGCCCCTGAGCTGTGAAGGGGGTAGTAGATGTGGGTGATCTTCCTCCATCGGATGTGGCAAGGCACTGAACTTTTGGGTCTCTGCATCATCTGTTTTCCATGGCTGTTGGCCAGTTTCAGTGGGATTCTATCTACTGTAAAAACACACACAGCAAGAAGCAAGAACATCTAAATAGTGACTGTTATAATAACTTAACCTATAGGTGTAAACACAAATGCTTGGTCACATGGACCATTTAAAAAATATTTTATTTGTTATTTTTGTTTTGTGTGTATGAATGTATTGCCTGCATGTATTCAAGTGCACTTGTGTCATGCAGTGCCCACAGAAGTCAGAAGAGGCTGTTGGATTCCCCAGAACTAGAGTTATGGATGGTTGTTAGCTGCCATGTGGGTGCTGGGAACTGAATCTGGGTCCTCTGCAAGAATAGCCAGTGCTCTTCACCACTGAGCTCTCTCTCCAGCCCTCATAGCTCATTTTTTAATTGGGTCCTTTGTTTTCTCGATTGTTTGTTTTTTAAGTTCCTTTGTATATTCTGATATAAATCTTCTGTCAGATGTATAATTTGCATCGATTTTCTCGTACTCTTTGAGCAAACTTCACTCCATTGATTGTTTCTATTGCTGTACAGAAGCTTTTTAGTTTAAAGAGCTCCCATTTGTCAGTTGTTGATCTTGATTCCAGACCCACTGATGTCCAATTTAGAAAGTCCTTTCCTATACCTATGTCTTTTATGGTCCTGCCTATGTTTTGTTCTAACAGTTTTCAGTGTTTCAGGTTTTGTTTTGATGTCTTTGATTCATTTGGAATTGACTTTTGTGCAGGGTAGTAGATATAAATGGGTCTAATTTCATTCTTATACACATGAAGGTCCAATTTTGTCAGCAACATTTGTTGAACATACTGTCTTCTGTGTGTATTCTTGGCACCTTTGTCAAATATCAGGTGACTGAAATACTGTGCGCTCATGTTTGTTCCAGTGGTCTTCATGTATGCTTTTGTGCCAATATCATACTGATTTTATGACTATAGCTCTGTAATATAGTTTGAAATCTGGTATCGTGATCCCTTCAGCCTTACTCTTTGTGCTCAGAATTGCTTTGGCTATCCAGGGTCTTTTGTGAGTCTATAAATTCTAGGATTTTTTTTTTCTATTTCTGTGAAGAATGTCATGGGGATTTTGATCTAGTTTCATTCTTCTGCTTGTTGATATTCATGTCTCATCCAGTACCATTTGCTAAAGATGCTATTTTCTCCAATATGTTATTTTTGGCATGTTTGTAATAGAAATCATGTAGCTGTAGTTGCATGGATTTATCTGGTTCTCGATTATATTCCATTGCTCTGTGTGTCTGGTGTTTTGCCAGTACCATGCTGTTTTTATTACTATGGTTCTGTAATATAACTTAAAATCAGGTATGGTGATGCCTCTTAATGAATTCTTTTTGTTCAGGATTCTTTTGGCTATCTTTTGACTTTTCTACTTCCATATAAATTTTAAGATTCTCCCCCCTCCCCATATATCTGTGAAGAATGGCCCTGGAATTTGATTGGAATTTCATTGAAACTGTAGGTTGTTTTAAATAGTATGGCCATTTTAACAAGAGTGAGTCTTCCAATCTTTCCATTTTCTAGTGGCTTCCTTAGTGTCTTTCTTCACTGTCTCCAAGTTTTCATTGTACAGGCCTTTCACTTCCTTGGTTAGGTTTATTCCTAAGTAATTTATTATCTATCTATCTATC
>NW_008335784.1:1835437-1853667 GCF_000622305.1 Nannospalax galili | reverse complement strand
CTATCATCTATCTATCTATCTATCTATCTATCTATCTATCTATCTATCATCTATCCACTAAGTAATTTATTTATTATTTATTTATCTATCTATTTATTTATTTATTTATTTATTTATATTGTGACTATTGTGAATAGGACTTGCTACAATTTCTTTTTCACAATGCTTGCCATTGGGATATTGAAAGGCTACTGATATGTGTATATTAATTTTGTATCCCTCTACTTTGCTGAAGTGTTCATTATTCTGAGAGTTTTTTTGGTGGAGTCTTTAAGGTGTTTTATGTACAGATTTGTATTATCTGCAAATATGGATACTTTGACTTCTTTTATTTCCTTCTCTATGCTCTAGCTAAGACTTCAAGAATTATATTGGAGTGGAAAGAGGCAACATTCTTGCCTTATTCTTGATCTTAGTGGAAATGCTTTGAGTTTTCCTCCATTTAGTATTGTTAGTTATGGGTTTGTATAGCCTTTATTATGTTGAGATATTCTTCATCCACCTCTAGCTGCTCTTTAACTTTGATCATGAAGGGATGTTAGATTTCATTGAAGAGTTTTTCTGCATCTGTTGAGATAATCATGTGATTTCTGTCTTTGAGGCTATTTATATGATGTATTACATTTCTTGATTTACATGTGCAAGTTTCTTAATCCATCAAACTGCTATAAAAATTACCATAAACTGCATGGCTTATAAACAACAGACATTTATTTCTTACAGTTCTGGAGGCTTGCAAAAAAACAGAGAATGAATCCTATTTTGGTTTTTGAGAAAAAACTTCATTTGATCTGAAATCTTCAAATTTTCATGATTTTGTGTTTCCTTAGAGACACGCTACAACAAAGAGTACTGTCTTGGAGACTTCTAGCTCAAAGAAAGTACCTCTGCCAGAGGATCACATTAGTAATTGGAAGGAGTGGGGTCAGAGGCCAGTGGAGACCCAGTATTTTAATATTACCTTTTTCTACATTAAGAATTAGGAGTATTTCTTTACTTCCTGTTATCCCACATCGGTGGATAGCCATTAGGTATAATAAGTGAAGCCTTATCTACATTGGGATGTTGAAATAATGTGGGTTGAATTGCCATCCTCCCAAATAAAAGAACTTCTTAGGAGTCTTCCCAGTACCTCAGAATGACCTTATTGAGAATTATTTACAAAGGGAAGCTAAATGGAGTTCATTAGAGTGAACCCTCATCCAATATGAATGGTATTTTTTATGAAACAAGGAAACTTTTGACATATTGACAGACATACCTAGAAGGAAGATGATGGAGAAACAGGGAGAAGATGATTGCCATCTAGTAGCCAAGGAAGAAGACCTGAAGAGAATCCTTTTTTCAGAGCCTTCAGAAGGAACCAGCCTTGTCAAGACCTTGATTTTAGACTTCTCAGAACTGTAGTACAATGCATTTTTGTGGGGCTGGAGAGATGGCTCTGGTTAAGAGCATTGGCTGCTCTTGCAGAGGACCCAGGTTTGGTTCCTAGCACCCACACGGTGGCTAGCAACGGTCTGTAGCTCTAGTTGCAGTGGAATCCAATGCCCTCTTCTGACCTCTGTGGGCATTGCACAACACAGATGCACTTACATACATGTAGGCAATATACACATAAAATAAAAATAATAAATAAAACAATACATTTCTGTTTAAGCTACTCAGTTCATGGGACTTTGTTATGGCATCCTGGTAGACTGACACATATTATATCAGATTGCCTCATAGCAATTTTATAATTATGTCTTTTAAAAAAATAAGTTTTGTTATATTTATTTCATGCTTATGCTGGGTATACTCAACTTGATTATAAGTTTTTTTCACCATCTTTCCCATCCATATAATAAATTATATGGGATACAAAAAGTGCTTAAAATATACAAATAGGAATACATTTTTAATTTTGAGACCGAGTCTCCCTGTAGCCCCAGCTGGCCTGGAGCTCACAATGTAGGTTCGATGCCTTAAACTCACAGAGATTCGCCAACCTCTTCCTCCAGAGTGCTGGGATTAAAGGCATGTGCCACCATACCTGGCTCAAATAGGAATACTTTTGATGAAAACAATTGATAGTATAGGAGCAACACTATATATGCACTATAAACACATATAATTGAGCAGAAAGTAATTTTTTGCATTTTAACTTAAGTGGTTACTTTACATTATTATACAGAAATAGTTATTTTACATTATTATGCAGAATATTACATTATTAATACTGACTGTTCATCAATACAAATGAATTTTGTGTGCCTTTTTTGTGCCATTAGAATTTCATTATAATATTGACAAACAATAGCCTATAATGTTTTATGACCATTTTGCTAGGTTTTCACTAATGAAGAACAATTGTTTATTAGTATAATTCTATTTATATATCTCTGTGTTCTTGTGCAACTATAAATCTTTTATAGTTAACATACCATAGAAATTTACATGGTGTTATGACATGTTTCTCTAATTTAGAATGACTATGTAGTAGTCTATTTAACCATATGAAGGGTTTATGTAAGGTTTTTATTTTTGGATATTAAGATTTTTTTTCTCATTGTTGACTGCTACACGGTACACAAGTATTTTTGGCATAAATTTGCTCCTTTCATTACAGTAATATTTTGCATCTCAGTTTTTACAGATGAGATTTCTAGATTGCAGTAATATAACATTTTCTGTTTAATGTGGATCTAATTAAAATTCACTTTGTAAAACTTACACAATTTCTCTTTTTTTTTTTGTCGTGTAGGCAAACTAAGTTTATTAGTATTTACAGCAAGCTACAGTATACAGAACTATTCAGACAATGAAAAGCACAATTTAAAATTTAGGTTCCCCAGTAAATTAACAGCTTTTTGTGGAATCACATGTGGCTGCTGCCCATTTAATGACTTGTTTTGCTTTGTAAATGTGTTACATCTTCAGAGAGCATTCACAGAACTTACATGAAGTATACTATATATATGAACTCATTAGTATGTTTTATTACCCTTTCTTGTTCTACTTTCTAAATGTTGTAGTGTACTCATGCATGCATTTGTTTACATATCTATATAATATATATTATGTATATTATATATTATATGCATAATATATATTATAGCCTAGGATCCACATATTGAGAACATGCCATTTTTTTCTTTACAAGACTGGGTGTCTTTGCTTAATATTATATGTTCTAGTTCCATCCATTTTCCTGTAGATTTTGTGATTTAATTTTTCTTTAGAACTGATAAATAACTCTTTTATCTGTGTACCAGATTTTCATTATTCTTCTATTGATGGATAACTAGGTTGGTTCCATATCTTTGTTATAGTCAATAGAACAGCAATAAACAGGGGAGTGTAAATGTCTCTATGGTATGTTATGGAGTTCTCTGTGTATATGCCCAGGAGTGAGATAGCTGGGTCATATGGTACTTCTAGTTTCAATTTTTTGAGGAACCACCAATCCATTAATTTGAACTCACACCACTGAGTAAGGATTCCTCTTTTTTCCACATTCTTTCCCACATTTGTTACTGGATTTCTTGATTATAACCGTTCTCAGTGGTGGTATCTCAAAGCTTTAATTTGTATTTCCCTGATGGCTAGGGATGTTGGACACTTTAAAAAATAGTTGTTGTTCATTTGTATTTCTGTTTTTGAAAACTATTCAATTCATTAGAACATTGTTGATTTGTAGCTTTATTTCTTTGTTATTTAATTTCTGCAAGTCTTTGTAAATTCTGGATCTGAGCCCCTTGATATGAGCTATACCCTGGGGTATAGCTTGTTAATAGTTTCTCCCATGCTGTGGGCTGTTTGTGTACTCTGCTGATAGTTTCCTTTGCTGTACAGAAACTTTAATTTCATGTAGTCCCATCTGTTGTTACTTGTGGCAAGTTCCTGTGCTATGCATGTTCTGTTCAGAAAGTTCTTGTGTACCTCAATATACTGAAGAGTGTTCCCTGTATTTTTCTCTAGAAGTTTCAGTGTTTCAGATTTTAAATTACAGTCTTTAGTCCATTTCAACTTGATTTTTATACAGCTTGAAAGATGAATCTAATTTCATTCTTAGCAAATGGATATTATTCAGTTTTGCCAGGGACATTTGTTGTGAATAGACTGTCTTTTTTTTTAAATGTGTTTTTGCCTCCTTTTTCTTTATTTTGTTTTATTATTTTTATTTTATGTGTATGCGTGAATTGCCTGCATGTAGATAAGTGCACCTGTGTTGTGCAATGCCTGCGGAGGACAGAAGAGGCTGTCAGAGCCCCTGGAACTGGGGTTACGGACAGTTGTTAGCTGCCATGTGGAGCTGCCATGTGGGTGCTGGGTATTGAACCCAGGTCTTCTGCAAGAACAGTCAGTGTTCTTAACCGCTGAGCCATCTCTCCAGACTCTTTGGACCTCCTTTTTCAAAAATTAGGTGACTGTGGTCTTGTTGGTTTAGTTCCAGTCCTTTATTCTGTTCCATTGGTCTATTTTTCTGTTTTCATGCCAGTACCAGGCTGTTTTTATTGTTATAGCTCTATGGTATAATTCAAGGTCAAGTATTATGATACTCCCAGCTGTGTTCTTACTCTTTGGGATTGCTTCAGTGTTTTGTGGTTGCATGTTAATTCTTGGACTTTTTTTTTTTTTTTTTTTACTAGATCTGAGAAATATGATATTGGGATTTTGGTAGTTATTGCTTTAAATTGTAGATTAATTTTGGCTCTGTAACCATCTTCACAATATTAATTCTGTCAATTCAGGAGCACAGAAGTCTTTCCATCATTGAGTAGCTTTGATTTCTTTTTTCGTTGTCTTAAGTTTTTAAGTTGTTGTAGAGGTCTTTATAACTTCCTTTGTGAAGTATACTCTTCGGTACTTAATCTTTTTAGAAACTTTTTAAAAAGTATTATTTTTCCTAATTTCCCTCTCTGAGTGTATATTGTTAGTATATATTAAGGTCACTGTTTTTTTTAAATATTGTTTTTGTATCCTGAAACTTTGCTGCAAGTATTAGATTTAGGAGTTTTCTAGTGGATTCTTTATTTGTTTTTCAGTATAGAATCATGTCATATGCAAATAGTTTGACTTTTTCTATTTTTATCCCTTTTGTGCCTTTATCTTGTCTAATATAATTGCTATAACTAAGGTGCCAAGCACTGTTAAATAAAAGAGGGGACAGTGGGCATCCTTTGTGTTTCTTAGTTTAGAGGAAATGCTCTCAGTGTGTCTCCATTTAATGTTGGCTCTAGTTTTGTTGTATATAGCCTTTATTATTTTGAGATATGCGCCATCTGTTTCTAGCTTCTCTAGGACTTTTATCATGAAGAGACGTTAAACTTTTTCAAATGCCTTTTTGGCATCAATTAAGGTGGTTATGTGGTTTCTGTCCTTAAGTTTGTTTATATGGTGTATTACTTCTTTTTTTTTTTTTTGGTCTTTTTGAGACAAGGTCTCCCTGTTGCCCCAGCTGGCCTGGAACTCACTATGTAAACCAGGCGGGCCTTGAACTCACAGACATCCACCTACCTCTCCCTCCCGAGTGCTGAGATCAAAGGTGTGCCTTTTTGATTTAGGTATGTTGAACCAACCTTGTCTTTCTGGGGTGAAGCCCATTTGGTCATGATGAATGATCTCAATGTCTTAATGTGTTCTTGAATTTGGTTTGCAAGTATATTGTTAAGAATTTTGGCATCTGGAGCTGGAGAGATGGCTCAGAGGTTAACAGTTTATTAGTATAAACTGGCTGCTCTTGCAGAGAACTGGGGTTCAATTCCCAGCGACATATGGGAGCTAACTATCTGTAACTCCAGTTCCAGGGGCATTTAATGCCCTCTTCTGACCTCCACAGGCATTGCATGACATTGGTGCAGTTACACACATGCAGGCATTATACACATAAAATAAAAATAAAATATTAAAAAATAATGTTTTATTTATGTGCATCAAAGAAGTTGGTCCATAGTTTTCTTCTACTTTTGTTGTTGTTGTTGTGTCTTTACTTTTTTTTTTTTTTAAAGATGGGGTCTCCCTATTGCTCTGGCCTGGAACTCACCTTGATCTCACAGCCATCTGCTTGCCTCTGCCTCCCAAGTGCTGGGATTAAAGGTTTATGCCATGCCAGCATACCTGGCTTTACCTGTTTGATATTGTAATAATATTTGCTTCATATAGCGAATTTGGTAGTGTTCTTTCACTTTCTATTTTGTGGAATAAGTTAAGAAGAATAGATATGAGATTTTCTTGAAAGTTTGATAGAATTCAGTGGTGAATCTCTTCGATCCTGGGGTTTTGAGGGGAGACTTGATTATGTCTTCTTTCTCATTGCTTGTAGTGGATCTGTTCAGGTTTTTTTCTATTTTGTTTTTCATTTTCATAGATGATACACATTTAGATAGTCTATTTTCTTCCTAGATTTTCCAGCTTTTTAAGTGTAAGTTACAAAGCAATCTCTAATAATATTATGTGTTTCATTGGAGTCTGTTGTAATGACAGCCTTTTAATCTCTAATTTTATTTTTCAAGAGCCTTCAGGTGTGTCATTAGGTTGTTTATTTGATATCTCTTAGATTTTTTTATGTGAATGCTTATTACTATAAACTTTCCTTTCAGGACTGCCTTGGGTGTGTCTCAGAGGTTCAAAAAGGCTGTTTCTCATTGTCATTTGTTTCTAGGAAGTTTTAATTTCCTCTTACATTCTTGGATGACCCACTGTTCATTCAAAATGTACTGTTTAGTTTCCAAGTGTTTTGGGGATTTCTGTATTGTCTCTTGTTAATTTCTACTTTTATTCCCTTGTGTTCTTATAGGACCCAAGGAATCTCATCTCCTTTTTTGTATTTATTGAGACTTGGTTTGTTTTTTATGATATGATCAATTTTGGAAAAAGTTCATGTGCTTCTGAAAAAAAGTGTGTACTCTCTGTCGTTTGGAATATTTTGTATATGTCTGTTAAGTCCACTTGATCCATAGTGTATTTTAGCCCTGAAGTTTCTTTACTTGTGTTTAGGTTGAAAGATCTATCTAAATATGAAAGTCAGGTACTGAAGTCTCCCGTTATTATTGTGTCAAGGCCTATATGATTTTTTATGCCCTTTAGTGTTTGGGTGTTTTGTTTTGTTTTGTTTTAGTCTTTTTGAGACAGGGTCTCCCTGTAGCCCCAACTGGCCTGAAACTCACAATGTAGACTAGACTGGCCTTGAGCTCACAAAGATCCACCTGCCTCTGCCTCCCAAGTGCTGGGATCAAAGGTGTGTACCACCATGCCTGGCTTAATGTTTGTTTTTATAAAATTAGGGACTCCAATATTTGTTGCATAAATGTTTACAGTTGAATTATTGCCTTTTAAAATATATAGTGTCTCTTATCACTTCTAATTAGTTTCAGTATGAAAATTTCTTTATCTGATAAAAGAAGAGCTAAACTGCTTGTTTATAATTTCCCTATGCTTGCAAGTTTGTTTGCTATTCTTTAATACATAGGTTTTTGGAACCTTTGTTGGCAAATTGTGTTTTTTGGAGACAAAAACACAATTTAAATCCAGTTCATTACTCTTCATCTTTTAATGATGAGTTGAGGCTATTTACATTCAAGGTTATTATAGGAAGGGATTTGCTATGTTTAATGGATTTGTTTGGTCATACTCTGTTTTGCTGAATTATTGGTGTTTCTTTTCCTTCTTCTGTATTAGTTTCAGGGGTTTGCTGAGTTGCTGTGTTGGACATGGCTTCTTTCTTGGATCTAGTTTATGTTTCTGTCCTTTTCATGGAGTATAAGCATCTATATATTTACATGGAGGAGACTATCTTTCTTTTTCCTTCCTGCAAAGTATTCTAGTAAGAATTTTCTGCAGTGCTGGCTTGATTGTCATGAATTGCCTTAATTTTTGTGTTTTTCTTGAAATACCCTTATTTGTCCATAAGTTTTGAAAGGTGACTTTGTAGGTTATAGCATTTTTTTTTTCTTGACAGGGTCTCCCTAGTCCCAGGCTACCTGGAAGTCATGATGTGGACCAGGGTGGCCTCCTCCTGCCTTCCCAGGGCTGGGATTAAAGATGCACACTACCACTCCTGGCATTCTTTCACCTTTTTGAGACAGGGTCTCCTTGTAGTCCCAGCTGGCCTGGAACTAACTATGGAGACCAGGCTGGCCTCACTGTCACTAAAGATCTGTCTGCCTCTGCCTCTTGAGTGCTGGGACTAAAGACATGTGCCACCACGCATATGGTGGCATAACTATGCCACCAGGCATAGTTACAGCATTCTTCATACACACTTTCTTTCAGAATTTGAAATATTTCATTTCATGCTGCCTTATGGTTGCTGATGAAAAGTCTGGAGTAATTCTGATATTTCTTGTACTTGTATTTAAGTTGGCATTTTTCTCATGCTTTTTAAAGAATTATTGTTGCTATTTTTACTTCGTATTTTTTACATCTCTACTTAAGATGTGTTCAGGGGAACACATGTCATGCCTATTTGGAGTTCTGTATATCACTTGTGTTTGGATGTCTACTGCTTTTACTAAGTTGGGGAAGTTTTCTGTTACAATTTTGTTAAATGGTTTGTCTTTTCCATTTGATTTTATCTCTGCTTCTCCTATACCCTGAAATCTTAGGTTTGACCTCTTGAGTGTATCACAGATATCTTGGCGTTTCATTCATGCTCCTTAAGTTTTTTTCTTTATATATCTCTGTCTGTCTTATTGTCCCAATTTTGTCCTTATTGCTGAAATTGTTTTTTCTGTGGGGTCTTGTATTTCAGTGATGGCATCTGTTGTGGTTTTTATTTGATTGACTATCTTCTTCATTTCAAGTATTCCTGTTTGGTTCCTTTCCAATGTTTTAATCTTGTTTGTTTATTTATTTATTTATTTATTTTTCTTTCTTATTTTGGACTTTGGCCTCCAGTTTACTAACTGTTTCATTTGCTTTGGAGACTGTCTTGTCAAGGTCTTGGATAAATTTCCTTAATTCCTTCATCTGTTTGATTCTTCTATATGATCTTTAGTTCTTTTAAAATGTAAAAGTCTGGGACTGGAGAAATGGCTTAGCAGTTAAGAACACTGGCTGCTCTTGCAGAAAACCTGGGTTTGGTTCTTAGCACCCACATGGCAGTTATCAACCCTTCAAAACTCTAGTTCCAGGGGCTCTGACGCCCTCTTCTGGCCTACCCAGGCACTGATCAACACGAATGCACTTACATACACACAGGCAAAAAACATCATACACATAAAATAAAAATTAATTAAAAAAAAGTAACACTCTGAATTTTTTCTCAGACATTTCAGCTGTCTCTGTAGTTTTAGATTTCCTGATAGGGGAGTTGGTTGGTTGGTTGGGAAATGGGCCGTAGTTGTATCATATTCTTTGTGTTTCTTTGTCATGTTTTGAACATCTGTTGGGGTGGGTTTATCTTTAAAGTTTTGACCTACCCTTCTTCCAGGAATATTTGAATGTTTTATTTTCTGTGATTCTTTCTATAATATCTGCATGAGGCTTAGTCACAGGGATCTGTGAAACTTGGTATTGACTGTCAAGTGGAATTGCTGAGGTGATTCTGTCTTTTTTGTGTACCAACAGAACCAAGAGTGGTGTACACTAAGTCCTAAGGCAACAAGACTGGATCAGATTCTAGTCTGGACTCTGAGAACCACCTGGGAGCAGGACAACAAACATAGACCCACTAAAGTCTGTGTACTATTTTGGGGCTGTGATTAACACCATTAGGCCTGATTAACCTGTTTGACCATACCAGTAAAGACCACCATTCAGCCACTACTGAAATCTCAGAAGCCAAAATCCCATACCCACTCTGCCCTTAAGAGACTAATGGAGCCAAATCCTAGTCTCTCATGGGACCTTGGGTACACTGGAGCCAAAGCTCAGACCCTGCACTCACCTCTGAGCTTACCTGGGCTGGAGGCCTTGTCCCATGGTGCTCCTATGTCCCTCCGGAGATAAGGATCTAGTCCTGAGATGTTCTCTGGACCTGCTGCAGCAGAAGGCCTGTTCTGGTAGTGTTGTTTGGTCATGTGAGAGCTGGGGACCTAGTTGGGGCACTATCTGGATCTACTTGAGAGAGAAGCCTGGTCACATGGAGCTTTCTGGTCCTGCTGGGTTTAGAGGTGTTGTCTTGTGGAGCTATGAGATATGACTGGTCACAGAGCTCCTCTTTTTCTGCTGGAGACCAACACTTACTAAAGGAATTATTTCTTATATTCCAACTTCAAACCAAATTTACAGTACTCATGATTATTTATGTCATTATTTTACTGGTTATTTATTATTTTTAATTTTAATTTTTTATTTTTTCGTCTTTTTTTGAGAAAGGATCTCCCTGTAGCCCTAGCTGTCCTGGAACTCACTTTGTAGACCAAGCTGGCCTTGAACTCACAGAGATCTGCTTGCCTCAGCCTCCTGAGTGCTGGGGATAAAGGTGCATGCCACCATGCCTGGCTTTAGTGGTTATTTTCAATGTATTACTAACCATATTTTTATTTTTTTTAATTTTTATTTTTTTTTGTCTTTTTGAAGCAGGGTCTCCCTGTAGCCCCAGCTGTCCTGGAACTCACTGTGTAGACCAGGCTGGCCTTGAACTCACAGAGATCCGCCTGCCTCTGCCTCCCAAGTGCTGGGACTACAGGTGTGTGCCACCACGCCCGGCTATTCATATTTTTATTCTTAATGTTTGTAGCATGTTCTGAATTTAGAGAGAAATCCTACTTTTATCATTACATGAAAGAAAATAAGATTCATTATTATTACTTCAGTAAAAGCTTAACCACCAGATACCTACCTCATTGATCAATTGGCATTGGAAGAGTCCTGTTGCAACAGGGAATTCAGCTGAAATATTTAACATTAAGTTTTTAATTTTAAATCCTATTAGATATCAGGAAATTCATATCACTATTTCTGTCAGCTTTAGGCATGTTTGAGTTGGTTTTAGGCTGGTACTATCATTGAAGTGTTTAGTGTCGTAGGTTATGGGCAAATAATAACGTTCACAATTGAGTTGTTGATAGGTTAATGATTTTTTTTCCATGCAGAAAGCTTCATTTTTAATGCAATTGATGTTAAGATGTTTGCACATGTGTTTCTAATCTCTATATATCAGATTATTACTAGTCACAGTTGGTTACTTTCTGAGCTCCTTGGCATCTGAGCATGGATATAAAATCATCAGGTAGATTTCAGTGATAATGTTTTTCACATCTACTAATTATTAAGGAGCAAATTTTTATGCTTTGAGGTTAATGGTTTTAAGTAATTATTATGATACATTGAACCAAACTCCGTCAGTGCCTGAAGAGGAATGCACAGATCCCGCATTAGAGGGAAGAGTGCTGAGAGCATGTTAGGTAGTAGGATCTGCCCCTGACTATCTGGCAAGATGAACTCAAGTTAACTCAGGAAATAAAGTAGAGGCCCATTTTCCAGAAGAAGATAAATCAAGTAGGCATTCCAAATTAAAAGTTTAATACCAGAGTATCTGATTCAAAGAGTATTGGCAGAAAAACCTAATTCCTGGTCTTTTCTGCAGATGAGACCTGGTCCCTTTTACTTTGTTAGGCTTGCCCAGGATAAACTCCAAGCCTAAGCCTTTGTTACCTATTACTTGTGGAGTTTGAGTAAGTAGGATTCAGCTTTAGAGAAGATAAGTGATTTGCCCAAGATCATGTTACTGATTTGAGATGGTGTCAGACTTAAGAGCTAAGTGTGTGTCTATGCTTTCAGCTGTATAATACCATTTTGAGTGAGAAATTAGTTTCTTCACCAAGCACACTTGTTGGTATAAAGCACCCAAAGTCGCTTGTTTTACTTAGGAAAGTATTTTTGAATGAGTCTCTCTCTCTCTCTCTCTCTCTCTCTCTCTCTCTCTCTCTCTCCTCTCTCCTCTCCTCTCTCCTTTCTCCTCTCTCCTCTCTCTCTCTCTCCATAAAAACTGTTGATAATGATTCTTCCCTATTTTATGTTCTTATTTCCATGGCAAGCTAATTACTTGGCCACTTTTTATTGAAATCCATTAATATTTTGTTTCTAAAAATGTTTGTTGACTAAGTGCTTATAGGTCAGATAGTAGTCAGAGGTACTTGTCGGGTGACCCAGTAAGATATGTGTCTGTCTGTATGTATGTATGTGTGCACGTGAGTATTAAGGAGCGCGCGCACGTGTGTGTGTGTGTGTGTGTGTGTGTTATATAAATCTTGACCAGTAGTTATACTATACATGATTTTTAGGAATGATTTGTAGTAAATTCATGTTTGTAGTTACCTCTCAAGTTGCTATAGTCATTATTAATGAAGCATAAACACAAGTACTTGTCTCTGTTTTATGAACAAGGGCATACACAGATTATATGATTGGAATAGCAGGAATATGGAAAATCATATTTCTGAATGAATTTGGTTTTAGGAAGACTCATTCTGTATGCATGTGTGTGTGCATAAGTGAGTGTATATGCACTTGCATATGTGTGTTTATATGCTTATCAGAGTAATACACACACACAGACACATATATATATATATATACTGCAAAAGATTTTGAAAATATATTTGAAGAAGAAATGAATTTCACTGTTCCACTGTGCTGGTATTTGTTAATGCTGTTACTTACAGCCCATGTTGTGTGGGGCAAGCAAGACCACACAGATAAATCAGAAAATCGAATGTTTTACCTGTCCATTGACTTGGCTTTTGGCCCACTGTAAAAGGTTAATAATCACAAGCTTTTGTATTTTAATAGATGAAGGATCCCTTTTCTTACCTTTCCAACTTATCTTCTACACATTACTTTTATTGAATAAACACCACTCTTATTTCTTATGAGATAACTAGATTGACAACACTGCATTTTCAGAGAAGGGTAAAGGAACTGATGCTAAAGTTTGCTCATGCAGTTTTAATTCTGGAGAATAAGGTATGTCAGACAAATATTTTGAAGAGTAGGTTAAACATAAAAGCTTAGAATCTCTGTAGGGGAGCAGTGGAGAAGATGGTTTACAATTTTTTTTCTCAGTTTTGAAATACTGATTCTTTGATTCTACTGCATGTTGGTACCTTAACCAATTTTTCCTTATTATTATTGCTGAACTGGTATTTTGCTTCCAGACTAAGAAGCTAATATATCAAAAACCTTTGCACATAAATACAGCTGTTCAAAAATA
Source organism: Nannospalax galili (assembly GCF_000622305.1). Lineage (NCBI taxonomy): Eukaryota > Metazoa > Chordata > Mammalia > Rodentia > Spalacidae > Nannospalax > Nannospalax galili. The sequence goes on along the minus strand of NW_008335784.1, from coordinate 1,840,529 downwards.
TTTGTCCATCATTTATGAGTGATGGTCTTGATATCCCTCGTTCATTATTTTTTCTGGATCTAATAATTTTTTTTTTGGTCTTTTTGAGACAGGGTCTCCCTGTAGCCCCAGCTGTCCTGGAACTCACTATGTAGACCAGGCTGGCCTTGAACTCACAGAGATCTGCCTGCCTCTGCCTCCCGAGTGCTGGGATTAAAGGTGTGAGCCACCACACCCGGCCTGGATCTAATAATTTTTAAGAAAACCTAAGAATAAATTTAGTGGTTTTTGTTTTTGTTTTATTTTTAATTTTTACCAACCAACAATCCCTCAACCATGTTACTGATGATGTGTTCCAAAAATGTTTTTAAGGTTTTCATTTTTTCTAAAAAATATTCGTTTCTTATTTTTACTTATCTGTAGGTGTCTGTGTGTGGGTGCCGGTACAGGTGCATGTGGTATACAGAGGCATGCCTTGAATCTCCCTGGAGCTGAGGTTATGGGCAGTTGTAAGTTGCCTGATGTTGGTGCTGGGAACTCAACACCAGAGAGGAGCAGTGCATGCTCTTACCTGCTGAACCATCTCCAGCCTCTTAAGGTTTTCACTTTTGTGGCTAGATACTGTAAAGCACATGTATTCACATTTGTGTTAAGTTTTGCAATTTGAACAGTATATATCTGCTTCTAATGTCAGTTTTGTCTGTCTTACTCAGTTCCACAGTGTATTCTGACATTTTGGTCCTTCAACCATGGGCCACGTATATAACAATGGTCCCTTAAGATTATAATGGAACTGAAAAATTCCTTTTGTCCAGTGATATTACAGTCATTAGAAGTATAGCACAGTGCAACTTATGTGGTTTTGGTGATGCTGCTATTAAAAAAGCCCAAAACACTGTGCTGTCCATCATCTAGAAGCATTGTGATGTTAAATGTGTTCACTACATGATACTTGACAGTAAATGACAGTGTTACTAGATTATGCATTTACTATACTCTTCATTTTTATTATAGCTCATACTTCTATTTAAGGAAAAGTTTACTATAAACAGTATGCTACAAAATGTCAGCTGCTATTACACACATTCTTATTATTGTCTTTGGGTTGTGTCAATAAACCATGTGGAGTGGTTGATGTGTACCATCTAGGCCTGTGTTTGCACAATGTTAACATCACTTAAGGACACAGTTTACAGAGCATATATCCATCATTAAGCAATGTTTAAATGTACTTACTAAGAAATGCACTTACCAGAAAGATTTTCAAGTATCCCACAAGTTTTTGTGTTTTCTTATTGTTAATTTTTACAAATGACCTTATAATGAAACAGTAAGATGCATCATGGTACCGTTTTCAAAGAGCCAGTTGTCATTCACAGCATAATGCTGATGAGAAAGTTATTGGGTATAGACATCATAAAGTTATGTCCTTATCTTCATGTTTGTCTGTTATGTTACTGATAAACATGTCTAATGTCTTACCGTACATAGAATTAGGAAAATATTACAAATGCTTATTCTGGTGAAAAGCAGAACTGGAACAAGAAGTAATCCTCTATATGTTCTTTGATAAGTCCTTCATATGAATGATTTTAGAATCGTTTCTTGATTGGTGGGAACTTTTTAATCTCTCATTTGTTCTTTCCAACATGATTTACAGTGGCAAAGCTTTGTGTAAAGTAGACATATTACTTTGATATTTTAGGAATTTTAAATTAAGCTGATGCTTTAATAAGGAAAACAAATATTTTAATTATTTGGCTGTTGTTAATAAGCTCAGTATTTTAAAATGAGAGAGTAACTTTAAACTTTAAAATACATTAATATGAGTTGTATTAATGTCACTGAAACCCTGAGGTCAGTTCCAAGCCCTTTTTTCACCTCTGTACTGATTCTGTGTCATTCTTCCATGAACATTTCTGAAGATACAAAGGTCTGTGACTAAGCTTCCTCTTGTAAACTTAGTATGTACAGAAACTCACCATTTATTTTATAATTATTTATTGAATGCTTATTTAGAATATGGTGGATTCAAACAATGCATAGTTCTTTACTGTAGTCATATTAATTTAGTTGTAGAGAGATAATAAAACAATAACAATTGTAGAGTGATAGCTGCTTCGTAAAGCTAGTTACAACCTGTAAGTGCTTGGAGAAATGGCACTAAATTAAGGGTGTATGCTAGAGAACATCTTCCTGTAGTAAATAACTCCTGAGATGAGTCTTGACATTTGAGGCACTGCCAGCTAAATCAAGGGGACTGAAAAGGAAGTTTCAGCATAACTTGGTCTTATCTGGAGTTCCATCATTGGCTCCTTTTCAATGGCTTCTTTCTTTGCCCACTGACCACTTCTCTCTAGTACTCTCAGCTTCTGTACCTGAAATTCGAGTCTTCCTTACTTTCTCTTCTTCTCTGTGCTTTACCATGAGCCAGGAGCTTGGCTTTGAACAAGTGTTTTGCTTTTGGACTACTTTTTGTTTGTTTTTAACATTGCTTTTGAACAGTGTCGCCTTTCAGATTTGCTGTATATATTATTTGCTGCACTTGCTATTATTTTGTTGTCTTTTTCCCATTAACTTATGGGATATCCCTCCAGGCCTTTGATCTTTTCTTTACAATCATCTTTCATAGTTTATCTTTTTTTAAAAAAATATTTATTTTTATTTTGTGTGTATGAGTGTGTTGCCTGCATGTAGGTAAGCGCACCCATGTCATGCAATGCCCACGGAGGACAGAAGAGGTCATCGGATCCCCTGGAACTGGAGTTATGGACAGTTCTTAGCTGCCATGTGGGTGCTGGGATTCGAACCCGGATCTTCTGCAAGAATGACCAGTGTTCTTAACCGTTGAGCCATCTCTCCAGCCCCTAGTTGTGTTTTCTATAAACATCATGGATAAATTCACCTCAGAGATAAATGTCATCTTCCACATCAGGCCTGTCAAGTTTTATTTGGTATAACTTGTATTTTCATGTCATTGTAGCGACCAGAATATATTTTGGACAGTAGAATCACTGAGTTATTTTTATAATCTGGAAACCTATAGTTACTTGGATCTTATATAATCTCATACTGATCTTGATTGATTTATTAGAAACTCATGTTTTCCAGTATTATATGGATTATTAATATCAAAATAAATTTAATATTTTCAAAACTTATATAGATAGCATTTTATTGTAGAAAAATGAGAAAGTGCAAAGAAAACATAAATATTACTTATAACTCTCTTGAGAGTTGTTTCTCCTAACATATTTTGATGTTGGGATTTAATAAAAATATGTTCATATAGATTTTAGGCAAAATGGTTAAGGGAAGGCAGGGGGCACCTTTGAAAAAAGGAGAGAACCCAGATGTGGGCTAATGTGATAGAATCCCACTTCTTTGTTGTTACAAGTCATACATAAAATTTTAGTGGATTTAAAAAAATTTAGTTGTGTTTTTCTTTATTCGTGTGTGTGTGTGTGTGTGTGTGTGTGTGTGTGTGTTTGCTTGTACATGTGCATGAGTCAGAAGACAGCTTGTGGGAGTTGGGTTTCTCTCCTTCCACTGTGTGGGTCCTGAGGGGTTGAATTCAGGTCCTCAAGCTTGGTGGCAGACTCTATAACCTGCTGAGCCATCTTGCTAGCTTATTTTGGAGCTATTGTCTTCAATATGTTGCTAAAAACCTAAATGAGATCACCACAGGACTCCTGAGGGGCACCTGACGGGATTACAGTTGATAAGGTCCAGGGATCCAGAACAGAAAGATATTTTTACTGTAAACAAAGTTAATAATCTTGTTGGGATTCCCAGGAACTGCCTTAGGAAAGACACAAGGTCCTACTCAAGGTTGTGTATAATATGATACATTTAGGTCTGAAGTCTTGTTTACTTCTCTTTTAAAATTAAATAGCTCTATAAAAGGAATAATTTATATATTGGCAGCCTTCAGAACAAATGTTAATTGTGTTGGGTTTTTGTTTCTAAACTGATGAGAAGCTTCAGTCAGATTCCTGGGTAAGGGGTCTCCTTTTTCTTTTTATAATTTTCCCTATCTTTCTGTCTTGCCTCAGTTTCCTCCTCTGAGACTTTGGTCCCTTAATCTTAAGAGTTGATGAAGACTGAAGTTCTGTTTCCCAAAATTTCTTCTATGTTGAACAGGGGTTTAGTCTTTACTAATTCAGGGGTGAAAGTCTCATCTTACCTTATCTATGGTTGTGTTTGTTTGCTTTATGTTGCTGTAATAAAACAGTGACTAAAAGCAATGTGGGGAGGACACGGTTTGCATGGCTTACAGTTTATAGTCTATCGTTAAGGGAAGCCATGGCAGGAACTCAAGCAGGGCAGGAACCTAGAAGCAGAACTGAAGCAGAGACCATAGAGGAATGCTGCTTACCAGTTTGCTCAGCTACTTTTCTTATATAGCCCAGGCCCACCTGGCCAGGGATAGCACCACTCACAGTTGGATGGGCCCTCCTTCATCAATAGGCAATAAAGAAAATGCCCCACAGACATGCCCTCTGTTCAGTGTGATGGAGATAATTCCTCAGCTGAAGTTCCCTCTTCCCAGATGAAACTAGTTTTGTCAAGTTGGCAAAAACTAGCCATCACAAGTAGGTATGAGAAAGTTTGAGTGTAGAGTAGAGGGTCATTATCTGAAGGGAATCTGAAAGAGAGAATGTCACTACTGAAGATATCAAACCATATATAAGCAATAAAGCACATAGATTGTTATGACTAGAATTAGTACCCAAAGCAGCAGGACATTTTTATCATGAGGTACCTGATAACTACAATCTTAGTAAACATCATAATAAAACTTAAGGCAGAATCTGACAGATTTAATTTATATATGTAAATCTTTGCAGTCTAAGACTACTGCCCCAGTTTTCAGGTATACACAGAGTTCTTATAATTTATAATGGCACAGATTTCTTTTGTCGTATTGTTAGTCTATCAGGAGCCATCAGGTATTGTAAGATAGCAATAATTTAATGTTAGGTGATTTTCTTTTTTAGTATAAGCAATCTGTATCAAAGGTGAGACTCTGTTACAGAACTCACATTCACAGTAATCAAGGCAATGTAAACTAATCTCGGATGCTTTCTATACATGACTATGTTTGTACTAA
>NW_008335784.1:1818943-1835416 GCF_000622305.1 Nannospalax galili | reverse complement strand
CACACACACACACACACACACACACACACACACACACACCCTCTTTAAAAATATCAAGCTGGAGAGATGGCTCAGAGGTTAAGAGCACTGGCTGCTCTTGCAGAGGGCCTGGGTTCAGTTCCCAGCACCCACATGATGGCTAACAGCTGTTCGTAACTCCAGTTCCAAGGGATCCAATGCCGTCTTCTGGTCATCATGGGCATTGCACAACATGGGTACACTTATATACATGCAGGCAATACACATAAATGAAATAATACACTTATATACATGCAGGCAATACATATAAATGAAAATAATAAATAAAATACTTTTTAAAAAGTCAACAGATTATCTGAAGCAATATTGGATTCAGAAGGTAGTGCACTAATATCTTCAAAAGGCTAGGGGAAAATAATTCTGAATCTGGCGGTACCCTATTCAAACAAATTAATATTTTAGAATACAATAGAAATAAGGAAAATTTCAGGCACACAGAGATGCAGAAAATATCCTGTCCTAGATCATTGTTGAGCAAATTACTAACAGAGGTACTCTAGCAAGAAGAGCAGTGAACCAAGATAAAATCATGGGCTACAAGATGTAATAATGCACAAAGAAAGCAATAAAACACACTGTTAAGTCTAAATGTAATTGAAAATTTTACCTGGGAAGCAAAGGACAGAAAAAGTGAGCCTAGGTTGTATTCCTGGTTGGAAGAAGTTGTGTATATTTCCTAACACTAGACTTGCTGGGAAAAATAAACATATATAACTTACTGATGCTGCTGCATACAATTTATTAAGCATTACTGTATGCCAAGTACTTTGTAGAACAAATTTAAAGAATTAAATATAAATACAAATTAAATATTTAATGGATGATTTCATTAGGAAATGGAGGAGAAAGAATTAAGATGAAATATGAAATTCAAGAGGAAATTTTAACTTTATAGATTTTTTTAAAGAAAAGATGCTTTTGCGTATTACCTAAGTACTCCTTTGTTTGTTTCCTTTTCATTGCTGTGAGAAAACATCTGAGCTGAACAACTTAATGGAAGGAAGATTTATTTTGACTCGTGGTATCAGAGGTTTGAATTCATGTTTTGTGGGGCCAATGCTTTTACACTGGTGGCATGGCAGAAAGGCATGGCAGAGGAAAGGTATTATTTCATCATTCCATGGCAGCCATGAAGGGGAGAGAGGGGAAGAGGGAAAGCAAGACAGGAAAAGGGATATTCTGTGTTCTCTGAAGTACTAAAAACGTCAGGCCTCTCTAATAAGGAGAAATTTGTGGAAATTGAACACACTTTGGTCAGAGCAAAGAATCTGCCACTCCAAAAGTCCTGTAGAGGAGGTGTGTTATTCAGCTTTCCATTGCTGAGAAAGCAATTTCACAGGAAGAAAGTTATTTTGGCTTAAGGTTTCAGTCTGTGCTTGGTTGGCCTCATTGCTGTGGGCAAGGCAGGATATCATGGCAGGACATCACTTCCTTATTATGATATGAAGAAGTCAAACCTACACATTAGAAAATGGTCCTGTTTCAAGCCTCCATATTCAGACCTTGTAAGATAAAAGAGATGATGATATGAGCACTATGCCTCTAGAAAGGGAAGTCAGAAGTGGCCAAAGGGGAAATGAGGAAAATGGGGATATTCAACTGTGAAGGGAGGAGGGAAGGATATACAGTGAACCATGGGGGCAAAGGGGAAGAAGGGGCTCAAGAGAGGGGGGATAATAGAAAACAGGTATTATCAAGGGGAAAATAGAGGTATTTTAACTGGAGAGGGAGGAGGGAGGTTAGACAGGGAGGGAGAGAGAGGAGAGATAAATTAAGCTTAAGGTGGTATGAGAAATCAGAGGGAAATGTATTAGCTTAAAACCTGCTGAAAAACACATACAGTAGCTGAACCTGTTTGCATGTGTATAGTTGAAGGCTATATAACAAGAAGCACAGTGCCAGACAGGAAAAACCTCCTTTTGAGTTGTTGGTCAGGGTAGTCCAAGAAACTCCCAAATAAACACAGGTTATTGCTACAGCTCTCCCAGAACTTGAAAGTAAGATCCTGTTGCTGAAGACAGGACATACTTTGGGCACAATACTTGGGACAGTGGTCCTGGAACTGACCTGGAAGCCTCTTCTTTGAAGACTAGCCCTTAAGGCCTAATAACCACAACAAAGATTGACATAACAAACTGTATTGGGGCAGTAGTGTCACTTTTATCTCAGGGATAATGAACAGGTAGCTAATTGGACTTAAAGCCCTCTCAATGGGAGGGAACTCGTGTGGCACTGTAAATATAGCCAAATACACATAACTGGAGAGGTCATAGATATAGAGAAACCTTACTTCTGTCACATCCCTAGACAAATGTAATGTCTTATATGTTAAATATGGATCCTTACATTTATAGGCAAGTATACTATTCACATATTATAAAGCAGCCTCTTTTTGCAATGGATAGAGACTATTGCAGAGTTCCACAACTGTTCACCCACAGATAATAAGTGTCTGATTGATGTCCATCCCTCAAGTGATATATCTACAGTGAAACTTGTACACATAAGACTCATGGAACAAAGCAGAATGGGGTAGAGAAAGTATTAATGCATCTCTCAGCTCTCCCCAGCAAAGCTTCCTCATGCAACAGAGGGAAATGCATAGAGAAGGCCATAACTGGCCAAAGTGTAGGAAATAAGAGACTGCAGAGAACATGTACCTAGATAAGACTCCTATCTTAAACTTCATCCACCTATGGTTCAGGGATGATTGTGGAAGAGGGGATGGGGAGATTGTAAGAGTCAGGGTTGTTGCATGATCATAAGGAAACAGTCTTCCAGGCCTCATATGAACTTATGGCAGTGATGACAACATGCACATCTTAATGTCAATTACATTAAAAATGAATTTTTCTATATGAAACTCTGTATTTTAATAATAAAATCGAGATATTTTTAAAGGTTAAAACCTCATTTAATTTTATGTCTTATAGGGTTTATACTGAGTACAATATTGTATAACTGTAATAATTCAACTGTAAACCTAAAAATTTACAGCCAGTTTGGAAAGAGATGCATCTTCAGCTCAGAAAAATGTTATTGAATATGTCAATGCTGTTGTAATGAAATGCTTCTTCTGAGTATGTGTTTAGTAAGTAAATAATTAAAAAATGAAACCAAAATCAACCCAGACAAAAAACCATCATAGAATTGGGGAAATGGGTAAGAAGCCACAACCTTAGCTAAGTAACTCTTGGAAGCTGATTATTGCTAGGTGAGGGAGGATTGATCTTCTTTGGAGGAGTGACCCTAGATATGCTGTCTAGACTGCAGTGCATGAACTCACACTGAGTGATATCTGGGTATACAAACTTGACTTGCTAGCCTTAACATGCATGACAGAATGCATGAAATTTGGTCAGGGGGAGGTTATAGGGGTGCATACGTGGGGGGGGGAGTGTCTAAATATTAGGATGTTTAAAACCCACAAAAATATACACAATGAATAAAAAATAGAAAGTCCTTTACTATACCTATGTCTTGTGGGGCACTGCCTATGTTTTCTTCTAATAGTTTCGTCATTGTAGGTGTTACATTGAGGGCTTTGATCCATTTGGAGTTGACTTTTGTTCAGGGTGGTAAATATAGGTCCAATTCAATTCTACAAGTAGAGATCCAGTTTTTTCTCAGACTCATTTGTTGAATGTGCTGTCTTTCCTCCAGTGTGTGTGTTCTTGGCACCTTTGTCAAATACCAGGTGACTAAAATTGCATGCACTTATGTTTGGGTCTTCTGTTTTGTTCCATTGATCTACGTGTCTATTTTCGTGCTGGTACCATGTTTTTTTTTTTTTTTTTTTTTAAATAACTATAGCTCTGTGTTATAGTTTGATATCTGGTATGGTAATCCCCCTAGCATTTTTCATTTTGCTCAAGATTTCTTTGGCTATCTGGAGAAGCTTTTTATTTCATACAAATTTTAGGTTGTTGTTTTTCTATTTCTATGAAGAATGTCATGGGGATTTTGATTTGGATTGCTTTGAATCTACGAATTGATTTTGGTAGGATGGTCATTTTCTTAATATTGATTCTAGCAATTCATGAGCACTTGAGGTTTTTCCATCTCCTTGTGACTTCTTTAATCTCTTCAAAAATTTAAAGTTTTCATTGAAGACATCTTTAAAGTCTTTGGTTAGGTGTATTCCTAGTTTTTTTTTTTTTTTTTTTTTTTTAAAGGCTATTCTGAATGGGAGTGTTTCCATGAACTCTTTCTCTGATTACTTATTTAGGTGTATTGGAAGGCTTCTGATTTTTTAAGTTGATTTTGTATCCTGCCATTTTGTTTAAAGTGTTGATCAATTATAGAAGTTTTTTGGGGGGATCACTTGTATGTAATATCATAAGTAAATAGGGATAATCTGACCTCTTCTTTTCCAGTTAGAATTTGTTCAATTTCCTTCTCTTATTGGCTCTAGCTAGAGTTTTAATCAGTATATTGAAAAGGAGTGGCAATAACGGTCACCTTTGTCTGCTTCCTGATTAATGGGAATGTTTCAAATTTTTTTTTTTCTCATTTAGAATGATGTTGGCTGTGGGTTTGTTGTATATAGCCTAATTTTGTTGAGGTATGTTCCTTCTAGTCCTATCCCCACTAGGACTTTTATCATGGATGCATATTGATTTTTTTCAGACTTTTTTCTGTGTCTATTGAAATGATCATATGATTTTTGTCTGTAAGTCAACTTATATGATTTATTGTGTTTATTGACTTACATATATTGAACCATCTCTTCATCTCTGGAATAAAGCCAACTTGATCTTGGTGGATGACCTTGACCTTGATGTGTGTCTATATGTGATTTAGGAGTATTTTGTTGAGAATTTTTACATCTGTGTTCATTAGGATTATGGGCCTATAATTTTATTTTTTCACTATGTCTTTACCTGTTTTGGGTATTAAATTAATACTGCTTAATAGATGGAATTTGGGAGTTCTCCCTCTGTTTCTCTTTTTAAATAATTTCAATAATATTGGTTGAAGGTCTGGTAAAATTCTGCAGTGAATCCCATTTGGGACGAGGCTGTTTTTATTCAGGAGGCTTTGTATTACTGTTTTGATTTCTTTATTTGTTATGGTATATTTAAGTTGTTTATCTCTTCCTAGTTTAAATTTGATAGTTCCATTGAACTTAGAAATTTGTCCATTTCTTTTATATTTTCAAATTTAACAGAGTATAGGTTTTTAAAGTATTCCCTTGTAATGTTCTGGATCTTTTTGGTGTCTCTTTCTGATGTTTGCCCATCTCTGATTTTGTTGATTTGGATTTTTTCTTCTGTTTGGCTAGGCTAAGGGTCCGTCTGTCTTTTCTCTCAATGTATATTTTATTGAGGTTTTTGTGTATTTCACACAAATCTTAATCATATTTAGAACTCCTTCCCCCACCACAACCCCCCTACCAAATTTCATGCATTTTGTCATGTATGTTAAAGCCTTTCCAGTCAAGCTTTTGTATCCAGATATCCATTGGTGCAAGTTCATCTACTGGAGTCTAGTGTAGCCTGTTTTAAGAGTCACTCCCTTTAAAGATCAACTCTTCCCTCACCCAGTAGCTCAGGGACTGTTTCGGAAGAGGGCCAGAAAGATTGTAAGAGCCAGGGTTGGTGCATGAACTTAAGGAAACAGAGGCTTTCAGGCCTCTGGGAACTTGCTCATATGAACTTGCAACAGTGGTGACAGCATGCACAAGACCCATCATCCATGCTGCCTCAATCAGACAAAAATCCAACATAGAAATGGGAAATGTCTCTTTTGCTTATCTTTTTAAAGAACCAGCTTTTTGATTGATTCTCGTTGTTGTTGTTGTTGTTTCTATTTCATTGGTTTCTACTCTGATTTTTGTGATTTCTTTATGCTTGCTTGGCCTTTTTCTTGATTTTTCCAGATTCTTGAGTTGTGCCATTAAGTCATTTATTGGTGTTTTTTTCTGATTTTTTAATACAGGCACTTAGGATTATAAACTCCCTTCTTAGGACTGCTTTTAATGTGTCCCACAGGTTGTTGTGTTGTATTCTTATAGAATACATGGAATTATTTCAATTTTTTTTGTACCCTAGTATGTGGTCTGTTTTAGAGAAACTTCCATGGACTGCTGAGTAGAGTGTGCATTCTTTGGTTCTTGGGTGGAATATTCTGTATATATCTGTTAAGTCCATTTGATATATGATATCATTTTGCTCAGATTTTTCCCTGCTTACTCTTTGTCTGGCTGATCTATTGTAGAGAGTGCTATATTGAAGTCACCTGTTGTTACTGAGTTAGGGTTAACCTAGTCTTGAAGTCCCCTAGTACTGTTTTTTTTTTTTTTTTTTTTTTAATTGGATGCACAAGAGTTCGGTACATACATGTTAATGATTGTAATGTCTTCTTATTCAGTTGGTCCCTTGATCAGAATGAAGTAACCTTTATCTCTTCTAATTGGTTTTAATTTGAAGTCTATTTTGTCTGCTAATAGAATTGCAATGATTGCTTCTCTCTTTGTGCCATTTGCTTGGAACATATTTTTCCATTCTTTCACCCTAAGGGGGTGCATATCCTTGAAGGTAAAATGATTCTCACAGGCAACAAATAGAAGGATTTCGTTCCTTAAATCCATTCAACTAATCTGTGTCTTTTGACTGGCAAGTTGAGGCAATTGATAGTTAAAGTTCTTACTGAAAGTTGTGTATTGGTCACTGTCATTTTATTTTGTTTGTGTTCTTAGTTTTATTTTGTTTTTCTAAATAATACATTCATTTCTTTTCTTTCTGTAGCCTCTTGGGTATGGTCATTTCTTTCTTCAGTTCTTTGTATTGCTTTATATTGCTCTGTGGGACTGGTTTGGTGGACATGAATTCTTTCAGCTTGTTTATATTATGGAAGATTTTTCTTTCACCTTCATCTATGATAGACATTTTGCTGAGTAAAGTATTCTGGGTTGGCATCTGACTGTTTAGAACTTGGAATGCTTTGGTTCAGGCTCTTCTTGCTTTTATAGTTTGCATTGAAAAGTTGTCTGTAATTCTGACGGGTTTTCCTTTATATGTGACTTGTTATTTTTCTCTTGCAGCTTTCAGTACCCTCTCTTTGTTAGGTACAATTAGTATTTTTTGGGGGGGGATCTTTTTGAGACAGGGTCTCCCTGTAGTCCCAGCTGTCCTGGAACTCACTATGTAGAGACCAGGCTGGCCTTGAACTCACGGAGATCTGCCTGCCTCTGCCTCCTGAGTGCTGGAATCACAGGTGTGCACCACCACGCCCAGCACAATTAGTATTTTTTACTGTAGTATATTGTGGGTAGTTTTTGTTTTGGTCCTATTTGTTTGGTGTTCTGTATTTGGCTTCTTGTTTTTGTACGAGTATGTCTTTTCTTAATTTAGTGAAATTTTGTTCTATAGTCATGTTGAAGATCTGGTCAGTGCCATTAACTTGTGATTCTTCTCCTTCCTCTGTGCCTATGAGGTATAGATTTGGTCTTTTTATCATGTCCCACATTTCCTGCATGTTGCATTCCTGTGTTTTAATTTTTTTTCATAATTCTCCAATTCTTCAACTTTATTGTCCAATCCTGTCATTTCAAATTGGTTTATTGAGCTTTTCAATTCCATCTTCATTTCAGCCTTTTCATCAATATTTCTATCTCTTTCGTGAATTCACTTTTCAAATATTGAATTATCTTTGTCATTTCATTCAGCTGTATTTGCATTTTCTTGAACTTCAGGCAGGAGTTTATTCCTATCCTCCTTGAGTTCTTTGAGTTGTTTGTATATTGTTCAAAGTTGTTGAATTCTTTGATCATGTTTATGATTGTTCATTTAAAATCTGTGTCCTGTGTTTCTCTTGGTAGTTCTCATTTGTAACATTTCTATAGGACTGGTGAGATTTGGTGGGGACATATTATCTTGGCTTTTCATATTATTTACATTTTTGCATTGTGATCTGGGCATATGGATTTCTTTTGTTGGTTGTGTGTCTAATTCTAGCCTGCCTTTGTTGACTTGAAGTTTAGTTTTGTTTTTATTGTTGTAGCTTGGTTGCTTTTCCATTAGGTATGAATAGTTGGTTGATCTGTGCTTCAGGTTCTCACTTTTGACTTTTACTTGAAGGGAACAGATGGTTCCAGGCTGGTGATTTGGGGGCTTTCCAGTGAGTTGAAGGGGCCTAGGCCCAAGACTGGAGGATGGGAACCAGGTGGGCCCTTTCTGACTGGCTAAGCAGAGAAAAAGTGAGCCCTGGACCAGAATGGGACTGGTCCCAAAGCAGGGGATGGTAACCTAGTGGTTGGGATCTGGGTAACTCATCCTGCTAGTCTAGTGTTCTCTGTTCCAAATGGGAACAGAATGACCCTATCAGGTTTTGATCTGCTAGTCTGGAGCTCTCTGGCAGTGGTATGGATGGGCCTTGGCCCAAGGAAGACTGATGAGGGCAGGAGGGCCCTGGGAAGGTTTTCTTGTTGGTAGCATAAAAAAAAAAAAAAAAAAAAAAGGCTGGGAGTGGTGGTGTGTGCCTTTAATCCCAGCACTCATAAGGCAGAGTCAGGGGAATCTCTGTGGGTTCAAGGCCAGCCTGGTCTACACAGTGAGTTCCAGGCCAGCTGGGGTTACAGAGATCCTCTCTCAAAAAAGAGCCCCCCCCAACTATTTATTTTTATTTTATGTCTATGAATGTTTTGCCCACATGTCTGTATGTGTACCATGTGGGTGCAGTGCTTGCAGAGGCCAAAAGAGAGCATGTGATTACTGCATGGATGGTGTGAACTTAACTTGGGCCCTCTGCAACAACAGGAAGTGTTCTTATCCTCTGAGCCATCTCCCCAGCCCTAGCATTCTTTTTTAAACCATACTTATTCTTTCAGTGGAATTGTTTCCAGTGTTCAAGAGAGAATAAGTTGTAGTGGGATTGAAATGTTTTTCTTCCTCTGCTAGACTACTGTTCAGGGCGTCTACCTCAGTCTTCCCTACACCACTAAGAGTAGAATACTGTTATCAGTAACACTCTCAAATTATAGGACCACAGTGAATATACAGTAATAGTCAAATAACAAATCTCCTTAAACTTCAATAACTTTACAAAGTAAAGGAACATCAATAGTACAGTGTACACCAAAGTGCTAGTTATTTTGGATATGAGTGGAAAGGAAAAAGTGCCAAATAAGCCCAGTATTAGATTGATAGAGAAAAAGTAGAGGAAGGAAAATTAAACAGAAGGGATAAATAAGCAGTGGTGGGGTTAGGAGGGTGGGGCAGTATGGCTACAGGTAGAGTGAAAAGAGAGAGAGATATGGAATATACTCAGATAAAACAAAATGTCTCCTGTATCAAGATGCTAAGACATGGAGACCCTACAAACCAGGCTAGACTATATTCCTTGAGAAAGTCTGTCAAAATGAGGGATAAAAGAGAAAGGAAGAGAGGAGAGGTAGGTGTGGGGGCGGGGGGGAAGAAGAGAGGAAGAGAGGGATAGAGCGAAGAAAGAGGGAAGGAGAGAGGGATTCATAATAGAACAAGATAGAACTGGTCTGCTAAAATATTTTTTTCATTGTCAAATAAAAGAGGAATAAATGAAAGGGGGAGAGTGCCCAAGGGTGTATAGAGTCAAGGCAAAATATCAAACCAGGCATGGTTGTAGACGCCTTTAATCCCAACACTCCAGAGGTACAGGCAGACAGATCTTTGTGATATTGTGGCTAGCCTGGTCTACATAGAGAGTACCAAACCAGCTGAGGCTACAAGGAGAACCTGTCCTGAACAAAACAAACAAACAATTATAGCAGAACAGAAAAAATGCAGGATCCATGCCAGAGATACCTGTGCAGTCTAAGGAGTTGGCCCCATTCCCACTTACAGCTAGAAGGAGTGGGGAAGGCCATGCTTAAAACAGAGAGCCTCAGACAACTGGCATTGTACCCTCAGTAACAAGCACTCTAAAGGGATTAAAAAAAAAAAAAAAGAGGTGGGAGTTATAAAAGTTGCTTGCTACAGATAAGAAATTAAAAACACTGCTAGGGAAACCCTCTCCTTGATCAGAGCTGCTACAAGATGCATTTCTTAAGGCTCCTGATGAGATAAAATCTTGGCACTCTTGGATTCACTCTTGGGGAGATCAGAGCAAGTATTAGGAGGTCACAAAAAACCTGACAGGCAGAATACCTCCATAGTTATGCTTTGAAGAGATTGAGGCTGAGGATATAGGTTTAGAGCCTGCCTACTTGATTGAAGCCCCAGGTTTAGTTCCTAGAACTACCAAAACAATTTATAAGAAAAGTCTTTAGTGTTTAATACCATCCTGTTTCTCTTCAGTTTATGCATGTGTTCTAATTTCTATTACTTTCTTTCTGACTGAATAACATAATTATAATAGCAAAAGCCCATGAATAATAGATAGTCACAGTTTTTATTTCTAAAGGACTTTATTTTGCTTTGCTTTTATTAAAAAATGGATTAGGATTTTTACTGTTAGGGTAGGAGTTAGAATTTAAAAGGATGTAGTTGTTTGGCAGTTAACACTTTCCACTTGTACTTAATTTTACTTGTTAAGTTGACTATGAACAATGAAGTGTATGTGTATCTTCTGTTCTGGCCTTTTGTTGATCTGTGTTACAACCAGTTGTATCTGTTGCTGTAGTTCATTATTGGTAAAACACACACAAGTGGTTATATTGCTTTTGGTAAACCACATGTTGTTTAACATATATTTTAAAGGTATATTTGAAGTAGGCATTTACTGTATGAGAGTTCCCTTTGTTTTCTCCTCCCTTCCCTAGAGTTTTTTGGACTGTGTTTGTTATACACTTGGGTATAGTTATTTCTATAGCACAGAAAGATTGCCAATAGGAATTACTTCTAGACAGGACTAGTCTAAAGTAAATATTAAACAAACAAGTAATTTCCTACTTTGTTTTTGTTTCTCAGCACCATTAACTTTTATTATATTTATGTCCAAGTGATAATTTTTTTTAAAGAAATAATCATCTGAAAGTCATTTACCATGTATATGCCAATAGTTAGTGTTAGATCCTGAGAGTTAGATGGCTACTGGAATTAAATGGATTTGTCCTGGGGTGTGGTCTATCTGGTGTTAATTCTTTAAGATGTGGAAGATGCATGAGTTTAGATTCAGATTTGACACGAGCTTTGCGATCTTGGGAAGGCTATTTAACTTATGCTAACCTTAATTTCCTAGAATGAGAGGCTCATCACTTAGAATTATGGGTATTAAGGGAGTTAATGTTCAGAAATTACCCAGCATACAATAAGTTCAGAAAATGGGAATTCTTAATTAGCCTGCTTCCACTTCCATTTTTGTTTCTCTGTCAAATTAGTTTTATATACAGTTTTATAGCTACAGTTTTATTATGAAGAAGGTCCTTTATCAGAAGTAATAATGGAAGAGATTTATAATGTGTTTTGTACTTGCTTCTAAAAGTGACTTGAATTGTATTACAATACAAGATATCTGTAGAATAAGAAATATTTCAAAGAAAAAAACCTGCAAGGAAATAGACTCGAGGATGGAGGTTGTTAAGAAAAATGTAGTTATCAAATTTTGACCATTAAATTATATCTAAAATTCTTGATGGCCACCCCCAAAAGATAAAATGATGTTTAATATTCTGACTCATTTTTTAAAAGTAAATAATTTATTGAGAATTTCATACATGCATATAAGGTGTTTTGATCAAATCCATGCCCACTCCCTCCCCTCCAACTCCTCCCATATCTCCCCATCACTTTTTTTCTGATAACTTCATGTAATCTTTCTTTTTCTTTTATTTATTTATTTTTCTATGGGGCTTTTGGCTACTCTAACATTCTGCCCTCTGAAGAGGTAATCCTAAAATCTTTGAAGGATTAGATAAAAGCTCCCAACTATTTTCAATATTTTTGGCCTTTGGAACGGAGTAGGTTGCTAAGAGGCGCAAGGACATTGTGAGTTCTGGACAAGAAACTGGCTACTTTTCTTTGGGGTCTTTTTACCCTAACTGCCTAGCAAATTCCTACCTCCTGCTCTTATCACACCATCCTCTGAAGACATTACCCAAACTGCCAATAGAGAATCCGGACCCAGACCACTCTGGCTTTTTCTATGCTGAACAGGGACACAGGGTAAGGCAATTGGAGTACCCCTCAGTGGGTCTATCTAAAAGACTCCCAAATTGCATAACTCTTATCTGTAAGGAGAAACAAAAGTTTTTGACTGGGTCCTGCTCTTATCACACCATCCTCTGAAGACATTACCCAAACTGCCAATAGAGAATCCGGACCCAGACCACTCTGGCTTTTTCTATGCTGAACAGGGACACAGGGTAAGGCAATTGGAGTACCCCTCAGTGGGTCTATCTAAAAGACTCCCAAATTGCATAACTCTTATCTGTAAGGAGAAACAAAAGTTTTTGACTGGGGAATAGGAGATGTGAAGGAGGAGTAAAGGCAAGAGTAATTAGCATTACAAGTTCTAGACAGGGAACCAGAAAAGAGTCAGAACTGGGCAAATTTCTAACGTTCGCTTCAGAGTCCGTCAGAATTTCTTGACAAGAGATTCCAAAAGCATTCCTCTATTGGGTTCTTCCTCATTTTTCTTTTGTCTGCCAAGGCTGGGCTCAAGAGTGATGGACTCAGGATTTGCTTTCAAGCACTTTGATAGCTGTTGGAGTGGCTAAAATCAGTGTCAGTTCCCTCTCAAAGGCTTTTAGATAGGGGGAGAAAACAAATTTATCCATCATCTTACAACAATAGCTGGTTGGCTCCCTTGGCTGCAGGTGGGCACTATAGTATTGGAGACCAAGATTTGAAGTCTTACATCTGAGCAGCACTTTCTGGTTAGGAACAAAATCATCAGTGAGAAATAACTGTCTAAATAACTTCTTATATAGACTTAAGCCTAATGTCTGGGAAGTGTAATCCCTTGAATTCTTAAAGAATTATCTTGATGACTTTACTCTTTGGTTATACTTTCCTATTTGGTGTTTAAGACCATACAGTTGGCCCAAATAAATCAATTCATGTTTGCACTTAAGGTCTTTTGGGGACCTGTCCCTCAGGGGTCACATGGGCATTGGAGGAGCTTCTGGCTCCTTTCTTTTACCAGGTGCATCTATGTGAAGATAAGTTAAAGGTCCTGCTCGACCATGTCTGGCTTCACTTGGAAACATGAATGGGATGTTTCCTCTGAGTTGACCCTCCTCTTTGTAGACAGGACACTGGTTCAAGTACATCTCATGGGGTCTCCATGTCCTCCCTGAACAAGAAAACAGGTGACCTATCACAGTTACAGGACATTTTGTCAGATGTTCCATAATCCCCTTGAATTTAGTCGACCTTGGAGGGCAAGGGGCAAATACTGTCCTTTAAGTCCCTCTGACCACATTAGTACAGGCCTCAAACTATGGCTGTTAAACATCCAACAATGTTAGTTCCACCAGTCTGGTACTTTTAATTATCATGTGCTATGTAGATAAGGCTTGGGTAAAAAACCCAAATATTCTCAGATAAACCTTGACTAGATATATATTTTGTTCCTTAAACTCGTTGACTAAACTATGACCATAGAAATTTTAAGATTATATGTATATTATTTTTGTCTCATCCTTTATATATCATATAAACCTATACAGACCATCACTTGCTTAGGCTTCTCATTATTTCTATTTTGGAAAATATCTCCATTCCCATGTCCTTTTAGCATCTTTTACATTCACATTCACATTCATATTTTCTTTTCTTTTTAAAAAAATAATTATGAGACATAATAGCATTAACAAATTTTGTCTGTTGTGAAACTTCTTTTCCTAGGGATGCTAAGCAATGCTTATTTCCTTTTAATGTTCTAGTGTCAAGCCAGTGTTTGATTAAAGTTTTACCGGGGAATTTATTGAGCTTTCTTACTGAGATAACTGAGGGGTTTCTGAGGTGTATGTATGATCTGAGGGTATGCACACTGGAAAGCCTTTACCTAGCATGAGTCATGCCTTGTCTTCCTAGCCTTCCCCAGATTGTATACTTTAGCCCTCACCAAATCCAGAAGCCCATGTGTGTTTAGGGCCAAATTACATATAGTTGGCTGGGAAAAGTGGCTGGATAATGTGAGGGTCCAATGACCCTGCTTGGCCCTCCTTTAATGAATGAGTACAACCATCTACAAGCCCAGTTGTGATGATGTTTAACCATCAGGCTCAGCTGAAGTCGTGGTGATGGTAGTTATTTCATGCAGAACGGACTGCTGTATAGCATCATCTTATTAAAAGGACCTGGAATTTAAAAGGATTTGGTGCTAGGAGCCACATATGAGGGAGAACATAACATCGTTTGTTTTTCTGAGTCTGTTACTACTTTAGTATAACAGTTTCTAGATCCATCCATTTACCTGCAAATTTCATTATTTCATCTTTCTTTACTGTTGAACAGAACTCCATTGTGTAAATAAACCACATTTTTGTTAACCACTTGTCAGTTGAGGGGCCCTTAGGTTGCTTCCATCTCTTAGCTATGGTGGAAAGAGAAGCTACAAACGTGGTTGTATAAGTGTCTCTACAATAGGATGTGTCCTTTGGGTATATGCCAAGGAGTGGTATAACTGGGTCATATGATAGGTTCATTTTTAGTTTTTTAAGAGTTCTGTACACTGTTTTCCATGGTGCAATGCAGTAAATGAATGTCCCCTTTCTCCACATCTTTGCCAGCGTTTGGTATCATTTGTTCTCTTGATCCTAGCCAGCCTGATTGGGGTAAGTTGATACCTTACAGTGGTTTTAATTTGCAGTTCCCTAATTACTAATGATGTTGAACACTTTTTGAGATGTTTCTTAGCTATCTTTACCTCTTCCTTTGAGAACTCTGTTTAGATCTTTCACCCATCTTTTAATTGGGTCATTTGGTTTCTCGCTTCTTTGTTTTTTGAGTTCTTTATATATTCTGGATGTTAAATCTCTGTCAGATATGTCACTGGTGAAAATTTTTTTCCCATTCACTAGGTTTTCTCTTCACTTTTTTGATTGTTTCTTTTGCTGAACAGAAGCTTTTTAGTTTAATGAGGTCCCACTTGTTGATTGTTGGCCTTAATTCCTGAGCAACTTCTGCCTGCTTTGGAAAATCCCTTCCTACACTTATATTTTGTAAGTTACTGCCAATATTTTCTTCCAATAGTTTCAGGGTTTCCAGTTTCACACTGAGGTCTTTTATCTATTTGGAGTTGACTTTTGTGCAAAGTGAAAGATTTTAAGAATCTAGTTTCATTGTTCTACAGATGGAGATCTAGTTTTGCCAGTACTATTTGCTGAAAATGCTGTCTTTCCTCCATTGTGTGTTCTTGGTACCTTTGTCAAGTATCAGGTGGCTGAAGTTGCATGTACTCGGCTTTGGATCTTCAGTGATGTCCCATTGGTCTATGTGTCTATTTTTGTTACAGTATCATGCTGTTTTTATGACTGTAGCTCTGTAATATACTTTGAGATCTGGTATACATATCCCCCAGCATTCCTCTTTGTGCTCAGGGTTGCTTTGGCTATCTGGGGTCTTTTGTGCTTCCATATGAATCTTAGGATAGTTTTTTCCAAATCTGTGAAAAATGTCATGGGGATTTTGATTGTGATTGCATTGAATCTATATCTTGCTTTTGGTAGGATGTTCATTTTCACAAGTTAATTCTTCTAATCCATGAACATGGGAGGTCCTTCCATCTCCTGGTGTCTTCCTCAGTCTCTTTAACGACTTAAAATTTTCATTGTAGAGATCTTTGGTGTGTTTGCTCAGATTTATTCCAAGATATTTTATTAGTTTTTTTTTGTAGCAATTATGAATGGGAACATTTCCCTGTATTCTTTCTCCAATTGCTTGTCATTGGTATATGGAAAGGCTACTGATTTTTGTAGATTTATTTTATAACCTGCCAATATACTGAAAGTTTTGATCAGTTCTAGGAGTTTTCTGGTGGAACTTTTGGGATCTCTTAGGTATAGCATCATATCATCTGCAAAAAGTGATAGTTTGACCTCTTCTTTTCCAATTATTACTCCTTTAATTTCCTTCTCCTGTCTTATTGCTCTAGCCAGAGTTTCAATCACTAAGTTGAAAAGGAGTGGAGATATTGGACATCCTTGGCTGGTTCCTGATTTTAATTGAATGCTTCCAGTTTTTCTCCATTTAGGATGATGTTGTTTGTGGGTTCATTGTATATAGCTTTAATTACATTGAGGTATGTTCCCTCCAGTCCAATTCCCTCCAGGACTTTGAACATAAATACATGCTGAATTTTGTTAAAAGCCTTTTCTGCATCTTTTGAGATGACACTGCTGTTTTTGTCTTTGAGTGAATTTATATGATTAATGACGTTTATTGACTTGCGTGTATTGAACCATCCCGGCACGTCTGGAATAAAGCCCTCTTGAATGTGATGAATGACCTTTTTGATGTGTGTCTGTATGTGGTTTGCAAGTATTTTGTTGAGAATTTTTCCACCTATGCT
>NW_008335784.1:1796086-1818732 GCF_000622305.1 Nannospalax galili | reverse complement strand
TGAATTACTGTTTCAATTTCCTTATATGTTATGGGTCTGTTTAATTTGTTGATCTCTTCTTGGTTGAACTTTGGTGTTTCTGATGATTTTAGATATCCATCCATTTCTTTTAGATTTTCAAATTTAGAAGAACGTAGTTTTCAAACTCTTCCCTTATAATGGTCTGGATCTTTTGGGTGTCTTTTTTGATGTTTCCCCTTTCATCTCTGATTTTGTTAATTTGGATTTGCTTTTTCTTTCTTTTGGTTAGCTGGTCTAAGGGTCTGTCTCTCTTGTTTAGCTTTCTAAAGAACCAGCTCTTAGATTCATTGATTCTTTATATTGTTTTCTTTGTTTCTATTTCATTAATTTCTGCTCTGATTTTTGTTATTTCTTCTCTTCTGCTGGGTTTGGGTTACATTCTTTCTTGCCCTTCCAGCATCTTGAATTGCAGTGTAAGATCATTTATTTGAGCTCTTTCTAATTTTTTAATGTAGGCACATAGAGCTATAAACTTCCCTCTTAGGACTGCTTTTAAATTGTCCTAGATGTTTGCTGTATTGTCCTTTTCCTTGAATTCCAGGAATTTTAAAATTTATTTCTTAATTTCTCCTTTGACCCACTCATTATTTAGGAGTGTGTTGTTCAATTGCCGGGAGTTCCTGTAGTGATCCCCTCTTTTTCCAGTGTTGATGGTGAACTTTATTGCATTGTGGTCTGATAGAATGCGTGTGATTAATTCAATTTTTTTGTTTTGTTTTGTGGCTCAGTATGTGATCAGTTTTTGAAAAAGTTCCATGAGGTGCTGAGTAGAAAGTATATTCTTTGCTGCTTGGGTAGAATATTTGAAAGATGACTGTCTGTCCATTCGATGTATGGTATCATTTAATTCAGATGACTGTCTGTTCTTAGTCAAGTTGTCCTGTCCAATGGAGACAGTGGGGTACTGAAGTCCCCTACTGTTACTGAGTTGGGTTTAATCTGTGTCTTAACATCCTGTAGTGTTGTTTTTATGAATTTTGGTGCACCAGAGTTTGGTGCATATATGTTAAGGATTGTAATATCTTCTTGGTTAACTGTTCCTTTGATCAGAATGAAGTGACCCTCCTTATCTCTTCTGATTAGTTTTACTTTGAAGTCTATTTTGTCAGATATTAGAATTGCAACCCTTGCTTGTTTCTTAGTGACATTTGCTTGGAATGTTCTTTTCTATCCTTTTACCTTAATGTAGTGCCTGTCCTTGAAGGTGAGATGGGGTTCTTGCAGACAGCAAAGAGATGGATTTTGTTTCTTAATCCATTCACTTAGCCTGTCCTTTTACTGAGGAGTTCAATCTGTTGATATTTAAAGTTATTGTTGAAAGATATGTATTGGTTGGTGTCATTTTGATTGCTGTTTGTGTTCTCTATCTAATTTTGTGTTTCCTCTATTATACATTTATTTTCTTTTGTTGCCTCTGGGGTATAGTTGTTCCTTTGTCTACTCTCTGTATTGCTTCAAGTATTCTTTGAAGGGCTGGTTTTGTGGACATGTATTCTTTCAGGCTATTCATGTCACGGAAGATTTTTCTTTCCTCCTCAACCATAATAGACATTTTTGCTGGGTAAAGTATTCTGGGTTCTCATCTATTTTCATGTAGAACTGGAAATACCTTGGTCCAGGCCCTTCTGGCCCTCATAGTTTGCATTTAGTCAGTTGTAATTCTGATGGGCTCCTTTGTATGTGACTTGTTGTTTTTCTTTTTCTGCTTTCAATATTCTCTCTTTTTTCTGTACATCTAGTGCTTTTACTATGATGTGTCGTGGTGAGTTTCTTTTCTGATCCTTTCTGTTTGGTGTTCTATGTACTTCCTGCATTTATATGAGGATGTCTTTCCTTAATTTTGGGAGATTCTCATGTACAATCCTGTTTAAGATCTGGTCAATACCATTAACCTGAATTTCTTCTCCTTCCTCTGTTCCTATGATCTGTAGATTTGGTCTTTTCCTGGTTTCCCACATGTCTTGTATATTCCATTCTTGTGTTTAAAAAAAAATTCCATAATCTTTGTTTCAGTGTTCTAATTCTTTATCTTTATCCTCCAGTGTTGCTATTCTGTTTTCCATTTCATTCATTCTAGCAGTGAGGCTTTCCCCTGTTGTTCAAAGTTGGCTTATTGAGTTTTTCACTTCCTTCTTCATTTCTGCTTGAGTTTTCTTCAGTGTTTCTATCTCTTTTGTGAATTCATTCAGGTGTTTATCTCTATCTTCTTTTAGTTCTTTGATGTTTGTTCATGTGTTCTTTAAGTTCATTGAATTCCATGATCATGTTTATGATTGTTCTGTTAAATTCAGTGTCCTGGTTTATCTCTTGGGGATTTTTCTTGTAGAACTCATCTATAGGATTGGTGGAGTGTGGTGGGGACATAGTGTTTTGTCTTTCCATTTTATTATTCTTTTGTTGTGATTTTGGCATGTGAATTTCTTTTGTTGTTTATGTTTCTGTTATGAGAATTACGTTGAAGTATGCTTCTGTTTGTATTATCAGGGTGCCTAGAGCCTTTCTTTATTGGTTATGTAAAGCTGGTTGGTACAGGGTTCAGGTTCTCTCAGGTTTTATTTGGAAGGAACTGATGGCTTCAGATCAGCTATTCAGGGGTACCCACAGAAGCCCAATTCAGTTTCCTATCAGGTATCCTCAGGCTTCCTTCACCATGTGGAGGCAGCATCAGGGTGGTCTCAGGAAGTCTGCTGTTTTCTCAGCCATTATGCCAGTGGAGGCCAGAAAGAGGTCAGAACTTGGCACTCTCTGGTGGTCTGCTGAGATCAGAGCTGCTAAACCAATGGAGGTTGAAACCTACCCTCTCAGGTTGTCTGTTAGGATCTCAGCCTTTGCCTACCAAAGGCAGATCTGCCTTGGGGTCTTGAGTGGGGCCTCATGAAATCCCAGGTAGGGGGATGAGTATGGAGCAATTAGAGGAAGCTCACCACTTCGTGGAGGCAGGATCTAGGGGCTCTCAAGCAGTGCTTTGTGTTCTCAGGCCCCCTGCCAGAGGGAGGCCAGAGGGAGGCCAGAACTGGGCATCCTCTGGCGGTCTGCTGAAATCAGAGCCACTACACTGATGGAGGTTGGAACTCACCCTTTTGGGCTGTCTCTATGATTCTTTAATAAAGGAAAATATTCTAATTTATGACTGTGCTTAGCATTCTTTCCAAATTTTATAAGAAAATATATTTCTTTCTAAAGAGAATATTCTCAGTGTAATACATGATAAAAGTCACCCAAAATTTAGATGTTTGAGGAGGTGAATCACTTCTTTTATTAGCTAAGATCAAGCTCAAGAGATGAGAAATTATACTACTGCCTTGTATATTACTTTAAAAAATTTTTTCTTATTTTTATTTCTTTATGTGTATGAATGTATTCCTTGCATATATATAAGTACACATGTGTTATGCAATGCTTATGGAGGTCAGAAGAAGGCATTGAATTCCCCTGGAATTGAACTTAAGGATGGTTATTAGCCACCATGTGGGTTCTGGGGACTGAACCCAGGTCCTCTGCAAGACCATCCAATTCTCCTAACTGTTGAGTCATCTCTCCAGTCCCATTTTTTTGTTTGTTTAAAAATTTTTTAAAAATTATTTTTATGTGTATGACTGTATTGCTTGCATATAGATATGTGAACATGTGTCATGCACTACCCGCAGAAGTCAGAAGAAGACATTGGATCCCCTGAAACTGGAGTTATGGATGGTTGTTAGCCAACATAATGTATGTTGGGAACCAAATCTGTGTCTTCTACAAGAGCAGCGAGTATTCTTAACCAGGAAACCATTACATTGCTTTTAGGTTGCTTGTATTTTATATTTTTGAAAACAGTGATTTATTTATTTTTTGTGTGAGTATGTTACCTGCATATATGTATGTGTACCATATGTATACCTGAGGAAATTAGAAGAGGGAATTAGATCTCCTGGAATTGGAGTTGCAAATTGTTAACTGCCATGTGGGTGCTGGAATGCCAATTCAGGTCCTCTGCAAGAGGAGCCAGTGCTCTTAACTGCTGAGCCATCTCTCACCTTAAGTTGCTTCTATTTTAAAGGGCTCTTGTATATCTTTCATGTTATCTTTCTTTGTCCTGCATTACAAGTCATATTATATGTTATCTCTAGTAGAGCTATTTTAAGTTTTGTTTAAGTGTCATGAGGTCAGAGAAGGGGGTATTTTTAATTTTTCAAAGGAAATATTTAAGAAAGCCTTCTGAGGAACTAAAAATTATGTTGATCCTTCAAAGATTACCAAAGAGAGAGAAAAAAGTATGATTGTTATCATTCATTTAATTTCTTTGATTAAGGCAATCCTTATATCTGCTGCCCTTATTGTGATTTAGTTGATTTTTTTTACTATTGAGTTTTGGGAATCTTTTGTAAATGCAGGTATGATGAGTCCTTTGTCAAATATGTGGTTTGCACATATATTCTCCTAGTCTATAGGTATGATTATGACATTTCCGTATCTGCATGTAAAGTATGTGTTTTGTGTTACTCTTCCATGTCCTTCTTCCCCTCCCGCTTTTCTCTTTATGTATCCCGATATCCTCCTCATACTTTCATATCCTTTCTCTCTGTCCTCTACCTAACAATGCACATTAGAAGAAATTGTATATTTATCTTTCTAAGGCTGCCTTATTTCACTTAACATGATGATCTCCAGTTCCATTCAGTTCCTGAAATAGCATAATCTTTTAAAAAATCTGTGGTATTCATGTGTGTGTGTGTGTGTGTGTGTGTGTGTGTGTGTGTGTGTGATTGTTTGCATGTGTGTAGATGGGTTTGTGTATGGGTGTGCATGCACGTGTGTGTGTGTGTGTATGTGTGTGTGTGTGTGTGTATAGTACCCAAGTTATTATTGAGGAAGATTCCATCACTTTCTACTGTATTTACTGAGGCACTGTTTCTTGCTGAACCCAAAGCTCACTGATTCCAGTTAGTCTAGTTTATTAGTTGTGGTTTTTTTGCTGTGATAAAGCATCATGACCAAAAGTGATTTAAGGAAGAATTCATTCTGGTTTGCAGCTCCAGAGGGATAAGAATCCATCCTGGCAGGGAGGCATGGAAGCAACAGCAGGTATGGCAGCGGGAGATGAAGCTCAGAGGGCTTGAATCACAAAGAAGCAGAGAGAGCACACTAGAAAGCAGGGCAAGTTTATGAACTCTGAAAGCCTGCCCCCAAATACACACTCCAGCAAGGCTCCATGACCTCTCAAACAGTGCCACCAACTAGGGACAAAGTGTTCAAATATTTGCACCTATGGGGGATATTTCTTACTTAAATCACCACATCTAGCTTCTTGCCCCAGAGACAATTGAAGAGGTGTCCTGAGGGCAAACATCTCCTATTAGAGGCTCCATTTTGTGAAGATCCAAATTCATTTGAAGGAAGAAATCCTAAACTGAAAGTTCTGTGTTTCTCAAAGACAGTTGCCTAGGGAAATGTCCAGAAGCTGATAACAGCTATGGACCCAGGGGTTCAGGCTTCATCTCAAGCTGGAAGCAGAACTTTTTAGTGTTGCCCATGTGGTACTAGTTCTGTAGGCATGTGAGATGCTAGATTAAAGTGCTCCTTGAGTTCTGCTTTTTGGTTTTAGAAACATTCTGGGAACAGGTAATTATGCCTCAGGGTTGGAATCCCTGAAAAGTGTTCCTAATAGGCCAATGTGTGAAGCGGTGAAGTCAAAATGTAGTAGAGATCTCAGGATATTGGATATGGCTGGGATATCCCCCAAGAAAAGCTGCAGGCATGAGTACAGGTGGCCTATGAGAGGAGTTATATGTGCTGTAGGCAGGAGGTGTGGGGTGCCTTAAGCCCTTTGGAACCCAGATACTTATATTATGAGTCACAGATTCTGAACATGGAACTGCAGGATTTCATGTTTGCCTTGTTAAATTTTCATTTTCTTTAATTCTTGCCATGCCCTGGTTCTTTCATTTTGGAATGGTAATGCCTGTTCTGTGCCATTATATGTTATGTTGGAAGTTTTTTATTTTGTAGAAGCTCACAGTTAAAGAGATTGTCTTGTTTTTCAAATGAGATGTGGACTTTGGACTTAAAATCTTGCAATTATTAGTGTATGGAGACTTTTGAAGATGAATTGTGTTTTTCATTATGAGGGAACAGGAATCTTTGGGTAGATGGAATAGAAGGGAAAAATTAAATTGATGTGTTTGGGTCTCAAGTTGACAAGGGGTGGAGTTGTCATGGTTAATCTCAGTTGTCAATTTGACACACTCTAGAATCACCTGTGAGAGATTAGCTTGATTGCTTTTATTGAGGGGAGAAGATTTATCAATTGTGG
Organism: Nannospalax galili; assembly: GCF_000622305.1. Taxonomy (NCBI): domain Eukaryota; kingdom Metazoa; phylum Chordata; class Mammalia; order Rodentia; family Spalacidae; genus Nannospalax; species Nannospalax galili. Next base: position 1,812,416 of record NW_008335784.1, on the reverse strand, counting down.
GTGACACCATTCCTTATCTGAACTGTATAAAGCAGAGAATGGGGGCTGGAGAGAAGGCTCAGCAGTTAAGAACACTGGTTGTTCTTGCAGAGAGACCCAGGTTCAAATCCCAGCACCCACATGGCAGTTAACAACTGTCCGTAACTCCAGTCCCATGGGATCCAGCAGCCTCTGTTGTCCTCTGTGGGCATTGCATGACACGGGTGCACTTTCCTACATGCAGGCAATATATGCATACACATAAAATAAAAATAATAAATAAAATTTTAAAAAAGTGGTTTGAGCCTAAAAATCAATGCTGTTTTTTTTTTTTTTTTTCAACCTGTGGATGCAATGTGACCAGCTGCTCCAAGTCTCTAAGGTGTTGACTTCCCTGCCATGATAAGACTGTGTCCTTGAGCTGCCTTTAAGCTGCTTTTGTTAGGGAAGTTTATTATAGCAACTGGAAAAGAAGCTAGGACAATTTCCTTAGCTTTAAAAACTATAAATTATATTTATCCCAATCAGTACTCTAATGCCTTTGTCTCTGAACCTTATTGGGTTCACAAATGAAATACATAAATGTCTTTTACTGTAGGTCAATACTGGGACTGCTGTCAAGTCATTCTGTTACTGGAGTTGGCTTCCTCCTTAAATAGGATTGAGGAACATAAATTCAAATAAAGACAGCTTACTAGGAAAACTCACAATGAAACAAGCAAGCACAGTAGTTTGAGAAAAGGGAGACTTAAAAAGGGAAGACACCCCAATCCAACAGCAAAGAAGTACAGAACATGTGAGACAAGAGGCCACTGTGACACCTCATAAACATGCTACTTACTGCAACCTGAAAACAAGCTGGCTGCACTATTTTTTTTTTTTTTTTTTATCTGATAGACTTCAAACTATAGCTAGTCAGAGGAGACAGGGGACTGCTATATTGTTAAAGAGAACATTCATGACGAAGATAGCTCAGTTAAGATTTATGCACTGAATATTGGGGATTCTTATTTCTCAAAACACTTAATAGCATGAAACACCACATAGGTCCTTTTGTATAATAATAATGGTAGAATTAAGAATCCCTCTTGTCTTATACGTTTTCCAAACAAATTCTATGAAACCAGTATTTTCTTGATATCAAAATCAGGTAAATCAACCCAATTATAGTTAGAGCAGTAAGAAAAGAGAAATAAAAGGGAAACAAGGAAGAGATAAAATTATCCTTATTTTCAGATACCATGATCCTGTACTTAAAAGACCCCAAAGACTTTATCAGGGGCTGGAGAAATGGATGGCTCAGTGCTTCCTGCTCTTACAGGTGTACTGAGTTAGGTTCCTAACACCCATGTTGAACAGCTCACAAGTGTCTCTAACTCCAACTCCAGGAAATCTGACGCCCTCTTCTGGCCTCTGCAGGCACTTGCACTGATGTTCACATACCCACTTATAATACACACATGTATGTAACTAGAAATAAAATCTTAATAAAAATACTTCCCAGAAAATTCTTAGATCTGATAAATACTTTTAGGATAACAGCAACTACAAAGTCAAAATATGAAAGTCAGCTTTTTATCATATCAGTAATGAACTTTCCAAGAATTAGAAAAGCAACAACTTAGAATATACCTAATCAAGGAGGTGAAAGACCTCTGCATTAAAATCTCTAAGAGACTGAAGAAAATTGAGCAGGTCACTAAAGATGGAATTACTTTCTGTGCTTATGGATTGGCAAGATTAATGTGAAATCTGTTATGTTACCAAAGTGGTCTACAGATTCAATATAAAACCCTTCAAAATTCCAATGATGTTCTTCATAGAATGGTAAAACAGTACTAGAATTTACGTAGAAATACAAAAGACCCCAAATAATTGTCTTCTTAATTCTAAAGATCAATTCTGGATTATCACAGTACATGACCTTAAATTATATTACAGAGTTCTAGTTATAAAAACAGTATGGTACTGGAACAACAACAGACATGGAGACAGACATTGAAATAGAATAGCGGATTTAGAAATAAAAGCACACAGTGAGTCATTTTTTGACAAAGATACATAAATTAGCCTCCTCAAGAAATAGTGCTAGAAAAACTGAATATCCAGATGTAGACGATATCCCTATTTCTCACAATGTATAAAAAAAAAAATCAATTTAAAGTGGATCAAAGACCTTAATGTAAAACCTGATCTGTTAAAATGGTTAGGAGAAAATATAAAGATATAGGCATAGACTTTTTTTTTAAAAAGGATTCCAGTAGCACAGGAAATAATACCAAGAATTTGCAAATGGAAATTAAAAATATTTTCAGAAGTCATTTTATTTATTATTTGTATTTTATGTGTATGAGTGTATTGCTTACGTGTATGTAAGTGCACTTGTGCTTGGCACTGCCTGCAGAGTTATTGATGGTTGTTAGCTGCCATGTTGGTGCTGGGATTCAAACCCAGGTCCTCTGCAAGAACAGCCAGTGCTCTTAACTGCTGAGCCATTTTTCCAGCTCCAGATATTAAAAACATTTTGCACAGCAAAAGAAACAATCCCCAGAGTGAAGATACAGTGTAGAGAATGAGAGAAAATCATCACCAGCATTAGAGATGTTCATATCTAAGACTTTATAAAGAACTGGAAAATTGAACACACCAAATGGATTAAAGAATACTTTCCTAAAGAAGAGACACAAATGGCTGCCAACACACATTCTAAAAAGTGGTCAGCATCCCTGGCTATCACAGAAATAAATACAAAGGCAAACCCCTTGAGATTCCATCTCACTCCAGTAATGATGGCTGAGTGTTAAGAACAGAAGAATAATAAATATGGGGAAAGAGGAACTTTCTTATGCACTGCTTTTGGGAATGTCAACTGGTACAGCCATTATATAAATCAGTATAGTTAATTCTCAAAAAGCTATCCATCCCTTTTGAACAAAAAAACAGCAGGGAGTGGTATACTCTAGTACTATACTGCTCCCCCAAAGCAACTAGAAAGGGTTCAGTCAGCAGGAAAGAGGAGCTCTTAAGGTGGTGGAGAAGATTGCAAAAGCACACGTAAAAGGAAAGTGGAACAGAAGCTATTGGTAGGATTGGCAAGTGGTCTTCAGGGTAGGGCAGGGAGATGAGGCAAGTGAGTGAGCCAAGGCTCAGGGAGCATCACAAAGGGGGTAGAATGATTGTAAGAACTAGAGTGGGGAGGACCATTGTGAAATAGTGTCTTCTGGACATGACAGGGCTACTTGCATTCACGACAGCACCTGTGGTTTACCTACACACTACTTAAGCAAGATGAAGTAGGTCAGTACTCCAACATGGATAGGAAAGTGTCTCACCAGGCCCCTAAAGTTAGGAGCTTTTGGTAGGTGATGACTGCTGAGGGAAGGGTATTCAGTTTTCTTTAGTAGTGTGGCCCCTGGCGGGTTGTCCATGCTCCAGGGGATTGCTCTACATTGTTGTACATATGGCCATCACTTATCATCCTTAGTGAGTTATTTAAAAAACAAGAGACATGAAGTCAATAGTAGGATGTAGGGGAAGGTGTTTGGGAGGAGTTGGAGGTAGGGAGTGGGGAATGAATATGATCTAAATACATTGACAGAGTTACCAGACAGATGGAGATCCACAGACAAAATTCTTTGTGAATAGGGGTGGCATTGCTCTCTCTGGAACTAGCAATCCTTACCATGAATTCAGGCTGCCGTTTTCATAACTGTTTCTAGTCTGGAGTGAAGGTACTGGATGACAGACAGGTTAATTAATATACCTTAGTGTTCATTACCAAAAACAGTACCTTCTTCCCTCATCTGTTTGTTACTAGATTCTAGAATTCTTTGAAAGTTGATTCTGATACTTTTTGCTTGCTTATTAGTTGCTTTGGGAGAGCAGTATAGTGCTGGAGTATACCACTCTGTCTGTGTGTGTGTGTGTGTGTGTGTGTGTGTGTGTGTATGTGTATGTGTATGTGTGTGTGTGTATCACTCCCCAGCTTGCTTGCTTTTTAATTAATGTGTTATAAACTGACCTCACTTGAAAATAGAAACTAAAAGCAGAAACATATTTAGGCCTGATCTTATTATTATAATTATTTTATGTGAATAAGTGTTTTGACTACATGTATGTAAGTGCACCCGTGTCCTGCAGTGCCCACAGAGGTCAGAAGAGGGTGTCAAATCCCCTGGAGTTACAGATGGTTGTTAGCTGCCATGTGGGTGCTGAGAACTGAACCGAGGTCCTTTGCAAGAGCAGCCAGTGCTGTCAACCACTGGGCCATCTCTTCAGTTCCTTAAGCCTGATTTGACAACTGACAATTGTTGATAGCATTCTGAATGTATTTAGGAAATTATATAGAGAAATTTTGTCTTCCCAAGCCAAGAGTATATCCCCTGACTTCATATGAAACCTTATATATTTTCCAAGTAGTAATAGAAGAAAAAGTAAGATAAGTGACGTATACAAACAGAGTTGAGAAAATATCTTTGGCTGTGCGATCATCTCTAAAGGATTATAAAAGTTATATGGCAGTAATCGATTGTTGAAGGAGAATGGACGCATACAGCACAAAGCCTGGCTAACATCTTGAGAACTCACCTGTGTTAAAGTGAAGCCTGCTGCCTTCTTCCCTCCTGTTTTTCTGTCCTCTTTTCCTGTGGCCTTTTCTTTCTGTGTTAATTATTGAATCACTTGACATGTGCTTGGCAGTGTGCTTGTGGTATGAGATATAGTTGATAGTAAGACAGAAATCATAGTCATTACTCTTAAAAGACTTATAATGTGTGGGTTGGAAAGAAATTCTATAAACACTGTTACTATGTGTCTAGAAAACAAATACCATAGATGGTAGTCCTTAAGCTCTACATAATCTGTGACCATATTATATCTTCATGGTTCTGGAGGTTCAATGGTCTTACAGTCCAGGTTCCAGCACTGTAGGTTTGGATGAGGACCTGTGCTAGTGGATAGCTGCCTCTCCCAGAGTATAATCATGGTGCAGAGAGGGAAAGGTCTGGTGTCTCTTACTTTTATATAGATACCAATCTCATATTGGGAGATCTCCCATGATTTCATCTCAATTTAATTATGTTCCAAAGTTCCCCCATTCTAATACTATCACACTAGAGGTTAGGGCCTCATTAAATAAATTTTGGAGAGAGCACATATTTAGTTCTTAATATTATCTAATGATTGATATATGTGGATGGATTGTAATGGAAGTTTAGAGAAAGGCCATCTTTCTGGGAAAAGTTTTTGAAATTAAATGGTATCTAACCATTAGTATTGGTAACTATTTGGAAATTTAATGGAAGTTAAAATATGTAATGGTTGAGATAAAATACTACTCATGTATAGTAAGTAAATACAGTTTCAGATGCAAAGTGACATTGTGCACCTTTTTAAATGTGAACATCTAGGAAATAGAAAGTGAGAAAACAATCTGAGTAGCTAATTGAGATTTGATGAGCCATGCTATAGTAGGCTTCCTTGCAATAAATGAATTGCAAGGAAATCCAACTTGTGTATGATAATTATTCCATTTGATCTAATTAATGAATTCTGAATTATTTCATATTGTTCTAGTAGTCCGTCATTCTAAAAATCTTGTATAAGCAAGATACTTAAATTCTTAGTGATTATAACTCTTAATTCTCTCATAAGAAAATATATTTCCAAGTCATTTTATATTTCAAATGTTTTATCAATAGATTCTTTCTCTTTGTAAATAAAACTTATTAAAGTTCAGCTGTTACTTATTTTGTATGAATTCACTTAAGACTGGTTCTTGAGTAGGACAAGGCCTGTAGGAACATAAAACACACTTCATTGTGCAGAGAGTATCACAAGGGCACACTGAGACTCATGGGAAGTCTCAGTTGACTTGCCAGTCATTTTTACTCCTGTGCAGTGATTTGTCAAACCTTGTGGTTTTGTTGGTTTCCTAGTGCTGGGGCTGCGACCCAGGGTCATTGCCTTTGCCACATCCTTTCCCTTTCAGAATGCTTTCCATGTGTTTTCTCTTTTAATATATTAAAATGAACTGTGAATTCTGTAGTTGAACCTTTAGAATCTGTTTTCTCCATAGGCATGGTGGCTTACCTCTCTCCTAGCACTCTAGAGGCCAATGCAGGAAGATTTGAGGTCAAGGCTGGACTGTATACTAAGACCCTGTGTCAAAATAAAACAAAGCAGAGCAAAGCAAAATAAATCAAAGTAGTTCCTTCTTCGTTGATAATTTTATTTTTGTGATTTGCTATCTCTGGACCTTTCATTTCTTACCCACAACAGTCAGTATTCCCTCACAGAATTACTACAGCTTCTCCATTTCTGTTTCATTTAAAAACTGTTATTAGTCCACACATTCAAGTTCATAACAAAGTGTGTTTTCTGAATCTCCCACTTACTATTTCTGACCTGGGTCATGTTGTTTAATTTATCTTCACTTTCCCTCTGAAAAAACATTTAGTAGATGGAGAATTGTTTGAATAAGGTAACAACTTTTACTTATATGGTTGAGTTGCTGATAACTGTTAAACCATTTGCTAAATAGTGGGATAAATACTTTACTATTTTGGGAAGATAGTTTCCAACTTTTTTAACACTAATGTGTTAGCCATTTAGTACAAATTAGAAAAACTAAGTTTCTCTAGATAATATAGACCTACACTATAATATCTATAATGAGTCTTTTTGATTTTTGGACTAAGGAATTAGGGAGCTTTGTACTCTTTTGAAATTAAATGATATAGAGCAGCATTGTGTTATTGACTGTGAAAGATGGAAACTTAGACTTCACATAGCAGAGTTTAATTGTTAGAACTCCTGGGCATTAATTCCTTTTAAAGCAGACCTTTTCTTTCTTTTCACTGAGTCCTTTCCTGATGTTTACACGTTTCATTCATAGATGTGCTTGTGAAATTTACATTAGACCCTAGTATTGTATTTAAAACTGGTTTAAGAGATGATGCCAAAGAATTAGTGCTCTCACTTCATTTTCATATATTTCATATATTAATACATTTATACAAGGGATCATAGGTATAGCCTTCAGCACCTGCTGCTTTTAGTTCAGTCAGCAGGTGTGTATGTCATTGAGTTTTTATATTTTTGTATGATTCATTTCTGGAAAACCTGTTCTGAGTTGCTAATGACTCATGTACAAGCTTCATATCATGATGACTCGGGTTAATAAGACATACAAGTAATGAATAAATAGATGTTCCTTAGTTGTACAGCATAATAAAATGGTAATTGAATTGATTTGGATAGATCTCCAAGAAGACAGCAGACATACACAATATATTTGTGTTTGCTGGAAACCCAAGACTTCAGTTGGCCCAGTTACATGGTTCTTAGATTTGGTTAGATGAGTAAATGCTTCAGTTGGAAGCTGGAGTTGTTGAAGATCTCTCTCTTTCTTTCTTTTTTTTTTTTTTGGTCTTTTTGAGACAGGTTGGCTGGCCTGGAACTCACTATGTAGACCAGGTTGGTTTTGAACTCACATTGATCCACCTGTGTCTGGCTCCCAGTGCTGGGAGTAAAGGCTATTGATAGCCACATAATTAGAAGAAGCATTTCATTACAACAGCATTGACATATTCAATAACAATTTCAAGAGCTAAGATGTATCTCTTTCCAAATTGGCTGTAATTTTTTAGGTTTACAGTTGAATTAATACAGTTATACATTACTCAGTATAAACACTATAAGACATAAAATTGAATGAGGTTTTAACCTTTAAAAAAGATCTCCATTTCATTTTGAAATAAACTATTTCATACAGAAAAACTCATTTTTAATGCTACCAACACTTAGATATTTGCACATGTGTCTCTAATCTATTTATCTGATTATTACTAGTCACAGTTGGTCACTTTCTGAGACCACTTGAGCATGGATATAAAATCAGTGGGTAGATTTCAATGGTAATGTGCCTCACCTCTACTAATTAACATGGAACAAATGTTTATGCTTCTTCCTCAAATATAATTCATTTAAAAAATGTGTTGATTTTTTTGGTGTGTATTTCATACAGAACATCCCAAACAGTCTTATCTATATACCCACATCCCAAATGGCACCCTCTCATAGTCCCCCCCCTCACCAGAGCCCATATACTCTGTAATTCCTGTTATGTTGAAGCTCTCTTAATAATAAATCTAAACTGAATGATGATTGGCATGTCTGCTATGTTTGTGCTATGGCTTGTGTGTATAAATGTGAACATGTTCATGTGTATGTTGGTGTGTGCATGTTGAGGCCAACATTGAGTGTGTTCCTTTATTTCTCTCTAACCTGTTTTTGTGAGACCAGGTCTCTCACTGAACCTGGAACTCATTCTGCTAGACAGACTGTCTAACAAACCCTAGTGATCTTTCTACTTGGACTTTTCCAGAGCTGGGATTGCAGGCAGGGCCTTATGTGTCTGGCTTTTTAAAATAGGTGCTGGTGATTTAAACTCAAGTCTTCATGTTTGCATGTCAAGGACTTTGCTGACTTGAGTCATCTCCTCAGTCCCTCTGCCAAGTACTTCTAATAGGCATTTCATTTAACTCTCATACCAGACTTGTTAGATAAGAACGTTGATTGCTGTTTCCTAGATGGAATATTGAGCTTAGCGAAATAAATAGCTTTACTGTGGCCACATAGCTAGTGAGTAGTTCTGTAAGAATCCGAATGTAGGTGGATTGAATTGAGAGACAATCTCATTACATTTTTAAAAGAATATTTTTATTTTCTTTTATTTCTTTGTATATTTTTATTGAATTTTTTATATTTCATACAAAACATCTTAATCATCTTTATAACGCCTCCCACATCTGCACCCTCCCATAGCCCTCTCAGTGGATTTCATGCATTTATGTTAAGGCCTATTGAGTCAAGGTAGTGTACTCAGATGTCTCTCTGTGCATGTTCATCCACTAGAGTCTAGTCAGCCTATCTAGAGTCACTCCCTTAAAGAAGATCGCCTTTCCCTCACCCAGCAATAATCAGCTGCCAATAGTTCTTCAGCTAAAATTAGGGTCTGCTGCCCATTTCCCTAGTTCTATGCTGGGTTTTTGTCTGCTTGAGTTTGCATGGGTCTTGTGTATGCTGACAACATTGCTGTAGGTTCATATGAGCAAGGTCCCAGGAACCTGTAAGACTCTTGTTCCATATGGTCATGCACCTCCTCCTTTGACTCTTATGATCTTTCTGCCCCCTCTTCTGCAATGATCTCTGAGCCCTGGGTGGGTGGAGTTTAATATAAAAGTCCTTTCCAAGGACCCATACTCTGCAGACTCTTATTCTCTATGCTTTGGCCATTTGTGGCTTTTTATGTTCATTGTCCTCTGTTGCACGAGAGAGCGTCATTGATGAGAGTTGCGAGATGCATTAGCATTCTCTCTACCCCTTGTTCTACTATGTTCCATGAGCCTTAAGTATAGAGGTTCCATTATAGATGTGTCACTTAGGATTGGGCATCTCACAGACACTTATTCTCTGTGTGAGACCAGTTGTGAAACTCTGAACATCTCCATCTGTTGCAAATGAAGCTGCTTTTTGGGGCTGGAGAGAGGGCTCAGCAATTAAATACACTGACTGTTCTTGCAGAAGACCTGGCTTTGAATCCCAGCACCCACAAGGCAGCTAACAACTGTCTGTAACTCTATTTTCAGGGGATCCAATGGCCTTCTGTCCTCCTTGGACATTGCACGACACGTATATGCAGGAAATACACATAAAATAAAATAATAAATAAAAGAAAAATTTAAAAAAAGCTTCTTTGATGAGTGGTGACTGGTATACTTTTCCATAAATATGAAGAGCCATATTTAGCATATAGTAAGAAATTACATTGGTCTAGGAGTGTAACAGCCTTGGGGGTTTCTCTAAGATCTGTGACCACTCTGGTCATGTGTATTTGGATATGTTTACAGTATCACATGTGTTCCCTCTCATTGAGTGGCCTTTATGTATAATTAGGTAGCTGTTGATTACTGCCCCAGTATAATTTGCTATGCCAACTACTGTTGTGGTTATTAGGCCTTAAAGTTGGGTTGGACCATCGATTGATGTTCTCCCTTAGCAGCTTGCATAGTGTCCTCCAAAACTGAGAGCTAGCCTTCAGGGAAGTGGCTTTCAGCTCACTTCCAACTCCATTGATCCAAGTCCTGTGTCTGCTTTTGAACTATTATGTTTCCTTCAGACTTTCCACATTACCTCAGCATTATTCCTCTCTCCCTCCTTCCCTCTTTCCCTCCCTATCTGCATCCCTGTCTAACCCTCCCTTGCTTTCCCTAGTTAAAGTACCCCCGTCTCTCCCATTTCACTTTTGATGATACCTGACTCCTATGGTGCTCCTCTGTCTTCAGCTCCTTCTTCCCTTTTATCCCCATGGTTCCTTGTGTAACCCTCCCTCTTCCCCTTCCTTTTAAATACTACCATTTTACTCATTTCCTCCTTGGTAACACTTGTCTCCTACTGTTACTGTCTCTCAGGCTCCTTCTTTCCTATTTCCTCCCTGGTTCCTTTCCATTTTCCTGGCTCCTGCAGTTAGATCAGGATATATACTCACATATAAGGATTTGGTGCTAAGATCCAAAATGAAGGAGAACATTCATTTGTTTTTCTGAATCTGTGATACTTTGCTTAGTATGACAGTTTTTAGTTCCATCCATTTACTTGGAAGTTTCATGACTCATCTTTCTTTACCACTGAGTAGAATGCCATTGTGTAAATGTACCAAATTTTCATTATTCTCTTATCAATTAGGTTACTTCTATTTCTTAGCTACTGTGAAAAGAGCAGCAAAAAACTTGGAAGTATAAGTATCTCTGCAGTAGGATCAGTCTTTTGGGTATATGCCAAGGAGTGGTATAACTAGGTCATATGGTAGGTTCATTTTTAGTTTTGTTAAAAAAATAATTTATTGAGAATTTCAAATATGCATGTAAGGTGCCTTGATCAAATCCATGCCCACTCCCTCCCCTCCAACTCCTTCCATATCTCCCCATCATTTTTATTTTTCTGATAACTTCATGTATTTCTTCTTTTTTTATTTTTTAAAAAAATTTTATGGGGCTTTTTGCTGATCTAACATTCTCTCCTCTTCCTAAAATCTTTTAAGGATTAGATAAAAGCCCCCAAATACTTTTGACATTTTTGGCCTTTGGAATGGAGTAACTAAGAGGTCCAAGGACATGTTGATGTGTAGCCAAGAAACTGGCTACTATTCTTTGGGCTCTTTTTACCCTAACTGTCTAGTCAATTCCTACCTCCTATTGTTATCACACCATCCTCTGAAGAGTTTACCCAACTTATAGATAGGGACATAGACCACTTTGGCTTCTTCCATGCTGAACAGGGATGCAGGGTGAGGCAATTAGGGTACCCCTATGTGGATCTATATAAAAGACTTCCAGATTGCATAACTCTCAAGGAAAAGAAAGTCCTTGACTGGTGAATAGGAGACGTGAAGGAGACATAAAGGCAAGAGTAATTAGCATTACAAGTTCTAGACAAGGTACTAGAAAAAATTCAGAACAGGTCAAATTTCAAATGTTCATATGAGAGTTCATTGGACTTTCTTGACAAGAGCTTCCAAAAACATCCCACTATTGGGTTCCTCCTTTTTCTTTTGTCTGTCAAGGCTAAATTCAAGAGTGATGGAGTCAGGATTTGCTTTCAGGTATTTAGTGTTTAGAATCAGTGTCAGTTCCCTCTCAAAGGCTTCTAGATAGGGGGAGAAAACAAATTTATCTATTATTTTAGAACAATAGCGGGTTATCTCCCTTAGCTACAGGTGCACACTACAGTATTGCAGACCAAGATTTGAAGTCTTTCATCTGAGCAGCACTTTCTGCTTAGGAACAAAATCATCAGTGAGAAATAATTGTCTACATAACTTCTTATATCGACTTAAGCCTAATGTCTGGGAAGTGTAATCTCTTGAAATCTGAAATAAATATACTGATCACTTTACTCTTCGGTTATACTTTCCTTTTGGGTGTTTAAGACCATACAGTTGGGGACCTGGAGAGATGGCTCAGCAGTTAAGAGCACTGACTGCTCTTGCAGAGGACCCGGGTTTGATTCCCAGCACCCACATGGCAGCTATGAACTTTCCTTAACTCCAGTTCCAGGGGATTCTGAAGCCCTATTATGGCCTACGCAGCATTGTACAACATGGGTGCATTCACATACATACAGGCAATACACTCATATGCATAAAATAAAAATAAATAAAATATTTTTAAAAAGACCATACAGTTGGCCCAAATAATTTATTTTTGCACTTAAGGTCATTTGAGGATCTATTCCTCAGGGGTCACATGGGCTTGGGAGGAGCCCCTGGCTCCTTTCTTTTACCAGTTCCATCTATGTGAAGATAAGTCAGAGCTCCTGCTCGACCATGTCTGGCTTCACTTGGAAGTATGAAGGAAATGTTTCCTCTGAGTTGATCCTCCTCTTAGTAGACTGGACACTGGTTAAAGTCCATCTGGTAGGGTCTCCATGGCCTCCTTGAACAAGAGGACAAGTGACTCACCACAGTTACAGGACATTTTGAGAGATGTTCCATAGTCCCCTGGAACTTAGTCGACCTTGGAAGGCAAGGGACAAAAACTGTCCTTTAAGTCCCTCTAACCAGATTAATATAGGCCTCAAAGTATGGCTATTAAACATCCAATAAGGTTAGGTCCTCCAGTCTAGTACTTTTAATTACCATGTGTTATGTACTTCTCCCTCATTAAAGGAGGGGCAAGCAGGTCATTGGACCCTCACCAGAGTATCCAGCCACGCTTTCCGCCAACTGTATGTAATTCGGCCCTAATCATACATGGTCTCCTGGATTTAGGGAGTTAAAGTATACAGTCTGAAGTAGGAAGAGAAGTTGACCATACTGGGTAAAGGCTTTCCAGGGTGCATACCCTCAGGTCATTCATATACCTCAGCAATCCCTCAGTTACCTCGGTAAGTAAGCTCAGTAAATTCATTGGTTCCCCTGTAAAACTTTAATTAAACATTGATTTGACACTAGAACCTTAAAAGGGAATAAGCATTGCTTAGTATCCCCAGGAAAATAATTCTCACAACAGATGGAAAATTTATTTGTTGATGCTATTATGTTTCATAATTATTTTTTAAAAAAGAAAATGAGAGTGTAAAAGGATATGGGAATGGAGATACTTTCCAAAATAAATAGAAAAAATGAGAAAGCCTAAGCAAGTGATGAAGGTCAGTGTAGGTTTGTTATGATATATAAAGGATGAGATAAAAAGTAATGTACACATAATCTTAAAATTTCTAAGGTCATAGCCAACTTGTTAAGGAACAAAATATATATCTAGTCAAGGTTTTTTTTTGAGAACATTTGTTTTTTTACCCAAGCTTCATCTACATCTTTAGTTTTTTAAGAGTTCTCCACACTACTTTGCATAGTGGTTACATAAATTTGCATTCCCACCAGCAGTGAATGAGTGTTCTCCTTTCCCCATGTCCTTTCCAGCATTTGGTTTCATTTGTTCTCTTGATCTTAACCAGTCCAGCTGCGCGTAAGATGAAATCTTAAAGTGGTTTTAATGTGCCTTTCTCTAATTACTAAGGATGTTGAACACTTTTTAAAGTGTTTTTTAGCCATCTTTATTTCTTCTTTTGAGTACTCTCTGATCAATCCATAGCCCATCTTTTAATTGGGCCATTTGTTAATATTCTTGATTCTTTTTTTTTTTTTGAGTTCTTTATATATTCTGGATATATTCTGGATATTAAACCTGTGTCAGTTTTGTTGCTGGTGAAAATTTTCTCACATTTTGTTGGCTTTCTCTTCACTTCCTTAGTTGTTTCTTCTGAGATAAAGAAGCTTTTTAGTTAAATGAGGTCCCACTTATTGATTGTTGACCTTCATTCTTGAGCAACTTATATCTGATTTAGAAAGTCCTTTCCTACACCTATATCTTGTAGGGTACTGCCTGTGTTTTCTTCTAATAGTTTCATGGTTTCCAGTTTCACACTGAGGTCTTTGATCCATTTGGAGTTGACTTTTGTGCAAGGTGAAAGATAAGGGTTCAGTCTCATTTTTTTTTTTTTAACAAGTGGCAATCCAGTTTTGCCAGCACTATTTGTTGAAAATGCTGTCTTTCCTCCTGTGTGTATTCTTGGAACCTTTATCAAATATCACGTGGCTGAAATTGCATGCACTCATGTTTGGGTCTTCAGTTATGTTCTAGTGACCTATGTGTATGTTTTGGGGTCAGAAGCCTGCAGTTTCTATGACTATAGCTCTGTAATATAGGTTGAGATTTGGTGTGGAATTCTCTCGAGCATTGCTCTTCTTGCTCATGATTACTTTGGCTAACTTTTGTGATTTCATATGAATTATTTCTAATTCTGTAAAGAATGTCATAGGGGTTTTGATTGGGATTACATTGAATTTATAGAATGCTTTTGGCAGGATGGTCATTTTCACAATATTAATTCTTCATTGCACGAGCATGGGAAGGCCTTCTATCTCCCGATGTCTTCTTCAAAAAAATTTAAAATTTTCATTGTAGAGAGCTTTAATGTCTTTGCTCAAGCTTATTCCTAGGTTTTTTTTTTTTTTTTTTTTGGCCTTTTTTGAGACAGGGTCTCCCTGTAGCCCCAGCTGTCCTGGAACTCACTAGACCAGGCTGGTCTTGAACTCACAGAGATCTGCCTGCCTCTACCTCCTGAGTTCTAGGATTAAAGGTGTGCACCACCACGCCCGGCTTGTTTTTTTGTTTTGTTTTGTTTTTGTTTTGTTTTTGTTTTTTAAGCTACTGTGAATGGGAGGGTTTCTGTGTGCTCTTTCTCTGATTGCTTGTTATTGGTGTGTAGGAAGGATACTGACTTTTTGTAGATTGATTTTTGTAACCTGCCATTTTGCTGGAAGTGTTAATCATTTCTAGGAGTTTTCTGGTGGAATTTTTGGCATCACTTATGTATGATATATCATCTGCAAAAAGGGATAACTTGACCACCTCTTCTTTCCTAATTAATACTCTTAATTTCCTTCTCTTGTTTTATTGCCTTAGCAAGAATTTCAAGGATTATATTAAACAGGAGTAGAGATAGTGGACTGATTCCTGATTTTAATGGAAATGCTTCCAGTTTTTCTTCATTTAGAATGATGTTGGCCTTGGTTTTGTTGTGTATAGCTTTAATTTAATTTTGTATGTTCCCTCCAGTTCAATCCCTCTAGGACTCTTAACATAAATGCTTATTAGATATCATCTAAGGCCTTTTCTGCATCTATTGAAATTACCATGTCATTTTTGTCTTTGAGTCTATTTATATGATTTATGGAATTTATTGACTTCCATATATTGAAACATCCCTGAAACTCTGGAATAAAGCCAATTTGATCATGGTGGATGATGTTTTTGATGTGTGTCTATATTTGGTTTGCAAGTATTTTGTTGAGAATTTTAACATGTATGTTCATTTAGGATGTGATTCTATAGTTTTACTGTGTGTGTGTGTGTGTGTGTGTGTGTGTGTGTGTGTGTTTGCCTGGTTTTGTTATTAAAGTGATAAAGCGATGTTGGTTTCATAAAGGTTCTCCCTCAGATTCTATCTTTTTGGATAATTTAAGCAGTATTAGTTGTAGATCTTCTTTAAATATCTGCTAGAATTCTGTTGTGAGTCCATCTGGGCCTTGGCTTTTTTTAATTCAGTGGTTTTGTTTTATGGTTTCAATTTCCATATTTGTTATGGTTCTGTTTAAGCTGTTGCTTTCTTCTTGGTTTAGCTTTGGTGGTTACCATGATGTTAGATACTCATCCATTTCTTTTAGGTTTTCAAATTCAATGGAGTATAGGTTTTTAAAGTATTTCCTTTCAATGTTCTGGATCTTTTGGGTGACTTTTGTTATATTTCCCCTTTCACCTCTGATTTTGTTGATTTGGAATTGCTCTTTGTTTCTTTTGGTCTATTTTTTAAAATATTTTTGAAGAACCATCTCTTAGATTCATCCATTCTTTGTTTCTATTTCATTAATTTCTGCTCTAATTTTTGTTTTTTTTTTCTTTTCCTCTGCTGGGTTTGGGTTTCATTTGCTCTTGCCTTTCTAGAGTCTTAAGTTGCAATATTAGATCATTTATGTGTAATCTTTCTGATTTTTTAATGTAGGCACTTAGAGCTATATGCTTTCTACCTAGAAGTGCTTAAGGTGTCCCTGATGTTTTGCTGTGCTGTATTTTCTTTTTCATTTAGTTCCAGGAATACTTTTTATTTCTCTCTTACTGTCTTCTTTGACCATTCAGGAGTATGTTGTTTAATCTCCATGGGCTTGTGTAGTTAGTAGAGCTTCTTGGTATTGATTTGAAGTTCTAATGCATTGTAATCTAATAGAATGCAT
>NW_008335784.1:1793806-1796011 GCF_000622305.1 Nannospalax galili | reverse complement strand
CCTCCCTCCCTCCCTCCCTCCCTCCCTCCTTTTCTTTTTTTTTTTGTATTTGTTGAGGTTTGTTTTGTGCACCAGTATATGGTCAGTTTTAGAGAAACTTCTATGGGCTGCTGAATAGAAAGTATATTTTTTGATGCTTTGGTGAAATATTCTGGAGATTTCTGTTAGGTCCATTTTATATATGGTATCATTTAATTCAAATGTGTCTGTTTATTCTTTGTCTCATTTACCTGTCTGTTGTGGATCGTGGGGCATTGAAGTTCGCTACTATCACTAAGTTGGGGTTAATGTATGTCTTAAAGTCCTGTGACACTTTTTATAAAATTTGGTGCACCAGAGTTTGGTGCATATACATTCATATCTTCTTGATCAATTGTTCCTTTGAGCAGAATGAAGTGACACTCTTTATCTCTTCTGATGAGTTTTAGTTTGAAGAGTATTTTGTCAGATATTAAAATTGCAATCCCTGCTTGTTTCTTAGTGCTGTTTGCTTGTAATATTTTTTTTCCATCCTCTCACCTTAAAGTAGTGCCTAACCTTGAAAGTGAGAGGAGTTTCATGCAGACAACATCAAGATGGATTTTGTTTCTAAATCCATTCCACTACTCCAGTCTTTTGTCTGGGGAGTTTAGGCGATTGATATTTAAAGTTATTATTGAAAGGTGTGTATTGGCTGCTGTCATTTTTAATTTCTGTTTGCATTCTTGGTCTAATTTTGTTTTTCTACAATTATACCTTCATTAGTTTCTTTCTGTTGCCTCTTGATTGTAGTCATTCTTTCTTCGAGTATTGTATTGCTTCGAGTATTCTCGGAAGGACTGGTTTGATGGACATGAATTCTTTCAGCCTGTTTGTGTCATGGAATGTTTTCCTTTCTTTTTCATATAGACAGGTTTTTTTTTAGTTTGGTATTCTGGGTTGGCATCTATGGTCATTTAGAACTTCGAATGCTTTGGTCCAGGCTCTACTAGCTTTCATAGTTTGTATTGAAAATTCAGATCTAATTCTGATGGGTTTTCCTTTATATGTGACTTTTTTTCTCAGCATTCTCTCTTTGTTCTGTCCATTTAGTGGATGGGACGTGTCTTTTCTGGTCCTGTCTATTTGGTGTTTGATGTCTTCTTGTATGTGTATGTCTTTTCTTAATTTGGGGAAATTTTCTTATGTAGTCCTGTTGAAGATCTGCCCAATACCATTCATTTGGGATTCAGTTCTCCTTCCTCTATGCCTGTGATGCGTGTTTGGTCTTTTTATGGTGACCCATATTTCCTGCATATTCCATTCCTGTTTTTAAATTTTTCATGTTCTTTGTTTGAGCGATCTAGTTCTTCAACTTTATCGTCTAATCTTGGTGTTCTGTTTTTCATTTCATTTATTCTGTTGGTAAGATTTTCTCCTGTCGTTCAAATTGGTTTGTTGAGTTTTTCACTTCCTTCATTTTAGCATGAGTTTTCAATATTTCTATCTCTTTTGTGAATTTCTTAAAATTTATGGAATTCTTTCATCATATTTGTGAATGCTCTTTTAAATTCTATGTCTTTGGTTATCTCTAGGGATTTCTCATTGTAGAACTCTTCTGTAGGACTGGTGGTGTTTGGTGGGGACATACTCTTTTCATTTCCATGCTCTTTTTTTTTTAATTTTAATAACTACATGATTAGAAGAAACATTTCATTACAGCTTTAAAATATTCACTAACACACTCCAGAGCAAGAGTTCATCTCTTTCTCAAGTGGCTGTAAGTTTCTAGGTTCATAGTTGAATTAATACAGTTATACAATATTGAACTCAGTAAATGCCTGGTAAGAAATAAAACTGAATGAGTTTTTAGCCTTTAAAAAAGATCTCCATTTCATTTTAGAATATATTTTCCTTGAAGAAAGACTCATTGTTTTTGCTACTAAGACTGAGACGTTGGCACATGCATCTCCAATCTGTTATTTTGCTTTTTGAGACAGGGTCTCCTGTAGCCCAGCTGGCCTGTAATTCACTAAGTAGACCAGACTGGCTTTGCATCCACAGAGATCTTCCTGCCTCTACATTCTGAGGGCTGGGATTAAAGACATGTGCCACCATGGTCTGGTCTGCTGAATGTTCTACATTTCATGTTGCATTAGTGTGTACACATGTGTGCAAATACTTTTCATGAATTTATACATACTCATCTATGTTTTTATTTTTGTTGTATTTTAGAAGAAAACACAG
>NW_008335784.1:1754297-1793622 GCF_000622305.1 Nannospalax galili | reverse complement strand
TTTGGAACATCTTTTAAGTTTAGGATTCACTGAATATCTTTTTCTCTTTATTTAGAGGTAATAAAGACAGGACGTTATAAATGAAGAACCTGGTGGTATTAATGTAGAAGGATAAATAATTCATCGTCAGGCATTAGTATGGGAATTTTCAAAAAATATTTTTTTTTTTTTTTTTAATGTGTATGAGTGTACCGCCTGCATGTATGTGAGTACACCCATGTCGTGCAGTGCCGCGGAGTCAGAAGAGGGCTTCGGGTTCCCCTGGAACTGGAGTTAAGGACGGTTCATAGCTGCCATGTGGGTGCTGGGAATCAAACCCGGGTCCTCTGCAAGAGCAGTCAGTGCTCTTAACTGCTGAGCCATCTCTCAAGCCCCACCCATACTATTTTTATCG
Organism: Nannospalax galili; assembly: GCF_000622305.1. Lineage (NCBI taxonomy): Eukaryota > Metazoa > Chordata > Mammalia > Rodentia > Spalacidae > Nannospalax > Nannospalax galili. The sequence continues at coordinate 1,793,228 of NW_008335784.1, read as the reverse complement.
TTGTGATTTTGGCATGTGGATTTCTTTTGTTGCTTGTGATTTTGGTATGAAACTCATGCCTTTGTTGAGTTGAAGTCAGATTCTGTTTGTATTACTGATGTACCTTGGGTGCTTTCTGATTGGGTATGACAAGCTGGTTGGTTTAGTTCTCAGGCTCTCTCTTTTGAAATTATATTAGAGGAACCAAATGGCTCCATTGAAGCTACTCATGAGATGTCCAGGAAGCTGAAGGGGCCCTAAGGTAGTTAAGAGCACTTCAGAAGCCTCAGATGAATAGTGCCAAGGTCCAAGAGGAGGAGATGGGAGATGGATGTGCTGGTCCTTACTAGCCAGCAGGGAAGCTTGGATCTAGGCAGTGGGAAGGACTGTAGATGATCCCAAAGCAAGGGGTGGACATGGAACAATTTGGGAAACTCACCCTGAGGAGGCCGAGTCATGTGCCTCTTAGACATTCTCCAAAGGTCTGGACCTCTACTAGCTAGCAGGAAGCCTGGGCCTAGGGTAGTGGGAGGGACTGCAGATGGTCCCAAAGCAGGGGAATGGATACTGCATGATTTGGGAAGCTCACCTCATGGAGGGGCTCTCAGGCAGTCTCCAAAGTTCTCCTCTTCATCACTTTTGCAGCTGTTTTGATCAATAAACTCAAAATAATAGAATTGAAGTTATTTCAGATACAAGTGAAACTAGAGAATAGGCCAATCACAGGTCACAATTTATCAGAGGGTTAGCTTTCTCAAATTGAATTTTGTATTTTATAGGGAAAATGTGCATGTTGTATATTATTTTAAAATTCAAGACAAATGCTTGATTTTATAAGACTTTAAGAATATTCCTAAATGTGACTTATTTGTGTGGGCTGGCTTGAAGACATTTTTCTTGCATTTGGATCCATATCTTCCACCTTTGTTTGACGGTCTTCAAGTTATTTAAATCTGTGCTTGTGAGTCTTTGTCTCTAAATGATGAGAGCTTCTTATAGTAGTACTGCTTGCCACGTTATATATGGAGCAATATCATTTGTCTTACTGATATCATTTATCTGTATTTGTGAATACTTTTCAGTGATAGGAATATTTCTTAATTGAGTTTTACTTCCTGTCTGTTCCTAACCTTACTTTACTTTGTTCTTTTCTCAACCACTCAGGTTTTAAGCCTTTCTTTATCCTTACATACTTTATAAGTTGGCCTTTTGGAACATGAAAGCATATACATTTATACATGTGTATCTTTGTTTCTGGAACTTTCTTTTTTCTTGTCCTCCAATATAGCCTAGTTCTGGAACAGTTAATAAGTAAAATGCTTACTGAGCAAATGAGTATTTCAAATGATACCAAGTTTGTAAAAAGTAAGCAGTTATTTTTCCCAAGTCTTCCATTCCGTAGACTAAAAGGATATCCAGTTTATCAGTTTACTTTAAGAATAATGGTAATAACTGAATATAATAATTCATTTGTGAAGCCCGCCACTGCTTTGTTTGTTTAATTGTACCCTTTAATCATTTGCTATGGTTTGTGTGTTCCTCTAGATTTGAAATGTCCATTTTCCTTCCACTTTTAGGAAAATTAAATTTCTGTTTGCTTGTTCTTTTTTTTTATTTTTTTATTTGTAGCCATTAACTTTCGTCAAAATTTGTTTTTTTGTTGTTGTTGTTTTGTTTTGTTTTGTTTTTTCCAAATCATTTTGGGATTTTTAGAGCAACTGGGCTTCCTTGCTTGTTGAATGTTTAGAGTTGTTTTAGTTTGATGTTATAAATGACTTCCCATGTTATTTCTACTTAGTATTTTGTTTGTTTGTTTGTTTGCTTACTTCAGCTGGTTGGTGGAGAGTTTGACTTGGAGATGAACTTTATCATCCAGGATGCTGAGAGTATAACGTGCATGGCAGAGCTGCTGGAGCACTGCGATGTGACGTGTCAGGCAGAAATATGGAGCATGTTCACAGCCGTCCTACGGAAGAGTGTTCGCAATTTGCAGACCAGCACAGAAGTTGGCCTAATTGAGCAAGTATTGCTGAAAATGAGTGGTGTAGATGACATGATAGCAGGTAAGGCACTGCCTTGCAGAAGCACAAAGTTTAAAATGTAGAACTCTTTATATTCTATACATAGTACAGTTTTGTTGAAATTACCTTGATTTAAAATTAATAAGTAGGAATGTATTGAAAATTTGCCTTTTTTTTTTTTTAATGACAAATGTGGGGCTGGAAAGACAGCTCGGTGGTTAAGAACACTGGCTGCTCTTGCAGAATCCCAGCACCCACATGGCAGCTAACAACTGTCTGTAACTCCAGTTCTAGGGGATCTGACAGCCTCTTCTGTCCTCCACGGGCATTGAGCAGCAAGGGTGCACTTACCTACATGCAGGCAATACACACATACACATAAAGTAAAAATAATAAATAAAAATTTGAAAAATGACAAATGTGCAGAATAGAAGAGAAAACACATTATTGTACTAGACAGACATAATTAGTAGTTTGTTTCCCCTAAGTTTTATAGTCTTAGTCTTGTGTAGTAAGTATATTAAAATTTTATAAGAAAAATGACCAGTATCTTTTATGTTATATATAATTAAACTATTACATACTTAAAATATCACAGTATGTAGTTCAGTCAAGGAATGAGCCCTTTATAGCAGGAGGTTCTGAAAGCCTTAGCATAGCTTACACAGGTATATCTTTTGAAAGTACCTATTTTACTTTTTTTTTTCAGAGAGAAACGTCTCTGTTAAACATATAATGATAGAAAATAAAATTTACATAAAATATCATTGTTGCTTGTTATGTGTTGTTTGAAACAGTAACTTTGAAATCATTGATTTGTTATTACTAACCCTTTACCTCCTTGTAAGGTGATTTTCTTCTGTGGTAGATATTTTTCAGTAGAAATTTTTTAATTGATGGTCTTAGAACAGCAGTTATTCCTAGAAAACAAATTTACAGTTTGAAATATTCTTTTTTTAATTAATTTTTCAAATTTGTGAAGTAAAACATTAAGAAGGGGATAAATAGTGAATGGGGTTAAGAAGAATGCTATTGAAATTTTAAGTATTTATTAAAATTTGCTTTTCTTGATATTTTAAGATAATTCCTCATTGCCTCCAAAGTGACATTGATTTGTGTTGCACATGATTGTGGGCCATTAATAGCTAGCTCTGCTAAAATGAGTGCTAGGCTTACATTTCTGATTCTGTTTTATGATGGAAAATATGGTACTACTCAGAATTCTGGAGTTATTTTACAGTAATTTGTATAAAACTGTGTGTGTGTGTGTGTGTGTGTGTGTGTGTGTGTTTGTATTATTCAATCAAGCATAATATGATCTTTCAATTCCAATATATTGAGCCTGAGGATTTTCTTTTCTTTATTGTTTTTATTTTATGTGTATGAGTGTATTGCCTGCATATAGGTAAGTGCATTTGTGTCATGCAATGCCTGTGGAGGCCAGAAAAGGGCATTGGATCCTCTGAAACTGCAATTAAGGACCGTTGTTAGCCACTATATGGGTGCTAGGAACTGAACCTTGGTGCTCTGCAAGAGCAGCTAGTGCTCTTACTGAGCCATCACTCCAGCTCCAATGATTTTATTTTCTTGTCATAGATAGATATTGTGGCTTCCCCTTTACAGAACAGTGTTCAGAGTAGGATCCAGGATTATATGCATAGGAGTCATAGTAACTTACTGGAAGTTAATTCAATAACACAGTAAGGAATTACTTATAGTAACTTACTGGAGCTTAATTCAGTAACATATTTCACATGTTGAAATATTTTGTATTACATGTAAATTTCTTTAATTCATTTCTGTTTTCTATTTCGTGATAGTATTCCTAACATCTAAAACTTACTTTTGTTATTTAAAAAAATTTTCCCCCCAAGGACCTGATAGTTGAAGGTTATAAAAAAAGGGAATGTGTGTCTTGAAAATAACTTGTTACTTTCCTACGTACAGTGGAGAAACTAAAATTTGGATACCATACTAAAAAAATTGAATAACTACCAATATACTACAAAATTTTCATATCTGACTGTATTGTAGTATGCTAAGTACAAAAACCAACTCATTTAATAATGTAAGCATACCACTAAAAGGTAGTTAAACACTTGTTATAAATTGATAAGACATTTATTTATTTATTTATTTATTTGTTTATTTATTTAGACCTCTGTGGGCACTGCACAACATGGGTGCACTTACATACATGTAGACAATACACTCATACACATAAAATTTTATTTATTTATTTATTTGTCTTTTTGAAACAGGGTCTCTCTGTAGCTATTTATTTATTTATTTATTTGTTTATTTATTTATTTGTCTTTTTTTTGAGACAGGGTCTCCCTGTAGCCCCAGTTGTCCTGGAACTCATTAGGTAGACCAGGCTGGCCTCGAACTCACAGAGATTCTTCTGCCTCTGCTTCCCAAGTGTTGGGATTAAAGGCGTGCACCACCATGCCTGGCAAAGACTTGATAAGACGTATAGCTGTAATTTTTTTCTCTTGAAAAAATTTTATTGTCCAAAAATAATCTGTCGTAATAAATTAAACTGAGCTGCTTGGTTACACGTCATGTACACTAATAAGAACAAATTTTAAAGTAGCTAACTACAAATTAAGTAGATTACTTTTGTGTCATTTATCCTGTTTATTGTAAATAGAAATTTGAGTTTTTAAAAAGTATTTGTGTGTACATATTTTAGAAATCTTCAGTGATGGCTGTCTCAGCTATTTAAAAATCAAGCATGTTAGCTTTGATTTTTTAAGTTCTTGGCTTTTTTTTTAATGTTGAATTCTTTCTTAGAAAGATACCTTCTGATTTTATGAACTAATATGCTTTTTTTACTTAAATAATGAAACATTTTGTTTCATTAAAAGATCTCTTTAAAAATGGGTTATATCCTGTTACAATTTTAATGTAAAGGTTGCTTGCTCATTGCGGTAACAAAAATTAGTGAATTCATTTTTGCTGAAGATGACCATAGTAAAATTTGAAATTCATAAATATTTTAATTTTCCAATGTTCAGCTATTAATTTGTGGTATTTTATAATACAGATTTTATAACAATCATGAATTATTTTAGTTTACCCTAATCGACCCTTTTTATATTGATGATAAATTTTAGGACTACATATGTCTATTGGTTTAACTTGCACGTTACCTAATTAGAAATTGAGAAAATGTAATAGTAATATATATAGATGCTTAATGTTCTACATAGAACGTTGAAATAAATATTAATCATAAGTGCATAGAGTAAGTTATCAGACACAAGAGATTAATTTTTCATTATTTGGTGAGTTGTTATGTCTGTCATACATGCATAAAGATTCACAGTAGCATAACAGATGTCAGTAGCTCTGTGTTTACATTCTATTTCCACTTTGGATTGAGTGAGTAACAGAGTTCTACTGTCTGTGTTTGACATCTGACTCTACTATTTGCTGGGCATGTCTTCTTGGGGAATATGACTAAGTTATCTAGACAATAATTTACTCATTTTAAAAAGGGATAATGCTAGTATTTAAAAACTCATGGGCTGATTATGAGAATTTGACATATAAACCACCTGGAATAGTGCTCCATTTAGAGTAAATGCTCAAAATTGTTAATTGCCCAAGGACTATTTCATGAACATGTTTTATTAATATTATGTAATTCTGAAAGAAAATAGGTCAACTTTCAGTTTTCGTTTGGAAATAGTCAATGTGCAGTGCTAAGACTTTGTATTTTTGCATATTTTTATCTCCCATTCCTAACCTGTAACAGATTTGTGTATGTAAATTGTTAATCAGAATAGCTATTAATCAGGACATTTAGCTATATTAGGTTATAAATAGAAGCAATATTTGATAACTTTGCTTTTTCAAAAGTATATTACCTTGACAGATGAAATCATGACTAGAGTAGAGAATAACTTTGTTTTCCTTTGAAGATCTTCTAGTTGATATGTTGGGGGTTCTTGCCAGCTACAGCATCACTGTCAAGGAGTTGAAGCTTTTATTCAGCATGCTTCGAGGAGAAAGTGGAATCTGGGTAAGCTGTGGTCAGAGGGAAAAGGATTCAGTATCCGTCCATTAATACTTAATGTTCAACCATTGTCCTTGGAGAGCCATATATTTGAATTGGTAATGATAACTGTTTTCTTCTTAAACAGCTTCGTAAATCATTCAAAAGTAATTTTCTCTGTAGTTACCAAATAGTCCATTGATTAAAGTGGTACATTAGGTATTATTGTTAATTTTGTACAATGACTTTGTTTCTTTTATTTTCTCAGCCAAGGCATGCGGTAAAATTATTGTCAGTTCTTAATCAGATGCCACAAAGACATGGTCCTGATACATTTTTCAATTTCCCTGGGTGTAGTGCTGCGGTAAGCTTTAAATGCATGTGCTTATTTTTACTCATCCCTGTCTGTTAACCTCTGCTTTATTTTGTGCTCCAGTAGTTTGCCTTTTGTAAATTCAAATGAATAAAACAGTATTCATTCTTGCTTTGGGGGTGGGAAGGTTGGAAGCAGAGCCTTGATATGTGTCCCTGACTGACTGGCCTCTGCTTCACAGTCCTCCTGCCTCATTCTCCCTGGTGCTGAGATTACAGGCATGCACACCATCCCTTGCTTACTCTTTCGTGTTAGGTTTCATAAAGATTTAGAACTTGTCCCTGATTCCATTAACTGTCTCTAGCACAGGTGTTTTCAGCAAAAGTATTCTACCTTTTTTTTAAAAAAAAGCCACCAAAATATTACTAAAAACTATCATAAGGCATGTAAATCAGAAAATTCTGAGGTATTTGTGTAAGTCACATGACCTACATTGTTGGAATTAGAGGAGAGTTTTGGAGGACAGTCTGAAACCCTCTGAATAACCTAGCAATGGCACCTAATTTACTATGTGTTTCAAATGGAATGCTTCCTTAGTCAACAAACAGTATGTGGAGATTATGTAAAGTATTAATTTCTATTTCTGTAGTTGTTTTATATTTAAAAAATTTTTTAAACCTGTGATACTAGATTTGATCTTAATGGCTTTATATTCCTTTTAACTGATACTTCACCTCTTCTCATTGTCTTGTAGGCAATTGCATTGCCTCCTATTGCAAAATGGCCTTATCAGAATGGCTTCACTCTCAACACTTGGTTTCGTATGGATCCATTAAATAACATTAATGTTGATAAGGATAAACCTTATCTTTATTGGTGAGTATATGCCAAATTTTATGAATTTTGCTTTTAAATACTTGAATTTTGTTTTGTTTGTTCATTTTTGAGACATGGTCTCACAGTACAGCTCTGGCTGGCCTCATACTCACAGAGATCCACCTACCTCTGTCTCCCAAGTGCTGAGATTAAAGGTGTGCACGACTGCCATGCCTGGGCAAGTACTTGATTTTTGAAATTATAGACTGTACTATCAAGCTCATATAGCCGAATTTATTTATTCACTTATTTGCTTATTTATTTACTTATTTACACATTTAGTTGTTGATTCAAGGTGAGTGTCTTCATTTATTTTCCTTTCCACTTATAGTATAAGTATCAAGATTACAAACTTTCCCTGCTCAGTCTGCTTCAGTGGAAGTCCTGAGAGGGGAGCATAGGATCACTAGTGACTGATTTAGGACATAAGACATCAAATTCCTAGGAGATTCATCCTTTGCACTTTGCCTTTTCACTTGTTTCTATGAGTATAATTGCCATAGGGCTTAAATAATAACAGAAATTCAATGTTAGAAATTGTAACCAAACACAGTATTTAATAGTGATTTTCTTATTTTGATTAACATTATCATAATTTGCTCCTTTTGGCAAGGTCTTTTGAAAGGCTCAGTAGAATTAGAGAGCCAGTGTTACTGAAAGCATGGACGATGTGGAAAGGAGTTTTGAATGTGCTAACTGGAGATTGTCCTTAACAGTAAAGTCTGCTCAGGAGACTTTAATTGATCATGAATCTGTTTTTATGTATTTGTGATATTTTACATTGAAATAGAAAAATTTCTGTAGTCTATTATTTCTTAGTTTAAATTCATCTTTTTTTTAAAAAACATTTTTTTATGTGTATGCGTGTATTGCCTGCATGTATGTAATTGCATCCGTGTCATGCAGTGCCCTTGGAGGTCAGAAGAGGGTGTCAGTTCCCCTGGAACTGGAGTCACAAACAGTTGTTAACCACCATGTGGGTGTTGGAATTCGAACCTAGGACTTCTGCAAGAGCAGCCAGTGCTCTTAACCACCGAGCCATCTCTCCAGCCCCCCAAGTTCATCTTTAGTTATTGTAAACCTTTTGTGTTTTAGTTTCTTTTTGTACCATGTATAAACTTCTATACACAAATAATTAAGTTTTATTGCATAAAATGTTTAATAGGCCTTAGGTATATTCGTAATGAGAGTTTTTATATTTTTATAATCATTACAGTTTTCGCACTAGCAAAGGAGTTGGTTACTCTGCTCACTTTGTTGGCAACTGTTTAATAGTCACATCACTGAAGTCCAAAGGAAAAGGTTTTCAGCACTGTGTGAAATATGATTTTCAGCCACGCAAGGTAGGTGAAAATATGTACTTCTGTGGAAAATCACAGTTTTCTATTTTGCTTGTCTTGAAGCTTACCTACTTTGACTTCTGTAATATTCTCTTTTACTCTTTTTCTGATTTTTTAAAAAAATATTATTTTTTATTTTATGTGTATGAGTGTATTGCCTGCATGTATTGTGAGTACACCTGTGTTGTGCAATGCCGCGGAGGTCAGAAGAGGGCTTCGGATTCCCCTGGAACTGGAGTTAGGGACGGTTTGTAGCTGCCATGTGGGTGCTGGGAATCGAACCTGGGTCCTCTGCTAGAGCAGTCAGTGCTCTTAAACACTGAGCCATCTCTCTAGCCCCTCTTTTTCTGATTTTTAATGCTTTGCTCTTTTCTGTATTTTATTCTTATACTTAAGTCTATTGTCTTTTATGAGATCAGTCTTTTTATATCTTGTGTTATATCTCTCTTATGCTTGTTCATCTTCAGTCTGATCTACCTTGTGGTATTCTTTCAGTAAGTGTTTACTGACTGTTTACTGAGTGCCACATACTCCTGTAGGCTGTAGGGATGTGGCAGTGTATAGGGTAGGAAGCATTTCACTTTTTTGGTACTTCCATTTTATTGGGGATTTTTATTCAGTTTCATAATGGCTTTCTACTCTTCCTTCTTTAGAGTTCTGTTTTTTGGTCCTCATCTACTATGAAATGTTGCCACCTGGATGTCTTTCTGGCCCCCAGGTCTCAGCTTATATAAAACTGAATTGGCTCATCAGTTCCATGTCCATATATGCACCAAAGTCCTCTGATAAAGAGATTTGCTATCTCCATAATAATTGAGACATGCTCTTCATCTTTTGTTGATCATTGTATTAGTTTAGTTTTCTTTTTTAAAAATTTTATTTATTATTTTTATTTTATATGTACACATGTATTGCCTGCATGTGTGTAAGTGCACCCCTGTTGTGCAATGCCTGCGGAGGACAGAAGAGGGTGTTGGATCCCTGAAACTTGAGTTATGGACAGTTGTTAGCTGCCATGTGGGTGCTGGGATTTGAACCTGGGTCCTCTGCAAGAATAGTCAGTGTTCTTAACTGCTGAGCCAACACTCCAGCCCCTAGTTCAGTTTTCAATTGTATCTCTGAAATACATCTGTCTCTCTTTAAAATTTCCTTATCTGCTAAGCAGATACTGTCATCTTGACTGATTTGATTCTTTCTCTTCTACATTATTTCACGTACTAAGAGTGGATTTATCTTCCAGATAATATTCATTTGCTCAGATTGTCCTTTTCAGTAACTACAAAATAAATTAGAACTTTTGACCAAATCCTTTATGATTTGAATGATCTACATTTACTTGTCCAATAGCACTAGGTTTTCAAATCACAGCCTATTGATATGCCCCACTTCAAAAAACATTTTCATGGAATCCTTAACCTGGTTTTCTTCCCTCCATCCCTCCTTCCCTCCCTCCCCTTCTTCCCCTCCCCTCCCCTCCCTCCATCTCTTCCTTCCCCTCCTCTTATTTTCTTTCCCCCTTCTCTCTCTCCCTTCCTCCCTTTCCTCCCTTCTTTCCTTGTTGGGGATCCAGCAACTGGCCACATGTATGCATGAGCACTAGGTGAGCACTGTACTATGGAGCTAAACCCAGTCATCTTCCCTGATATACCTTTTTCCCAGATATAATTAATACCATTCAGAACATCTTAAGTATTTCTTATCATTATTTTCTTTAACCATTCATTACTCATTTGTATGTAAATACTGACTATTGATACTAGAATCCGTGATGAATTTATCTTTCTATGCTTTCAGTGCCTGATAGAATATTGAACTCAATAGACTGCCAATGAGATATATTGGGTAGATATGGAAAAATGAGTATAACAAATAAAAAAGCCTTTTACTTTTTAAAAAAGTAAGTTTCATTTACCTGGGTAGATAACTTACCTGGAGTCATTATTTTCCATTAGAATGAATTAATAGGATGTTAATATTGATAAAACAAAAGTGTGTGTGTGTGTGTGTGTGTGTGTGTGTGTGTGTGCGTGCGCATGTGTAGCCAGTGTTTTTCTGGTTTTCTGTTTGTTTTGTTGTTTGCTTTTTGTCAAGGGTGCCAAAACCTTGTGCATGTGACATGAAGAGAAAAGACAGACAGTAAAGACCAGTTGATTTAGGTTGTTTTTATATGGCACTCATTTAAAAGCTAAAGTTTAGCAACCCTTCTACTGGTATAGTAATAAAACATGCAAACTAAGAGTGTCTCTCTTTTGCTTTCTTTGCTTTTGCTTGTTCATTTATTTATATTTTGCCACATGGTAGAAAGCACTTGGATGCTATTCCCACATATTATTTTCTTTACATAGTGAAGAAAATTTTGAATGGTATTTCTAAATGTTTATCTTAAAATTTTACTTGATGCTAACAGAAATCTTTGCTTTATATTTAAGGGGTAGTAGCAGTTTGTGTTAACAAGCAATAATTCATTAATATGTTCTTGGAAATAAACCAGTGATTCTGAGTAAATGCCCCTGTTCTCTAAGATGGGGCTTCCTTTTGGGAGGATGTAATTCAAAGCTCAGGGATTATCATTAAAAACTCCATGTCAGAGATGGCTCAGTGGTTAAGAGCACTGACTGCTCTTGCAGAGGACCCGGGTTCAATTCCCAGCACCCACATGGTGGCTATGAACCGTCCTTAACTCCAGTTCCAGGGGAATCCAAAGCCCTCTTCTGACCTCCACAGCATTGCACGGGTGCACTCACATACATGCAGGCAATACACTCATACATTTAGAAAAAACAACAACAAAAAACTCTATGTCTCTCTTTCAAAAATTGTGTTTTATTAGAATTGGCACGATATCTTGAGCTTGCCAAATGTGTTAAAAGTATTTCTGTATGGCCTTAAACACCCAAAAGGAAAGTATAACCAAAGATTAAAGGGGCCAATATAAGAGTCCATATGTATAGCCGAAGGCTACATAACAAGCAACAATGCCAGACAGGCGATACCTTCCTTTGAGTTGGGTGGCCCAAAAGATTCCCAGACAATAACCCAGCATAGAACTGGGAAAATGAACAGAAGACCCCAATTTTATCTAAAGGAATATTGACAACTGATTGCTCCTAGATGAGGAACAGCTGACCTTCCTAAAAGAAAGACTTCTAGATAGGCTGACTAGATTCAACAGAAGGGCAAGTAGTGGGGATTGGCTGGGGTGCCAACAACACAGCAGACAGTAGCAGGGATATCAGAGTATAAGGGCTCTAGTGGGAGAAGGGAGGCTATGGGAGGGTGCTATCTGGGAAGTGGGTGTAAACATAAATTTAAAAAAAGTATTTCTAATTTCAGTGGAACTTAGAAATATAGATTCTTGGAATTAGAAATTTCATGTTAGGAAAAATGTTTTTAATGAATATTGATTTTTCTTAATGAGAAAGCTTTTAGAAAGTTGTTTAAGGAACATGAATAACAAACATTAGCTAAAGTTCCAAAACAGATGAAATTATTATTAACCAAGTAAAATCAATTAAACTATTTGTTTCCCCTTTCCTTGCTTATAAAATACACATTACCATTTCTTACACTTTAAACACAGTGATTAGAAAGGATCTTGGCAGGAGCAGAGCCCAGGGAGTGATAGGGGTTCCAAAATGTTTTCTAATAAGTCGTAGAAACCTTGATAATGAAAATCATAGATATTTGATTTTACTGGTTTTTTTTTAATAGTTCTAGGATAATTCATTCTTTTATTTTTTTTCTTTAATTTTCCAGGAGATGTGGTAGTAAAATTATTATTCTCCTTCAATTAGGGATAACAATCCCTCAATAAGTGGACTTTCATTAGGCAATCTGGCCTTGCTTAATGTAGTCTGTACGTGAAAACTTTTTGTTTCCAGCTGTACCGCTTGAGGTATATTACCTTGTGAAAATGACAGGAACCATTAATACTTTACCACAAAAAGTGCTGGTTACATGGCCCCTACTGGTGTTTATGAAAATAGCATGGTGTGTTTTTCTTTAAGATGTAATATGTACTTTAGAGTTCTCAATATGTATTTTTCTTAACCCTTACTGTGTTCCCCCCCCCCAAATACTAAGATTTTATTTACAAAGCTTATTCTTGTACAGAAACTAAAAATGTTACAATCTCAGTGTAATTGGTAGCCACATATGGTTGACTCACCAATCACAGCTATCCAGGCTACAGCAAGACTCTTGCAGGAAAACCTAATAACGTTTACACTTTTCTTGGTGGTGGAGTACCAAGAGGGACTAAATGGAAGAAGGTGGAATTCTACAGGAGCTATTCTTTGGCTCTTTGGGTGGCTGGGTGTCCTGGGGATTTTATATCACAGCTCTTTCTCTCTCTTTTAAACAGCTACCAAATCCTTGAACAATCCAACCAATATTGAACAGTTCAGCCTTTGCAGGTTTTTTGGGTCTAATCATCATCTCTTTTGCCATTTGCTCTCTATTTCTCTTTTCACCTTTCCTGCTTTCTTCATCCTCGTCCTCATCCTCACCTTTTTCACCTTTGTCAATTTCTCCATCATGTCCAAATTCTTCTTCCTCCTCACTGACTTCATCTTGGTCACCTTCTTCTACATCTTCACCACCTTCTTTATCAAATTCTTCCTCTTCACCATCCTCATCATCCTCTTCATCATCCACACCATCCATTTCTGCATCTGAGTTGGGGGCTTCCTGGTTTTCTTGGCTTAGGCATTCAGGTAGGTCAGCTGGGGCAAGAGCTTAAAGACATTCTCTTTATAATCATTCAGATTAATGACCTCACAGGTAAACAGATCCAGGCTTTACAGGAAATCCAACTTTTTCAAAGGTTCCAAGGTGCTGATACCTTTCAGTTTATTTCCACTTAGGTGTATGAGATTTGGAAGTTCTTCTGTTAGTATGTCCAGATCCTTAAAGAGTCTATTATCACTGAGCTTAAGCTTTTTCAATTTATGTAGCTTGGGGAGACTTGAAACTGAAATCAAACCTATACTTATTAAACTGAGGAACTCTAAGCTCACAAATTCAGCTATTTAATCCTTCAATTTTTCCATCATTTGATTTGCAATTGTCCAAGAAAAGTTTTCAAAAAGCTGCCGGGGTCTGGTTTCCCAGCTCCAGCTGGATCCTCTTCTTCATGTCCATGTTTCCCTTGTCCCCTCTTTTTAAGCTCTACTTTACTGGGGTGGGGCACAGGCAGAGAGAGGCGACCAGCCTGTGCAGTGACGGCCATGGGTAGGGGTCGGTGTGTAGTGTTGGTGTGCAGTGTGCATTCATGCAGGTGAGTGCAGCCATCAGACCTCAGTTATTTTCAGGAGTGGAGAGCATATCTTTCTTTTTTTATGTCAAATTTTGTATGTCAAACTGAGGTAGACTACAGTCTGTATAACTAGTGTGCATATATATTCTCCAAATTTGTTTTCTTTAGGGTACTAAGTCACTGGGTTCGGGGGCACACACCTTTAATCCCAGCACTCCAGAGGCAGAGGCAGGTAGATCCATGTGAAATTGAGGCCAGCTGGGTCTAAATAGCCAGTTCCAGGCTAGTTGAGGCTAAGGGGATACCCTTTCTCAAACAAAGGAAACTACCCGACCCCTCCCCTCAAAGCCACAAAAACAACAATAACAAAATAAAATGAAAAGTAAAAACTTAGGGTCTTTTGAAACATTGAAAACTCATTTGCATTTAATATGTTTAGAGTACATATTGACCTCATAAAGCAAAAATAAATATGACCTTAACTTAGGCTAATTTATTCAGTAATCTATGTGTTCATTATTCATTTATCCTCCTTTGTATCATGATTAAAACCAAAATTAAATTGTGTGTTTGTTTTATAATTCCAAACCTGATCATCGTCTTTTATTAAGTTAATGGTACCAACTCATTTAAGTGAAATATTTAATACCATTAAAGACTCCCTGTTTTTCTCTCAGTGTTTCTAATCAGTGCCATTAGTTATGCTTTTGTCTTAGTTCAGACTCTTATGGTTTCCTACTTGAAGCTTTGTCGTTTTCAGGCCTATCTGTTTTCTCAAACTATCATAATTGTTCCACATTTCTTAAAATTCTTTAGTGAAAAACCATTATTCAGAATACAAAAGACCAGTTGCATACAGGTATCTTACTAATCTTTTTACAGCTGGATCTGGGTTTGAGTTCTCTGGTATGTCTAAATGCTGAGGAAAGTTTCATTAAACTTCCATAATGAAACCAATGAGCATTCCTCAGCCTGCAGTGTTCTTTCTCCGTTCATTCAAAATTTCCTTTTCATCCTTTATGTTCCATTTTAAGTTTGATTCTACAGTGAAATCTTCTGTGATAGCCTTCAAATGCTATTTGCTTTTACGTCACTTTCTAGTTAGTTCTTTTACATGATTGTTTCTCTACCAGCATTCTTGAAGGTGTAGATGCTGTCAGTCTTCTTGTGCCCATGTATAAAGCACAGATGTAAGGGTGGGGATTTAGTATGAAGGAGGCTTAAAGAATTTCAGTTTTAGCAGACACATATCTCATCATGAGGACATACTTGATAAAAATAGAAGTTATTTAATGATGTCTTATAGGTGCTAAACATGTTTTTGGAACTGATTTAAGTAGTTTCATACAGTAGGCATTATTATTTCCCTATTTTTAGAAGTGAGAGTAATCTTAGAGGTGAAAAACAATTTGTCTAAAATTATAGAGTTAATTAAGGTAGGAACACAATTCAGAAAAATACTCATAGAATGAGCACTTTTCTGTGTTAACTACAGCAATAAATATAATGTTCCTGACATTTATCATAAATTATCTTTGGGCAGAAAAGTTTTTGATTGTGCAAAGGCACTTATTTATGGTCTATTCATTTAGAAATTTAGCATTTTAGTTTAAAACATAGTCTCTGGAGGCTAGAGATATGGCTCAGTGGTTTAAAAGCTCTTGCTGCTCTTGCAAGGGACCTGGGTTTGCTTCACACTACCCAAGTGGCAACTAACAATGGTCTGTAAATCCAGAAGAGGGCTCCAATGCCCTCTTCTGGTCTCTGTGGACATTGCATGTCATGGTGCTTTTACATACATGCAGGCAAAACACTCATACATCTAAGAATGGAATAAATAAATATATAAAGGTTATATTCTTTATTTCTTAAATAGCATTCTAGCTGAATATTTTTAAACTCAGTGAAAATAATTTATATACATCCTAATTCATTAATATATGTCTCTACAAATATTCTTTTTTAACTTTCCAAAGAGAGGCAATTTTCAAAAAAATGTTATTAAATTTTGTTGTATTTCATACAGAATCCTCTTTATAGTCCAGTCCCCACCAGAACCCTGCCGTAATCTACCCCACTGGAACCCATATACTCTGTCCTGAGTGTTAAGGCCCACTGTGTCAAGTCAGTGTCCCTAGACAGTCCCCAGTGCAAGTCCATCCACTTGTGGTTTAGTTAGATCCCTCTCATTTATCTATCCAAACACCTATCATTTTCTTTCTTTCTTCTTCTTTTTTTTTAACAGAGCATAGAGTGGGGGTTTATTTACAGAGGAGTGGGCACCCCCATTTATGGCTGCTCTGGAATGTCCACACTCAAATATAGATCCTGTGACTTCCTGAAAGCTGCACAAATAGTGAGAGAGGTGACTTCTGTATTCTTGGCTTGTATATCCTTAGCCCCTCACCCGCAGCTAAGGTTGAGTGATTGGGAGGGAGGGGTAACTCACTCCCCCATCAACTCCTTGATGAGTGTGGGAAGGAGGTGTGACTATACCTTGCTGGCATAGTGGTCGGAGGACATTTCCAGTTAACACTCTACCCCTTCCTCCAGCTCTTACATTCTTTCTGCCAACCTCTTCTGCAAAAGTCCCAGAGCCTTGGAGGGGGTGGTAGGTATCGGATGATCTTCCTCTTATTGTGGCAAGTCACTGAACTTTTGGGTCTCTGCATTGTCAGTTTTCCATGAGCTGTTGACCCATTTCAGTGGGATTCTATCTACTGTAAAAACACAAACAGCAAGAAGCAAGACCATCTAAACAGTGACTGCTATAATAACCTGTGGGTATAAACACAAATGCTTGTACAGTACTTTAGCAGGTGCATCACATCCATCTAACAGAGTGATTACAGTAGCTTCCCATTGGGGCCTGTATTCTCCCCTGTATTCACCCCTAGGAGCCGACATTACATCCAATCGAAAATTTGCTGTTTGTACATACAGCAAATAGATGCTCCACTATTGCACCAGCAGGAATATCTTGTTTGGTATGGTGATAGTGTGACATGCAGGGTCCATCATTGAGCAGAATTATAGGGGACGATTCTTCCCCAGTCATCTGCATATTGCCTTTTGGCACCATGAAAGCTACCCATCCAGTGGCAGGGAATTTCCAGCTTAGTCCAAGCTTGATTTCTTCCTCTCCTGAGCTCACATCAAGCAGTGTCTTCAGCAATAGGGTCCCTTGGTCCACTTCTGGTGTACAATCAACATTATTGTCAATGACCTTTATTGTTTTGGGGACCTCCGGGCCCCTCAGACCAACAGCTCATAGGGGAGAAACTACCGCTGGCAGTGGGATTTTCATTTAACAACTGTATTGCTTCTGGAAGGGCTTTCTTCCATCTCCATAGAGTTCCTTCTGTGCTTAAGGATTTTTTTTTTTAATTGTGTCTCTGAAGAATTTTTCCCCCTTTCTTGCCATAGTTCTTTGTATAGTGCCCCCCATCTTCTTTAACTATATTTGTCCCTTAGTAACACCTTTATTCTACTATTCTTCTCTCTCAGGTAAGAAAGGCAATTTTTAATACATTTTTCCAGAAATAACTTGAAGCAGGTTACATAAAAATATATAAACGCTGGGCGTGGTGGCGCACACCTTTAATCCCAGCACTCAGGAGGCAGAGGCAGGCAGATCTCTGTGAGTTCAAGGCCAGCCTGCTGGGTTACTATCTAGGAGTCCCTTTGGCCACCCTGGCCAACAATTCAAAAGAAGGTAAGAGAGACAATTTTTAGCACATTTTTCCAGGAATAACTTGAAGCAGGTTGCATAAAAATATATATACAATGAGTGAAGTTTAAGGGGGGGATAGGAATAAGAAATCAAAGACCAAAGGATTTGCCAACATCATGGGATCAACTTGATGGAATAATGAAGGTTTCCATTAGCTTTGTTCTTTTTTTTTATTTTTAAACGTCCTAATGAGATTATTGGGCTTGCTAATAGAACATAGGGTGGGGATTTATTTATGGAAGAGTGGGCACCCCTCCACTTACAGCTGTACTGGAAGGACCACAGTTAAATATAGATCCTGTGACTTTCTGACAACTGCACAAAATGGTGAGAGAGGTGCCTCATGGAGTTCTTGGCTTATATATCCTTAGCCCCTCCCCCACATGCAGCTAAGGTCAACTGAATGGGTGGGAGGGGTAACTGACTCCACAAATATTCTTAAAATTATTTGGAGCTCCATTCTTATGGCTTTTTCCTGATAACTCTGTAATATTTAGAAATACTTGTTAAATGATACTTTATATGTCTTCCTCTTCTGATTCTAATCAGGGCCAGCATATGTGTTGTTTTCTGATGAGGTGAAAGATTCATTTTAAGTAAATTAAATATTTACTTGGATGAAACAACTTTTAAAAGAACATATGCTTTAGACTTAGAAATCTTTTGATCCAACCTTTTTCATAATTGAAGAACATTTTTGTTTTGTATTGCTAACGTCTCTCAGTTACTCACTATACTGCTATTACTTTGTAAATACAAACAAATTTGAGTTTTGTTTAAAATATTTCAAATATCATGAGATAACTTATATTCTAGAAGTTGAAAATTACTGTTATGTTTTTTTTCTCAATATATATGAAGTAATTTAATATCTTTAGATATGTAGAACAAAATTTGTTTCATTTCAATTTCTGGGTAGGGATACGTATTGTTTTTTATCTCCTTTAACACCAAAGACAAACATGTTCAACTATGTATAAATTATCTGTATTTCTGATACTTCAGAAAAATAACCATTTTAACCTTAGGCTATTATCTCTGGTAAAACTGAGTAGAATCTACAAATAGTTATGAGATTTTAATCATTTCATTTCAAAATTGACACAAATTATATTTGTTTACTCTAATTACTATTGAATGGGAACTCAAGATGAATGAATTCATTGATTGATTTTTTTTTTTTGTTGTTGTTGTTGTCTTTTTTGAGACAGGATCTACTGTAGACTCACCTGGCCTGGAACTCCCTATGTATAGACCAGGCTGGCCTTGATCTCAGAGATATCTGATTGCCTCTGGTTCATGAGTGCTAGGATTAAAGGTGTGTGAGGCTGTGCTAGCCTCATTCATTAATTCTTTCGGCTTTTAAAATGAACTTTTTTGGGTGTATGTGTATGTATACTTTATCATGTGTGTGTGTATGTGCTATATGCATACATGGGTGTGTATGTGAGCAGATGCCAGAGCAGGGCATTGTGATCTGCTCTATCACACTCTGCCTTATTCCCTTAACATAAGGTCTCTCGCTAAACATGGAGCTAATCTGTTGGCCACCAGGTCCCAGCAATCTTCTAGTCTCTGTACCCTACACCTGTGGGGTTGCAGGTGCACAAGTAACCATGTAAGACTTTTTACACGGGTTCTGTCCGTTTGAATTCAGGTCCTAATGTTTGTGCAGCAAGTGCTATTACTTGCTGAGCCATTTCTCCAGTTCTTGTTTTGTTTTTTGTTTTTTTTTTTGTTTTTTTTGTTTTTTTTTTATTTGTGACTCAAACTTCTGGTGATCCTTTGCTTCAGTTTCATTAATGCATGAATTACAGGCATGCACCAGTGTGCCAGGCTTATTCATTGATTTTTTTAAATGACCATTCATATATTACTAACTTAAAATTAATGTAGTAGATTTAATAAAACTAAATTGTAGACTTGAAACCACTTAACTCTTATTATAAGTGCTAAAATGGTCTTAGTTTGATAAATTTTTCTTGATCTTACAATGTAACATAGAATTTTAGGTTGTTTTAGTCTATGCTATTCTTTATTTCCTTTTATAGTTACATATGTTCATAATTCAAGGTTTCTCTTATGAATGTCCCCATGACCAGATCATTTATTTCAGGAAAACTTGGCCTGTTGTTTATATGGCTATCCTAGGGCATCTACAATGCTTCACACATTGTAAGTGGTAGGAAAGGAGTTCTAGTTGGGATTGTAGAACAGGTTTACTCTATGTGTGCCACTTCTTGCACCTGGAATGTGGGAAATGGGAAGGAGCTTGAGGAAGTGTGAGTAATGATTTTATGGTTCTTCAAACATTTCTCATGAGGAATTTTAAAAGTTATGATGGCATTTTAGAAGATAATAACTAAACATTACCCTTTGACATTTTAATTATTTTTTATTACAGTGGTACATGATCAGCATTGTCCACATTTACAATCGATGGAGGAACAGTGAAATCCGGTGTTATGTTAATGGGCAGCTGGTATCCTATGGTGACATGGCTTGGCATGTTAACACTAATGATGTAAGTTTAAATAAAAATTTTAATCTTTCTTTTAATGTAGTTGATAATATTGTCTATCACTGTAATGTACTCAATGAAAGAATTTTTATTAAGTAAATCCTTAATTCTTAAATTTAGTATGAAAATTGATAAAGAAGCAAAGGATTAGGTTCTGTGGTACTCGGGGTTAGATCATGTAGTGCCTCATAAGCAAACACAGGCTTGGGCTTTCCATCTGACCCATCACAAAAATCCTGAGAAGATTTTTTTTTGCAGACAGTGTTTATTTATTTTGTAAGAATATCAGTCTGGTGGCAGTACTGAGAATTCTATGACAGAAAAGGATTTTAAAAGCAAGAAGGGTCATCATTTAGATGATGTACTGCAATAATAACAGAGATACCTACTTCAACCAGTGTGTTAGTGTGGGAGCAGGTAACACTTGGTTTCTAGATGGAGGAGATGGAGAGTTGAAAACCCCAAGGACAGTTACTATTTCTGTAGTTTAGATTCTCCCTTTGCTTCATCCTGGCCCCTTAGAGTCAGAGCACCTTTGAGGTCAGTTCTAAACAGTCCTTCTAGCATACCTGGTTATATAATGACTTGTTTATTTTCTAAAAAACAAAATCTACTTCTGAATTTTGTCTGCATCTCCTTTACTTTTAACCTTTAAGGGCAAGTGTTATATTTCATTTTCTTGTTTTGTTTTTTCTTAAATAAAAGAATAGAGCTGTTTGTATTGTCTACAGTCTACTAGTAGATTAGGAGATGACAAATTGCACTATCCCAGCCAAATCTGTCCTTTACTTTGTGTGATCTGGAAGAACTATGAATCTTTAATTTTTGCTAAAAAACTTTTTTTTTTTTTTTCCCCAGACAAGGTCTCTCTGTACCTCCGCTGGCCTGGAACTTGGTCCATCTGCCTCTGCCTCCACAGTGCTGTGTTTAAAGATGTGTGCCACCACACCAGGCTATAAAAAATATTTTTTGAAAAGCCATTAACAACAGCAGAGCAAGTCAGTGAAGACTGTACAACAGAAGCTACTTGTAGCATGCAAAACTTAAAGTATTTTTCATCTGTGCCTTTATATAGGACAAGTTTATTTTACTGCCCAGCGAACTCATAGTTGAGTCAAAGGCAAATATATTTGAGAGAACAATTTCGTGAGAATTATAACACAGATGAAATTCTGTTTTCTGTCTGCCTTGTGGCGCTTCAGGGGAGCACACAGTCTCTTTATTATTAATGTGCCATGAAATTCTTGTAATTTTTGACTGACAACAACTGATAAAACAATATTAGAAAAAGAAGCAGGATTTTGAAATCTTTGTGGTAGTACTTCAAGAATTGGAGAAGCCTAAGCATACACACATTCTTTTTCAGTATCATTTTTAATTTCCATTGCATTTTGAATGATGAGTTCTTGTATTTCACTTATTATTTTTTCTTATTTTGTTAGGTACAAAAGGGTTTTATATGTAGATTTGTCAGTCTGTCTAGTGATTGATTTCTCTGTGGATCTATCTAGGTTGATAGCTGGATATTGGTATGCTTACTAGAATTCATGTGTGGAATATCCTAAGGTAATACAGGAGGAACTGAACAGTGACTGCTTCTCTGGCTTGGATGAATGGTGTTGAAAGAGTATAGGTGGGACTAGGCCTGTGTTGCTTAATAGGTGCTGAATCCTCTTTGTGGAGAATATTGTGTCCTTTGACTTTGGCATTTACTTTGTTGATCTTTGTTTATTTTATTCTGTGTAAGGCCTACTCATATAAAAGGAACTGATTTAATGTTGCTAACTTAGTATGCAGAAAGAAAAGGATCATCTATACGGAGAAACAAAGTAGAATTTTACAAAATTTTAGCCCTATGGGCGTATAGTTAAGATTTCGCAGTCATTCTCTTGATTTAATTTAATTTCTCTCTAAATATGAGCAGTTGTGAATTACTAACATTTTAAATTGAGCTTTTCTGTAGTAAAATAATAAGCTCTTTGCTTTTAGTGATAAAATTTGAAAAGTGGTCAAGCCCGAGGATGTAATGGACGGTTGTTTGCTTAACCCTTATTTAACTGATTTTATTTTCTCTACAAATCTTTTATTAAAAAATTAAAAAAATATTTTATTGACTTTTGTGATTTAAATATTCCAAAAAATTTTTTGAAATGCTTTCTTTTGTTTCTGGTATTTTAGGATATTTATGTTAGTAAAGAAATATATTCATAAATAATATGTCATTACAAAATAACAATTTAATTTTTGTGACTTTATAAATAGAGCTATGACAAGTGCTTTCTTGGATCTTCAGAAACTGCTGACGCAAATAGGGTATTCTGTGGTCAACTTGGTGCTGTATATGTGTTCAGTGAAGCACTTAATCCAGCACAGATATTTGCAATCCATCAATTAGGACCTGGATATAAGGTAGGAATAAGTATTTTTCTAAATTCTGTATAATGGTGACATTGTGGAATCTGTTGTAATAATATATTTAGTGAAAATCTTTCTTCAGTGTGGTTTAAGAACATCCCTACTTTTTGAAACTCACTGTGATCTCCTTTTGAAATGCTTTCTCTTTGTAGCTCTTGTCCCTTCGTGAATTTTTTTTTTTTATTCTTCAGAATGTTTTTTAATGTTGGAAACATGGCTTTAGTTATCCGTTCTGAAACATTGATGTTTATGTTGCTTTATATGGTATTTGAAATCTCAGAGTTTGAAATATGTCTGTTATGCTATGAATATATGAAATGGCTTGTCAAATGGCGAAAAGAGGTAAAGATTTATAGGGAGCAGTGGTATCAAATCCTATATCCAACTGAAATAATTCATTTTCAGTATCTACTTTCACTTGTGCCATGAAGTAAATGGTGCTCATTTTACAGAATCATTTAAGATGACTTAGAATAGACTTCTGACTTTTATTTAACTTTTGAAGTGGTTGTATTTTAGGGAAGATACGGTATTAACATCTATGAATTAGTTTTTAATGTTCAGCATACTTGGGAAGCATATATGGATTTTATTTAAAGAACACTGGGAATTTTGATATTGTGAACTATTTGGAGGTAAGACAAGATTATTGTAAATCAAAGCGTTTATAATTTTTGAGGAGTACATGTCTTGTGTTGAAGTGAAGTACCACTACTTTAAAAAATTTAGTGTTTAATAGCTAATGAGAAGATTGTTATGGAAGAGTAATACTATGCATTAAAATATTCTTTTTAAAAACTTTTTTTTAATCCCAGCACTCGGGAGGCAGAGGCAGGTGGATCTCTGTGAGTTCAAGGCCAGCCTGGTCTACATAGTGAGTTCCAGGACAGCTGGGGCTACAGAGAGATGTTATCTCAAAAAGACCGAAAAAAAAAAAAAAAAAAAAACCAAAACCAAAAACTTTTTTGCATTCATATTTCTTCTTGTGTTTTATGTTAACCATGAAAGCAACGCTTTGAAATTACCCCTTTTAAAAGGTCTTTCTGTACCCAGTGATTTTTTTTTAATAACCAAAATACAAGTAGCCTTATTGTTTCATGTAAAAAATCTATTACATGCTTTTCTTGTAT
Source organism: Nannospalax galili (assembly GCF_000622305.1). Lineage (NCBI taxonomy): Eukaryota > Metazoa > Chordata > Mammalia > Rodentia > Spalacidae > Nannospalax > Nannospalax galili. The sequence goes on along the minus strand of NW_008335784.1, from coordinate 1,769,640 downwards.
CCATTTAGTTTTATTTGTTTCACTGGACCTAAAAATGAATTTGGGCTAGTACAGTCTTTCTGTCTTTCTTATAAAATATTTGAAGTAGCTTTTCTTCCTTTCTAATTTTTTAGATTTGTGTATTTTTATTTTATGAGCGTTTGCTTTGTGCTTGTTTTTGCATGATTTGTGTGTCTGGTGCCCGTGGAGGCAAGAAGAGGTTGTTGGATCCCCTGGAAGTAGACTGGTAGATAGCTGTGATATGCCATGTGGATGCTGGGAATCAAACCCTGGTCCTCTGCAAGAGCAGCCAGTACTCTTAACTGTTGAGCCATCTCTCCAGCTCCTGATGTAGCTTTTCTTAAATACTAATAAAATGATATTAAGATGACACTTACAACCAAATGGGAATAAAGGGGAATACTGGTGAAATAACAGATACATAATTTACAAATCCAGTATTATCACTGTGGTTAAATTTCAGAATTAATGAGAGCCTTCCTAGCATCAAAAAAGAGAAAAGGGGATAAATATAAGTGATTATTTAATTCTTTCATCCAGAAAAGAGCTAACATTGTCTTGCACAGTTTTAAAAACTTAAAAATGTATCATTTGGCTCCATCTTGGCACATTCTACTATAATAGTTTTAAAAATGCATAGTAGTCCAACATCACCTTATTCTGTCTTTAGGTAGTGTCTTGATATAAAGTGTAGAGTACCTACACTGAAGTCAGAACTGTAAGAAGAGAATATCTCTAATTATGGTCATAGCATGAGAAAGTATTGTATTCAATTCTACATGTCTCTAGCCAGCTGAGCTTCTTTAATGGAGATTATCAATCCATAAGTACAGATAAATTTTCTCAATGCAAAATTTTGGAAATACAAAAAGTTCAGTTATTACTCTATAGGTTTTGTCTGCAAAGCCTTTTGATACTGAATGGTTTTCCCTAGATATTTAGGGAATGAAAAGAAAGAAAAGATGCAAATGAAGACCGGTTGCAATTTGATAGGAACAGTTCACGTGCGTTCACTTCAGTTTCTTGGTACTGAGCAAAATTATGGCTTGCAAGAGTACAGAGTGGTGTTAGAGTTTAAAGAGGGTGTCAAATATAATCATTAGTTGTCTTAATTTCATTTCACATGGTACTGTGTTACATAAGGACACTTTCACACAAGTTTCCTTTGTACATTAAAGACTTGACCACCTCTATTCCTCTACTTTCTCCTTTTCCCACCCCTGCCTTTGTATTCTCTTTCACTTGGTTCTTTACCTTTTCTCTATTTTAAATACAGCATTGTCATCTACAAAGTTCACTCGAGAACCCACACAGTGAACTTACAGAACAAAAGCTAAAATACTTGCAAAGGATGATTCATAATGCTTTAGCTAAGTTTATGGTTTTGTGTTTAGTGGCATTCCTAGCTGTCCATGGCTGCACGTAGTTGGACACACCTGTAACAGTTTCACTTCTACTTTTACTTCATATACTCATACATGATTTTGTGTCTATATAAAATCTATTAATCACAAATGAGATTAAACATATTATTTTGCCTGCCGTGGTGGCTATTGCCTTTAATCTCAGCCCTTGGGAGGCAGAGGCAGGTGGATTTCTGTGAGATCCGCGCCAACATGGTCCACATAGTAACTTCCAGGTAGGCTGGAACTCTGTCAAAAACAAACAACAAAAAAACCCCAAAAACCCCTCGTGTTACTTCTGTTTTTATACAGTGGTTTAAATTGCTTAGTATGATTAGCTCCCTTTGTATCCATTTTCTTGCAAATAAAATTTCATCCTTTATGGCTGAAAAAAATCCATTGTATGTACATACCACATTTTGTCTATCTGTTCATTTGTTGTTGGATATCTAAGTTGGTTCAACTTAGCTATTACAAATAATTTTGAATGCTGAAATACGTACTACTATGGAAATATTTCTGTGATATGCTGGATTGGAGTTCTTTGGGTAAATGCCCAGGCCTGGTATAGCTGTATCATATGGTGTAACTGTTTTTAGTTTGTTGGGTAATTTCCATAATGATTTCCATAGTAGTTGAACTACTTTATTTACATTCCACCTGCAGTACATGAGGGTTCTTTTTATTTTATTTATTGTTGTGGGTGTTTTGTTTGTTTTATTTATATCATTGCCAACATTTGCTATTTCTTTTCTTAAAAATTACCATTTTCTGGCTCAGCGGTTAAGAGCACTGACTGCTCTTGCAGAAGACCTGGGTTCGATTCTCAGCACCCACATGGCGGCTACGAACTGTCCTTAACACCAGTTCCAGGGGAATCTGAAGCTCTCCTCTCACCTCTGCGGCATTGCATGACACAGGTGCATTCACATACATGCAGGCAATACACGCATACACATAAAATAAAAATAATAAATAAAAAATTACCATTCTCACTGAGGTAAGATGAAATCTTAGTGTAGTTTTAATTTGCACTTCTCTAATGGTTAGTAAGGTTGAGCAGTTTTTAATAATTTTTATCGTAATTTGTAGTTCTTTGTAGAACTGTGTTCACTTTATTAGCCTATTGATTGATTGATTACTTATTTAGGTTTTTTTGTATTCTTTGTATATTCTGGATATTAAAATTCTAACAGGTTTATATCTAACAAAAATTTCTCTCCAATCTGTAGGCTGTCTCTTCATTCTATTAACTGTTACTTTGCTGTGCAGAGGCTTTATGATGTCATAAGGTCTCATCTGTCAATGGTTGACATTATTTCCTGAGCAACTGGAGTCCTAGACCCAAAGTTCTTGCCTATGCCTCTATCTTGAAATGTTTGCCCTACTATTTCTTCTAACAGGCCTTTAATCCACTTGGCATTGGTTTTTGTACAGAATGATAGGGATCTAGATAGGGATCTAGTTTCTTCTGTGGATATCTGATTTTCTAAGTACCGTTTGAAGAAGATGCATGTACATTTTGGCATTATCAAAAATCTTGTTGCTGTAGCAGAGCAGATTTATATCTGGGTTCTTATTCCATTAGTCTCCTTGTCTGTTTTGCACCGGTATCTTTTTGTTGTTGTTTTGAAAGAGGGTCTCACTGGGTAGCCCTACTGGCCTGGAATTTGCTATGTAGACCATCCCAGTCTGACCTGGATCTCACAGAGATCTGCCTGCCTCTAACTCCCAAGTGCTAGAATTAAAGGCATGTACGGCCATGCTTAGCTCCTGCCAGTATCTTGATATCTTTGCTACTGTGGCTCTGTTTTGCAGCAAAGTCAGGCATGAGCATTTTTCTTATTCTTCAACATTATTTTGATTATCCAGGATCTTTTGTGCTTTGAAATGTCTGAAATGCTAAGCATAAGTGAAAGCAGTGAAAACTGCTTTTGAGAAGCAATGCTAACCATCTCAGACTGTAATAGAACTGTGAAAGATACCAGTAACTCCAAATAAATTTAAGCAGGGTGGAGCACGTGGCACACTTCCAGAAGGGAAAGCAGCTGGATTGCGGCTGCTGCAAGTGCGAGGTGCCTGAGTGCCCCCTCAAACTGAAGGATTTGGAGGTGGCAAAGGGGGTCCAGGCTGAGACACAGCACCATGCCAGGAAGAGTGCAGCTGGGGCCTGAAGCTGGAGGAGATAGGCAGAGACCAGCATGCTTTGGAAAATGGACATGCTTTTGTTTAGTACTTTTGGTGTTCAAAAAAATCTAAAAATCTTTTTTGTTTAGGTTTTTTTTTTTTTTTTTTTGAGTGATGGCTTCAGCAAGAGCATGGTCAGTACCAAGTCTGAGAAAGTAGAGGCAGTAAGGGAGCAGAAACACAAGAGTTTTGTGGAGAATATGAGAAGCAGATCAAATATTTCCACATGTTCTGCCTCTAGGACAGCAGTCAGAAGTACCTGTTGGGCAGTATCCACCTGCTATTCTAGGAGACCGGCAATTAGTGCATCAGCCTGGAAGTGGGCTCATGGAGCAAGTGGTCCATCAGACCATGGTGATGCAGTTCATCTTAGAACTGGCCTAGAGCCTGAAGGTCAACTCTTGTGCCTGTTTTAGACAATTCTTCTCTAAGATTAAGACATGCTACTGCTAGTTCATGGAGGACTTTAAATACCAAGTGAGGGCTTTCAAGAAGTGTGTGTGTATGTGTGGCTGTGCTGAACTGCACATTCAGAAGGCCATGAAGGAATACAGGGAGGAGGAACACAAGAAGGCATTGGGTTCCTGTAACTTAGACCCTATGGAGATCTAGGAGTCACTCCTTGAGGAATTCCAGATGTGCTTCAACTGCAGGGAAGTACAGATGCTTCCAGACAACATCAGCAGGATGAATCCCACTGACACCAAGTACCCCATGCAGAAGTGCATCATGAATTCTGGCCTCTGGGTCCCCTACTCCCAGTCTGAGGTGGCAAAGCACAGGGAGGAGAAAGGGCCTAAGACTTGTTTGCTGGACGCTGTCCTCAAGGCAGACAATGACAAATACATTAGCTTGTGATGCCAGCCACTGCACCACTGGCCTACAGGCCTCTGCAGATCCTGTTCAGAAAACAAAACCTATACACCATATCCCTGATTCCTGACCTCCTCCTCTTCTGCTGTTCCTCATTGCCCAACCCAAGGGCTTGCCCAGTGCCCCACTCCTACTGACCCTGTCCCTAGCTCTCCTCCAGTTTTCTGCTTTGAGTTGAGCGGGCTCCACTGCCTGTGTCTCTACCTTCCATCAGTTTGTGCCCAAATTCCAGGGTTCCAGGGAGGGGCAGAAGTCTCTAGGTAATTCCCTTGGATTTGGGACTGTGTCCCCAGCTAAGAAGTGTGTTCCCTGTGCATCAGTGCACACTCTTTTATTTCTATCCAGCCTTTTTGGAAATTGGCAATGATGTAATAACAAATTATTTCAGGTGGGGGAAAAACCCCACTAATAACTACAAACCAAACATTGGGGACAGGGGAAGCAAATTGTGGAGAACAAATGATAAAGAGAAAACCTTGAAAGCAAGCAGAGAAGTGTTAGAAATTAATTGAGGATACAATGGTTTGAATAACCACACACTTCTCATTAGAAATCAGGGAAGTCATAGAAATGGAACAGAATTTTGTACATTATGCAAGGGGGAAAAAAGTCTTGCCAACCCAGAATTCATCCAGTGAAAATATCCTTTAGGTCTAATAAAGGAGAGAAATTAAGGGCAGTACTTCTACCAGACACAATTTAAATGACTGAAAAGGAAGCCTGGGTTGTTAGGAATATATTGCAAACTTTAGAAATTCTAGAAAAAACTACTCCTCATTTCTTTAAAATACTGCCGGGCGTGGTGGCGCACGCCTTTAATCCCAGCACTTGGGAGGCAGAGGCAGGCAGATCTCTGTGAGTTCAAGGCCAGCCTGGTCTACCTAGTGACCAGGACAGCTGGGGTTACAGGGAGACCCTGTTTCAAAAAGACCCCCCCAATACAGTTGATTAAAGCAAATTTAGTTCATTTAAATTTTATGTATTTACATAATTTATATAATACGGATTATTGCTAAGAGAAAACTGGAGAGGGGCCATAATGGTCTTACATGATGAATAGTTTCCATATTTTACAGTGTCTACAAATAGTATTTTGAAATTGACTGCGACTCAGTAGCTGAATTGAAATGAATAAAGTCAATGTTATATATATGCCTTTTCTTTTTGTAGCTGTGTAAATATCAAGCATTTCCTCACAGCATGTGATGTTGACTTCTTGAATCAAAGTAGCAGTCATTCAGTTGAAAGCATGAACAAAGATTAATAGATTAATCTTTGGACCTTGTGTATGCATCCACTGTGTCAACTTCATCTCCTCTCGTTTACAGTCAGTCCACACTCTGACTTTCTAACTCCATTTACGTGGACCCTGTTGACCATCCTCTAAGGCCTGAGAATCTACAGAAATGGGAACTCTAAAATCCCCCAACCTGTTCTCCTTAATTCATCTACTTTTTAATGTTTTTATCCCCATATTCCTAACTAAGAACTAGAGACTTTCTTCCCTCAGTAACCTGGCAGCTATGCAATAAAGCCACTGATATGCTTTTGGGGTCTTTTAGCTAGACCCTCCCCCCAGTATTCCCCCGGGGGGAATACTGTGACTGACACACTCACTGCCCCTATTCAGCATGGAAGAATCTAGACTGTCTGTGTCCTCATCCCCTAAAGGCAGTTAGGGTTACCTCTTCAGAGAGGGGAATGATGAGAGCAGGAAGTAGAAATTGGTAGGCATCTTAGGGTAAAGACAACCCCCCCCCCGACCAGTTTCTTTCCCAGCTGAGAGCTGGAAATTTCCTTGAATATGCCAATAAAATTGTCCATACCTGAGGCTAGAGATGCCAGAACTATCTAATCCAAAGATGTCTCCACCTCTACTGTAGCTAGAAACTGGGGGTGCCAATTAGGGGGTCTGGTTTTTTCCTTATTACACCTTTTTCTGAAGTAATACCCTGTTCTGGAAAACATGCTGAAGAGATGACCAGAATTTATGGATCTGTATACCTGGAATGAGAACTGGACTGATCATCTCATTTCCCCCTCTCCTCCTCCCACCACTAAACCATTAGTAACTCTTGAACAACGCTTAATCAGTTGTCTCCAAAGATTCTTATAGAATCTCCTGATTGAGGAGCCCTTATGACTGCCCAAGTTGCTACTAGAGACCAAATTAAGGCTGTGTTTCTATTCCATTCCACCAGAGGACTCCCTCTTCCAATGAACCTTGTACTATATCGCCTCCTTATGATGACCCCTGCTTCATCTGCTTGAAGCAATGAAGAGAAAGGACACCTTTGTTACTTTCTTTTTGTCTTCAGGATCTTAAATGAAGGAAAATCAGTCTGACAAATGACTGAACAAACTGACCCACCCTACCTCCCCACTCCAGGAGAGAGATTCATCTGTCTCACAACACACAGCCTATAGTCTAGACATCAGGTTCCTTATCAACCCCCTAAGCAGAAGACATCTGGTTCCTTAACCTCTTTGCAGAACTGGTTCCTTATTAATCACCCTGCAGGAAATACCTGGTTCCCCTATCAGAACTCCCCATCTCTCCTTCCCAGATTCCAGGAAGGAATATGAAACCACCCAAGAAGGTACAACCCACTTTCTAGGATTTTCTGGGCCAAGCCATAAATCCCAGACTTTCCCCAACCCTGACACCCAACCTCCATTCCTGCTGGAAGGTTGCTTGCCCTTTGTATCTAATAAAGCGATCTGCATCTGTTGAAACAAAATAAGTAGGTAATGATAAGGCAAACTATACACAAACAAAGCCATTTATCATTTCATTCATTTGGGAAATATTGGATAAGTAACTTGTATCTGTATTATAAGGTGCTTGCTTCTTTTAGATGTTCAAAAGATGTTTTCTTTTTCTTAAAATCTGATAATTTTGCTAAGTATGTCTTGGAGTTGGTGATTTAATTTCTTAGATATGTAATATGTACTTGTATAGGTAGTTTGGCATATGCTTAAATTTCAAGGATTTTCTTAGCACTCATTAGTAACTCTTTAAAAAAACTATTTTCTTGCTTTGAAATTATTTTTTTCTTTGTTTCTCTTCAGTTACTTATGATTGAACCTGGGGTCTTGTACATGGTGGGGAATACTCCACCACTGAGTTGTGTTCCTCTTTATATATATAATGTCGAAACAGGGTCTTACTAAGTTGTCTAGGCTGATATTGAACTCCCTCTAGTCTAAAAGCTTGTGGTCTTCCTGCTTCAGTCTCCTGAGTTGCTTAGATTACAGGTCTGCACCACCAGGCTCAGTGTTTTTAGAGAACTGACTACACATATTTGATCTACTTTTTTTTTATTTTTACTATTCCTTCTATTACTTAAATCTTTATCTCCTTTATTCCTCTCATTGTAAAATCTAAAACGGAGATTTACAGAAAAGTTATAAGCCCTGTACTATGCAGTTTTCCTGAATTATTTGATAGTAAGTGCTGATATGATGTCTCACTATCACCGAGTGCTGTGTTCCTACAGACAAGAAGACTGTTCCTGCAGTATTACAGTAAGTCAGATTACCATGGTTGATATAGATAAGCCTTGAAACCCATTAAAATTTTGTTAATTGTTCCATAATTCCTTTTAAGAAAAGTCTGGTTCATTGTGTTCATTCATATCATACAATATTCTTAGCCTGCTGAGTGGAACAGTTTCTCAGTCTTTCCATAATTTCTGGATGGATATCCTCACGACATGTGGTGGCATACTTGCTGAGCTTCTTCCTCATGGACATCTCTTAACTCTTCTTTAGCTCTCACTTTTTATATTGGACTAGGCTGTCAGACTGATACCCCTGTCATCCGTTTGGACCTTAAGTCTCCTTTAGATCTGATGTCTCTGGAATTCTGACACCCCACTCCAGCTTGCTCCCTTAGGCACTTGTGGTCCCCATCCTGGCCATCCCTTGCCTGGCTGTGCCTTCCTCACCTTATTCAAGATATAGCAGTAGCCTTCAAGCACAGGCTTCAACAAACCATGCTACACTTAATTACAAGAGATAGAAGTATCGCTCACGCGCAGACTCCAACAAAACATACGCCACTTATTTATATATAGTGTGTATGTGTGTGTGTGTGTGTGTGTGTGTGTGTGTGTGTGCGCGCGCGCGCACACGCGCACGCTCATATATTTACCATGGCACATGTGGAGGTCAGAGAACAACTTTCGGGCATCAGTTCTCTCCTTCTAGCATGTGGGTTTCTGGAATCAAACTTAAGATCATTAGATTTGGTCCTAAGCTCTTTTGCCCATTTAACCATCTCACTAGTCCTCAAGCCACACTCTAAAGTAATTCTTTCCAAACTGTAGTCTATATCCAGCTCCCTCCCCTGTAGTTACATTCTTCCCACCAGATCCTGAGTCTGCTGTGTCTGCCAGTGACTTTTCCTCACCATCCCTAGTGAGGGCTTTGAATTTATTAGCCCCATTTTACAGAGGGAGGAGGAATAGTAAGAGGAAAGAGACTCATTTATTTGTAAAAATATTTTTAGCAACTTTATTGAGATATAATTCACAGATCTATAATTCATTTATAATAATACATATTCATACAAAATTAAAAGGCTAGATTTTGATAGTCTTGCATTTGTCTATCAGTTTAGGGGATTACTTTCATCTTAACAATATAAAGTCTTACAAACTATGTGTAGAGAATTCCATTGCTAAGTCTTCAGAATTCTTTGAAAGACATTTTGTAGCTTTTGCTATACAACTCTTGGGCTGCTTTTGCCAAATTTATGCTTTCATATTTTGTTATTTTGGTGCTGTCATAAACAGAATTTTAAAAAATGTTCAGAGTTTTGTTTGCTAGAATTTAAAGTGTGCTTTGTATAGTGTATAGCAGGAGCTTGTTCATTTTGCCAATTGACAATTTCTGAATTTGGTGTGCCTATTCCATTTAACTTTGAATGTTATTGTCGGCACATAGTAGTGCCCCTATTTGTGATCTTTACCTCTCTTGGTTTCAGTTACCTGCAGTCAAAGCATGGTCTGAAAACATCAATGGGAAGTTATACCTAGATGAAGTCAATTCACTCTGTGTACAGGTCTTTGTACTATATATTGATTATATATTATTGATAAAATATGATTAATAGTGTATAGTATCTAATCAGTATCTTGTACATACGTCATTTATTTTGTGAAACCAGTACTTTTGATGAAGTACAGGGAGTTGAGGACCTTACATTCCAGGGTGGTCAGAATTCAGGGCTATTGAAACATCTGGGACTTGTGAAAACAGGGTTCTCTGAAGGAGCTCCCTGTTGATCTAGGAGGCCTTTCTGAGAGATCCCTGTGGGTCCTTGGCTGAGCTAGAACAGAACCCGAGGGCTGAGCTAGAGATGTGCAGGGTAACTCCCTGAGTCCCAGGAACAGGTAGCTGTTGCCACTGGTAGAGGAGAGATATTGGCAGCTGCATGCTTTTTTTGAGGATTTTGGAGTTTTGGTCCAGTAAGAGTAGGCTTATGTCCACATCTGCGGGCATTCTATGATTACTATTAAAATGAATGACAGTAGTGAAGCAGAAACTGCAGTTTTCATATACACAGTGTGTGTGTATGTGTGTGTGTATTTTCATTCAAGTCCTTTCTTTGTTTTAAACCTTTTTTGTTTTTAAATTTTATTTATTATTTTTATTTTATGTGTATGCATGTATTGCCTGCATGTAGGTAAGTGCACCCGTGTCGTGCAATGACTGTGGAGGTCAGAACAGGCTGTAGGATCCCCTGGGACTGGAGTTACAGACAGTTGTTAGTGGCCATGTTGATGCTGGGATTTGAACCTGGGTCTTCTGCAAGAATAGTCAGTGTTCCTAACTGCTGAGCCGTCTTTCCAGCCCCACATTTGTCATTAAAAAAAAAAAAAAATGTCAAGATCCATTGAGTTAACCAAAAAAATGGACAGTCAGATCTCTTATGGAAAGCATCTGAAGGTGGTTGCTACCCAGTTCTTCCTTGACTCTTCAAAAGGTGAAGCTTGAGGCTGGAGAGATGGCTCAGCAGTTAAGAACACTGGTTGTTCTTTCTTTCTTTTTTTTAATATAATTAATTTATTGAGAATTTCATACATGCATATAAGGTGTTTTGATCAAATCCATGCCCATTCCTTCCCTTCCAACTCCTCCCATATCTCCCCATCACTTTTTTTCTGATAACTTCATGCACTCCTTTTTTTAAAAAATGGGGCTTTTTGCTACTCTAACATTACCTCCTCTGAAGAGGTAACCCTAAAATCTTTTAAGAATTAGATAAAAGTTCCCGAATATTTTCAAAATTTTGGTCTTTGGAACAGAGTATGTTGCTAAGAGGCCCAAGGACATTGTGACTTTTAGTCAAGAAACCGGCTACTTTTCTTTGGGGTCTTTTTACCTTAACTGCCTAGCCAATTCCTGCCTCCTGTTCTTATTACACCATCCTCTGAAGGGGTTACCCAACTTGCAAATAGGGAATCGGAACACAGACCACTTTGGCTTCTTCCATGCTGAACAGGGATAGGGGTGAGGCAGTTGGGGTACCCCTTCAGTGGATCTAGCTAAAAGATTCCCAAATTGCATAACTCTTACCTGTACAGAATGAAAGTCCTTGACTGGTGAATAGGAGATGTGAAGGAGAAGTAAAGGCAAGAGTAATTAGCATTACAAGTTCTAGACAGGGAACTAGAAAAAAGTCAGAACAGGACAATTTTCAAATGAACAATAGTGGGCTGTCTCCCTTAGCTACAGGTGGGCATACAGCATTGCAGACCAATATTTGAAGTCTTAAATCTGAGCAGCACTTTATGATTGGGAACAAAATCACCAATGAGAAATAATTGTCTAAATAACTTTTTATATGGACTTAAGCGTAATGTAATCCCTTGAAAGTGTAATCCCCTGAACTCTTAAAGAAATATTATGATGATTTTACTCTCCTTTTGGGTGTTTAAGACCATACAGTTGGCCCAAATAAATCAGTTTATTTTTACACTTAAGGTCATTTGAGGATCTGTTCCTCAGAGGTCACATGGGCTTTGGAGGAGCCCCTGGCTCCTTTCTTTTACCAGTTCCATTTATGTGACTGTAAGTCAAAGGTCCTGCTCAACCGTGGCTGGCTTCACTTGGAAGCATGGAGATGTTTTCTCTGATGGCTAAGAAGCATCTCAAAAAGTGTTCAGCATCATTAATAATTAGAGAAATGCAAATTAAAACCACCCTAAGGTATCACCTTATCCCAGTCAGACTGGCTAGGATCAAGAGAACAAATGATACCAAATGCTGGCAAGGATGTAGAGAAAGGGGAATGCTCATTCCCTGCGGGTGTGATTGCAAAATCATGCAACCCCTATGGAAAACAGTGTGGAGAACTCTCAAAAAACTAAAAATGAACCTACCATATGACCCAGTTATACCACTCCTTGGCATATACCCAATGGACTCATCCTATTCTAGAGACACTTGCACAAGCATGTTTGTTGCTGCTCTTTTCACAATAGCTAAGAGATGGAAGCAACCTAAGTGCCCCTCAACTGACGAGTGGTTAACAAAAATGTGGTATATTTACACAATGGAGTTCTATTCAGCAGTAAAGAAAAATGAAGTAATGAAATTTGCAGGTAAATGGATGGATCTGGAAACTGTTGTACTAAGTGAAGTAACACAGACTCAGAAAAATAAAAGACGTATGTTCTCCCTCATATGTGAATCCTAGCACCAAATCCTTTTAAAATTCTATGTCCTTTTAATAAGATGATGCTGTACAGTAGTAGTCTCTTCTTCACGAAATAACTACCATCACCATGACGTCAGCTGTGTCTGATTGCTAAGCATCATCACAATTGGGCTTGTTGACAGTTGTGCTCCTTCATTAAAGGAGGGCCAAGCAGCGTCACTGGACCCTCACCCAAGTATCCAGCCACTCTTCCGAGCCAATTGTATGTAATTTGACCCTAATCACACATGGTCTCCTGGATTTGGGGAGGGCTAAAGTATACAGTCTGGGAAGGCTAGGAAGAGAAGGCTTCAGTGTGCAAAACCTCAAGTCATTCACACATCAGCAACCCCTCAGTTATTTTGGTAAGTAACCTCAGTAAATTCATTGGATCCCCAGTAAACCTTTAATCAAATATTGGCTTGACACTAGAACCTTAAAAGGGAATAAGCATTGCTTAGTATCCCAAAGAAAAGAATTCTCACAACAGATGGAAAATTTATTTGTTTATGTTATTATGTCTCATAATTATTAAAAAAAAAAAAAAGAAAGAAAATGACAGGGCTGGAGAGATGGCTCAGCAATTAAGAGCACTGACTGCTCTTGCAGAGGACCCGGGTTCAATTCCCATCACCCACATGGCGCCTATAAACCATCCTTAACTCCAGTTCCAGGGGAATCTGAAGCCCTCTTCTGACCTCCGCAGCATTGCACGACATGGGTGTACTCACATACATGCAGGCAACACACTCATACACTTAAAATAAAAAGAAAAAAAAGAAAAACAGAAAATGAGAATGTAAAAGATGTTAAAAGGATATAGGAACGGAGATATTTTCCAAAATAGATGGAAAAAATGAGAAAGCTTAAGCAAGCAAAATACCTCATATTTTGTCCTGTGTAAGTTTGTTATGATATATAAAGGATGAGACAAAAAATAATATATATAATCTTAAAATTTGTAAGGTCATAGTTTAGGCACTTAGTTTAAGGAACAAAATATATATCTAGTCAAGGTTTTTCTGAGAACATTTGGTTTTTTTACCCAAGCTTTATCTACATAGCACATGGTATGTTTAAGAGCCATACTTTGAGTCCTATACTAATCTAGTCAGGGGAACTTAAAGAACAGTTTTTGCCCTTTGCCCTCCAGGGTCAAATAAGTTCCAGGAAACTATGGAACATCTCTCAAAATGTCCTGTAACTTTGGTGATATCCTATCCTCTTGTTCAGGGAGGCTATGGCTATGGAGACCCCACGAGATTGACTTGAACCAATGTCCAGTGTACAAAGAGGAGGGTAACACAATTTTTTAAACAGTTGGACATCAGGTCAATCTGTGCTTGGACACATGCTTCACAAGAATGTTACCTTAATAAGGTGCATGAGAATAAGCCTAGCATTGTTCTGTCTTGCTTGATTTAGGCTATGTGATAATCAGAATTTGTGGTGATGCTTTTTCCCTTTGGCATAGTCTGCAGCAAAAGAAGTAAGGAGGAACAGTAACAGGAGACCATAGCAGGTCTGGAACATGGAGCCCAGTTCATACCCTTTGTGTATAATCTGGAATCTTCTATACTCAATCTCATTTAGCCTGCTGCTTGAATTTTGTTAATAAGCTTTCTTCATTTAACAAGCTAGAACATGTCACTCTACCTCCAGTTACTATTCCCACCATCTGTACAGGCTTTTCTTAGTATAATGCCATCAACTGGAACACTCAGCCCAGCCATCCAGTTTTGCCCTTGTCTCATTCAACTCTTACAGTCTTTATTCTCACTTCTCACTGACTTGGTTGGCTTTGGTGGTTCTTGATTTCTTTTATTCTACATAGTTAAATAATTTTGTTTCTACAGCTTACCTCATATTTTGTCCTTTGGAAGTTTTTTTCTCTGACTGATGGTCTTCAATATAAGTCAACAATCTAACATTTATTAAACAGTATTTAAAATGAGTAGGTTAAATACAGAAATATTAAGCCTTTTGAGTATTTATGATTTTTATTGAAATGCATGTTAAATGTTAAAAGTCAAGTAGATAAAAAAGCAAATTAAATGGGTTTATTTTGGCAAACATTAGTACCTAAGTCATAATTTCACTCACGTTTAAAGAAATTCTCTGCTTACAGGTTTTTATTGTAATGCAAAATAGGGACAAAAATAAAAGTTTAATTTAAAAAATAGTGCATATTTTGAAAATGTTACTTCTGTCTTGGGAAGTGTGAATCCATGAGTTTAAAAAAGTAAATTTGAAGCTTTGAGGTGAGAGGTAATGTTCTGTATTTCATTTAATTGGGCAGAGAACAAAACGTCTAATCCATATAGTGAAGTTTTGCTTGTTTATTTGTGATATTGAAATAACTAAACATGTTTTCACGTAAAAGTAAAAGTACCATCTATAACTGCAGATACAGAAGTGTTTGATTATTTGTGCTGCTTTTGTTTTGGTGCATACCTGTTAATGAGTGTTTTGCATCCAGATTGGAGTTAGAAAGACTCTAGATAGTACTCATTGACAAATAGAAAACTGTTTGAACTTTGCTGGACATACTTGGACTGTGGTGTTTGAAAGTATTTGAATTGAATTTAAAAACTGAGTGATAATAAGTAACTCCCCATATTTCATCTTAATAAGTTAAATTTATATTTCATAGAACTGAAATGATAATGACAAATTATGTAACACCACTATGTAGTGCTAGATTCTTGGAGGGCACATAACAGATTATTATTCTAATTGTTTCTCTGCTTGAAAAGTGCAAAGTTTGTCATTACCTTTAAAAGGAGTATTTAATGGAGTTTTATTTTTTCAGAGTACCTTCAAGTTTAAATCTGAGAGTGATATTCATTTGGCAGAACATCACAAACAAGTCCTGTACGATGGAAAACTTGCAAGTAGTATTGCCTTTACCTATAATGCCAAGGCCACAGATGCCCAGCTGTGCCTGGAATCATCACCAAAGGAAAACGCATCAATATTTGTGCATTCCCCACATGCTTTAATGCTCCAGGTAGGTGGATTAGGGCCTGGTGTTCATGTTCTTATCAGCAGTGATAGAAATCTGTATTTCCCACATTGTATGTTGCTCATCTATAAAAATAGCATTTTTGTTTTTGATGTGAAAAACATTACCATTGAAATCTACCTGATGACTTTATATCCATGCTCAGAT
>NW_008335784.1:1741650-1753992 GCF_000622305.1 Nannospalax galili | reverse complement strand
TAAATAAATAAAATTAATAAAATTGTGAAAAAATAGCATTTTTGTTTTTGGTTTTGACTTCTGTAAATCGAACTTTTTTCTTCAACTTCTTTTTTGCCTTTAAAGCAAAAATATATTATATTGGCAACCTATCGTGTCTGTTATCTTATATTGCCATGTCCTTTGAAGCATGTTGAACTTGTTGGACATAAAGTTGTTAGATGTAAAAAATAGACTTTGATTTGAGTAGAAATTACTTGCCAACATTAAAATTACCTGAATGCCATTAAATCCAGTGATATTTTTTCTTCATGAAAAACTTAATTTTAGCTTCATAATTTTAGTATCATGACTTCTCAGGTTAAATTTCAACTTTGAAAGTGATTAGCTAGTGATACTTCAGTCTTTATTGTATTCACATACATCTATCAAACATTACATACTTGAGCTCTTTAAATGTCAAAAATATATTATCATGCCATAGGAGTCTAATAAATATTTTTGTCTCTGACTCTAGGATGTGAAAGCTATAGTAACACATTCAATTCATAGCGCAATCCATTCAATTGGGGGGATTCAAGTACTTTTTCCACTTTTTGCCCAACTGGACAATCGACAGCTCAATGACAGTCAAGTGGAAACAACTGTCTGGTAAGTTTTCTTTGAATGTGCAGTTTATTATCTTTTTACATTCTTAGTTTATCCGTGGCATATTCATGCTGTGTATTGTATTACAGTTTTTGCTTCTTGTTTTGAAATGCTAAATGTTTTTAGAACTAAGAGAATGAGGTCTATATAACTTAGATTCTGATAATCATAAAAGAATCCCTTCCTTAAAAATAAAAAAAATTTTAAATGTAGCAAAGTGATTATAATATACAGTTAAGGAAACTGCTTAACTCTAACCTTACCTTGGCAAATGCTCATAGTTCTATCAGACTATAGCTGCTGTTGAGGTAAGATATATTCAGTAGTAGCTTTTGTTGTTTCTAAAGATCTGTATCATTTTACAGTGCCACTATCATGATCTAAAATTAGAATGGTATTAAGTGATATAAGCTTTTCATTAAACGTAGTTCACTTTTGAGGACCAGGATATGTTTAGGTAAAAGTGAAATGTCTTTTAATGAAGTTGAATTCATGCTTACCTTATGACTTTTCTTACTTTTATTAAAAATATACTTCATATATCAATATATATTTATAAATAAGGTGTATATATATGTGTGTCTATATTTAAGGAATTAAGTATAAGTTTTATCAGCCACATACCTTTCTATGTTTGGATTTTTAAGGGCAAGTTATATAGACAAACATTATCTTTTAGTCCAGAATAATGTACGAATGCTTCATGTACATGTATATATACATGTGTACCTTAGCTCTTATGGGTCATTACATTGTAAATTAATGGAAAACTAGGAAATGAAACTCTGGGAAAAATGTAGGATCTAGTGAAATGTAAGCCATGATTTTTTTTCAAACCAACTGAATTAGCTGCTGAAAACATTGTTGTTCAGTATTGCTTTCCTGTATTGGGGCTGTTTTTGTGTACGACACACATTTGAATATAAATGTGATATATATATATATATCTATGACACCAAGTCCTATTTATAGATCATCCTTTATTTTATTTTGA
This sequence comes from Nannospalax galili, assembly GCF_000622305.1. NCBI lineage: Eukaryota > Metazoa > Chordata > Mammalia > Rodentia > Spalacidae > Nannospalax > Nannospalax galili. The sequence goes on along the minus strand of NW_008335784.1, from coordinate 1,752,371 downwards.
TGTAGTAGAAAGACTGGCGTTCTGAAAGTCTAAAGCTTTGAAGCTAAAAAGGAACCCAAGGTTGTGTCCTTTTGGGCTATAACTGTGCTATGAATATTTCCTTAATTTGATTCAGAGCTAGATTAGTTTAGTGGAAAAAAAACTATAAAAATCACTGTGATTCTGAATATAAAAATGAAATGTTCTGCTATTTATCATCTAAGTGAACTAGGATGCATTATGATTCATAATTTATAACAAAGTGCTATGAAAAGAAGCTAGTGGGAAGACCTTGTATTTAAACAGTCCTATGAATTACTGTCAATTCATAAGTTCTTAGCCTAAAAGAGATTTTGTTGTTCAGTTAAGATTTAGAAAGATGATAGTTTGCAGTGTTACAACTAAAATTATCAAAACAATTTATTCTTTTGTGTACAGTTATTCTTCTTAGTACTAACATATGTAATGAGTTATATGGTCCTTTTCACTTAGATTTTTTTTCCAGAGTATTTTAGTTCGAGCCATTGAGTGTTTATATATATTGTAATATTTAAACTGTATTTTATCAAAAAGACAAAAGAAAGTAGAGAAGTCAGCATACGGATTTTTATTTTGCCTTATATCACTCACTTCAATTTTTCTCTCATAATTATTAATACCAACTTACTAATGATGAACATTAGTTTATGGCTATTGGAAGACACACCATAGGAAAAGTACTCCTGTCCTCTTTAATAGCAATTTATATTCTCATCTAAAATACTCTGGGGTTCTGTTACATGCTGCCTTGACTTCTTACCTATTGCTATACTAAGCCTTCCAAGGCCCTTGCTGTCCAAGCCATGCTCTTTTTCATAAACTTTTGTTAGCAGTCATATAGTCTCTCTTGTTCTTGAAGTCTTCATGGGGATCAGTATAAAGCAAAGTGTGTACATCAACAAAATAGATTCATTTATTTAAAAAATGATAACAGCAGTTTGTTAAACAGTATTTTTCCCTTGCTTCAAGAATACACATTCTTTTTATAAATATTTATTTATTTATTTATTTAATTATTTATATGTGTATGTTTTGCCTGCATGTATGCAAGTACACTGTGCATGCAGTACCCACAGAGACCAGAAGGAGGGTATTTGATCCCTGGAAATGAAGTTTCAGACAGTTATTAGGTACCATGTGGGTGCTGGGAACCAAACCTGGGTCCCCTGCAATTGTAGCCAGTGCTTTTAATCACTGAGCTGTCTCTCCAGCCCCAGAATACAGGTTCTTAACTATGCAAAGTATTATATAGTTTCTTGTGTTTTGCCTCCCAATTTATAAAGATGAATGGGACTTGAATTAGCATGCATCATTTTGTTTTTTAATCAGTATTGTTATTTCAGATAAATGAGAATTACTTTGAAGTTTTTTAACCTTTCAAAGAAAATTCAGTATACTTTGAAAAAGTTTATTAGCATAAAATACATGATCAAGGTTACAATAATTTCTAATTTTCAGCTACTTACTAGAGAAATTCAGCCAAGCTCTAAAGCTTCCCCCCCATTTCTGGACATCAATATGAAGCATTTTATTTTCCATGTATTAAATAGTACCTTTCCACAAAATGTTTTACTGTTTCCATAAGCCTCAGCTTTTGCTCAGTGTAGGGATGTATAATTAAACTAATTTATTGAGGATGAGCTTGTTTTCTAGAATGTGTAAGGTTAAATTTATTTTTGATGGATGATTTTTCTGTATTTTACCCTGCATGTTGTATTGCAGCGTTAATTACTCTGTTGAACTTTCAGGCCACACAGTCTTAAATTGAAATTCTGAACTCTATTTTAATAGTAATGAGATTTACAGTATGCTATTAGCTTTTATATACCCATTTCTACCTTTTAAACTAACACTGGTAGAGTAAGAACTTGGAATTTTTATATTTATATTCTTTTTATTATTTTTATTTTATGTGTATGTGTGTACTGCCTGCATGTATGTGCTGCACTGCCCACGGAAGTCAGAAGAGGGCGTTGGATCCTCTGGAACTAGAGTTACAAACAGGGACAGGGGTTGACATGTGGATGCTAGGAATTGAACCTTGGTCCTCTGCATGAGCAGTCAGTACTCTTAACCACTGAACCATCTTTCCAACCCCAGAACTTAGAATTTTTTGTATTACATATAGTAAAATATATAGCTAGATCCTCCATCAAGGCACACACCACTCTCTGGGTTTGTTATGGTGATACAGACCTCTATGATCCTAGAAGGTTTTTTCATATACTTTAGTTTTGATTTTAAAATACTAAGTATCACCAGTCTTTGAGAAAGAAGTTGTAAAAGGGTCAGATTACTTTATATGTGAACTTCTTTCTGTTAATGATGTTATTTGCATGAAAGAAGTACTTATTTAATTAATGAATTGGAACCTGGACTTTTGAGTTTTACTTGTCGTGATGAAAGTATAGCAGTCAGTACTAAATCTTAGAAACCTGAACACTTTATGATGAATTTTCTTAAGTTGGCCATTGGACTTAGCTTCTCCTACAGTACTTAAATCTCCAGGAATAATTGTTTTGATTGCCTTTAATACCTTAATCAGAGCACAAAAATATTAAGCAACAAATTAGTAGATAAATACTGTTCAAATAAGTCAAATACCTTGTGGCAATACATGCTGTAATTTTTAAGGGATCTATTTTTCAGTAAGGCCAATATTGGTAGAGCTTCATCTAGTTTATAACTATTCTCAACCATCTTGAGTAATGACAAAGAAATGACAAAACGTCTGAATAGTTTTGATCCTATCTTTGGTTCAGAAAACATACTCCTATTTAAGAATTTTTGGAAAAAAAATAAAACATTCGACTAAATATGTTAGAGAATGCAAAACAAAATGACCTTTCTTGATGACTTAGTAAAACTTTTCTTTGAAAAAAATAAATGTTTTCTGGAACAAAGACATAAATTGATTTTTGTATATGGAGCAAAAAGTACATTGAAAGAATCATCAGGAAAGGGATGGTGTTGAGTTAAACGTTCTTTTGGTTCAAACTATCCTTGTATATGCTCTTTGACCACAGATAACTATGTTGGTCTTGAGTTGATAGAAGATGTCCATGACAGTTATGAGTGCTTATGCTTGAAAGTTATTACCTGAAAAAAGATACTTTCCTTGCTATTATACTAACAACTTTTAAAAGTTAAATACCAAATATGATATGTTCCAGCAGTGCATTCCTTCTATAAAATACAAAAAAAGCAAATACTACTGTCATTTTGAAACTACAGCCCATTAAAATATTTTAAATATTTTAATTGTTTGTGATCTAATTATATTCTGCTGATGATCAGGAAGAATGAAGGTGAAACTTCAGGAACACAGAATCTTAGTAAAGTGGCTAGAAAGTTTCTGATCCTGAAGGCCTGATATCAGAGCCTTTACTTGGAACCCCTATGAACTACTCCAGAATCACATTTTTAGTGAGATGTTAAACTATAACATTTTATAAGTTAAAAATTAAATTCCAGTGATAATTTAAATGAAGCTTTGTAGGTATATAAATATTTTCTAGACAAATTAGTGTTTTGTTTTTAATTATGAAGACTATAGTTATTGTTTCATAGAATGATATGAATATAACACAAAATTTAAAGTATTTCAGAGAATTTATTTATATCGTTGATAATATATTTTATAGATCCTCTTATGTGAAAATTTATGACTTGTTAATTTGTTTAGAAAAATTAAGCATTTTTTCTTAAAATTATTTGACTTAACAAAGTTATCCCTATAATTAAGTTGATTCTTATATTTCCTTAATAATTCCTCATTAACTCTTATTGTCCTATGTAAAACAACAAAATTACTTGGAAAGTTAAATGTTCCATTTTCTGACTACTTTAATCATATTTTCCTTCATTCTTCTTTAAAAATTTAAAAGAAGAGGATGTCAGATCCCCTGGAACTGTAGTTACAGATGGTTTTAGTCACCATGTGGTGCTGGACACCAAAATCAAGTTCTCTGGAAGGGCAGGCAATGCTCTTTACAACTGAAGTGTCATGGTGCAGTGACCACAGTTCAAGCCTGAAGGGCTTGGGGACCCCGACAGATAGAAATCAGGATGCAGGGGATGCAGAGGCTTGTGTACCAGTGCATGTTTATTGTGAACTTAAGCAGGCTTATATAGAATGTTAAATGACTTTCAGAAGCTTTTAGGGGATATTAATTGGCTTCGTCCTGTATTGCTACTTATAAGTTACATAATTTATTTTAAATTCTTCAGGGTGATCCTGCTCTTAATAGTCCCAGAGTATTATTAACACAATTAGCAAAATAAGAGTTTGATTATGTACAAATAGCTATAAAAGTAAATTCTTGGAATGGGTAGACATTGATAAACCTATTGATTTGATTATTTTGTCCTACTGCAGTGCTAGCTCAACAAAAGGATCCTTTAGAATAAATACCAAACATACATTTTCAAAAACTTTCACTAAATATAAAGAACTGCCTTGCTGCATTAGTTATGCAGGGTCGTAACAGAAGCTTTATGATAAGTGGAACGGCTCTCCACACTATTTATATTTCTTTACCCCAAGATGTTTTTCAGTTCTTGCTTGCACAAACTGATGCATTGCAAATAGCCTTAGCAGGATTTGTAAGACAAATACACTATAATAAATCTGCTTGAGTCCAGGAGTAATTGATGTAGAGTTTGAAGGTAAAATTCAAATTTTAATTACTACTGGTAGCTCATATCCTATTACTATAGGTGATAAAATTGCTCAGTTGATTCTTCTTCCTTTTCTTCCTTTTATACCTATTAGATCATCTTCCAGGAAAAGAATTGGAGGCTTTGGAAGTACTAATTCTATTTCTGTTAATTGGGCTATGATGCTACAAGCACAACAGCCTCATATTAATTTAAAAATTCAAGATAGAGCTTTTAAAGATCTGGTGGATACTGGATCACATATTACTATTATTGAGAAAGATGACTGGCCATCTAATTGGACTACTCAAATTGTGAAATGTGATATTAAAGGAGTTGGAGTTCAACCAGAATCACTAATTAATGTTAGTATAGAATATAAAACAATTTCTAGCACAAATGGATTAATAGCTGTTGTTAAACCTTATGTATTGGAACTTCCAGTAAATATTGTAGGTAGGGATGTATTGGAACAATGGAGAGCTTATTTGGTAGTTCCATAATTTTACTGTCTTTACACAAAAATGGTTATCAAAGATTTGTTTTTATTTTATGTTAGTTTACATATGTTAGTTTATGTCATGTGCTGTTTGAGCTCGCTGAGACGCTGACTCTGGAGCTGAAATTGGCCCTTTCACTTCAGACTCAAGCCTATTATCTCAAAATATGTTCTCCAAGATTTTTTCCAGGTTCAGGCTGGCTCCCTGACCCTGTGAAAAGAAAAGGAAAACAGTAAAACAGCCTAGGTATATGAGGCACTGTACAATTAAAATTGTTAAAGTGTAAATTTTATTTGGTAATTCCATAATAAGATATCTGTACATAATGTAAATATATATATATTAGATAAGAGTTTCATTAGATAATGGTTTTTTGGCTGCCACCAGCTTAGAGCTGGGTATCGGTCTGAAATAACACTGGGCATGCAACAGCTTCAAGCTGTGCCCATAATAGCTCCCAATACTGAACCACCTCTCCAACCCATTTTCCTGTATACTTAAAAATGACAAAATCTTTTGAATGACTATTTTCTGATTTTTAATCTAGGAAAATGTACTGTTGTACATGGATTGTTAAATTTTTATATGCTTTTAATCCAACTGATGTAAATTTAATGTGATTTATTTTATTAAACAAAGAAGTAAAATCAGTATCTCTGTATAATGATAATTTTTCCTTGTAGAGGTTGCTGTTGTATATATGGAATGTAATTAATAATTTGATTCTGAAATTGATTTAAACTTTTTTTTAGGTAATACTTTACACAATTATCTTTCTCTTATTTTTAGAAAATATCCTTTTCTGAAAGCATATTGCTGACACTGAGCAGTCACATTTGCTTGTTTATCTTTATGGAAAATTTATTAACTGAATTGATAAGGGAACCATCTTTGAAGTGAAACCACTTAGGTAAACTACACAGAAATAATAGAAAGCAGTCCATCATTTTGTTACATTTTAGCTAGAAGCACTGGTTGCTCTTGCTGAGGCCTTGGTTTCTGTTCCCAGCATTCACATGGCAGCTAAGAGCTTTTCTGTAATTCCAGTTCTAGGGGATCTGATGCCCTCTTCTGGCTAAAAGTTCATTATTAACTGGGTCATTATTAACCTGTTCTGAAATGTTCCCTATACTCCATAAAGGATTTGGGGGCTCTCATACAGTACTTATTTTCCATTTAATTCTTGGTTGATTTTTTTTTTTCTCCAGGAAGAATCAGAATCTGCATGTGGCTAGAATGTTAATTTTTTTAATGGTATCAGTTGCATATATCCTTCTTTAGAAATTTGAGTCTATAATCATGATGTTTGGACACAATCTTAATTTGTTGATACAGATGGCTTACTTCTTACTTCAGTCTAATTTTCAGAACAACAAAATCTTCCCTTTTCAGTTGTTGCGAGATGCAAAGAAGTCAATTTCAGATAATTTTCTTGAGAGAATTTACAGGTCAGGAGCCATATAAACTTTAAAAAATGCTGACTATTTCCATGCACAAATGTGCTAATAGTTTTTCCCCTTTGGTTCATCTGTCATGCATATTATTTCAGGTGATATCACTAAGGATTGCTCCCTTGGTGACCTAACATATAGAAACATGGAAAGCTTCTGAAGGATCACCATAACATTACTTTATTGGACTAGCAGTTGAAGTCTTGCATGGGGTCATACTTATATGATGGCAAAGAGAGGTTAATTCCTTTCTGGACAGGTTATCAGCAGAATCTCTGCTTTTAGGTCCATAATCTCTGGTTATTATTACAAGGTTGCTCAGTGTGCAATTAAAAGGCAGATCACAATAGGTTACAGGGAAAGATGTTGCTAGGAAGGTTTAGGAGATACTGTCTTCTTAGAGGGTAGATGACTCAAAGCGGTTAATATTTGGTATTGGCATTTTGCAGCCCTGAAAGCCGGGCTTACTAGTTACCAGTTCTTTAATACAGTAGAAGACTTAGTTGTTAAGTAGTGTCAGACATAAGAATTTCTAGTAGACAAGCATAATGACTGGAGAAGAGTCCAAGTGTAAGAAATTTTATACTTTTGAACTGAAGAAATTGAGTTTCTGTGACATGAATGTATTTAACAAGGGCCATGTGCATATATGTATGGTGCCAAGTACTTCTGTACTTGTACAGTAGTTTGTAGAAGTTCCATACAAGGTCTTATGTAGTTTGTTTAGGACCACATCATGACTCTTTCCTCTAAGTTTCTGGAACTTTGATGAAGAATCACTGTCAGAGTGTAGATCCTGGCATTGATCATATGAACTTATAAGTACATTTCCTTATAAAAGGGCTGCCATGGCACAAGTAATTTATGATTTAAAACAATCAAATGAAAAAAAATGCCTTATAGAGTGCTGCTGAGGACACAGAATAAAGTGTTAGGTGCACAGCCCTCAATAATTCATTGAATGATAGCAGAAGTATTATTATTCTGATGATTTTATTTCTCTGCAAATCCTTGATATTTGTTAGTTTTTAATTCCATTTTGCCACATTTTCTTTATACTATGATGAAAATATTACAGAACTGTTTCCACTTACATAGTTCCTTTACAATTCATTTGTTTTAATGGTAAGGTTACTTTGAATCTGAATATTGAAGACTTACTGACATCTTTGATGGATGGATAAACACAGCATTTTGAACACATTTAATGTTTTGAACAATTCTTCATGGAGATGAATTCACTGTGAATATTCATTGATTTTCAAGAAAATGAATAAACTTTCTTTTTACCATGCTTTTCTCCATTGTCTATCTGGTAGAGATTACAGAAATGACTACATGCCTGAGGGACTCAAGAAAGGCTTTGTATTATTTCTATCATATTTTCCTTTCTTTTGCCAAGTTACGTGCAGAATAAAGGTTTTTTTTTTTTAAAAAAAAATATATTAGTTAGTAGCAGTTGGTGGAGTTCTAAACTTAGTTGTTTCTAAGAGCATTTAAAACATTTGTGTTAATTAAAAAAAATTTTTTTTTGGTCTTTTTGAGACCAGGTCTCCCTGTAGCCCCAGCTGGTCTGAAACTCATTATTTAGACCAGGTAGACCAGGCTTGTCTTGAACTCACAGAGATCCACCTGCCTCTGCCTCCCAAGTGCTGGGACTAATGGCATGTGCCACCACACCTGGCTCAAAAATATTTTTACTAAATTTTGGTGCCTGTTTTTATATGAATTAAGAGCTTACCACTGGTAGGGACTAGGCAGCACAAAAATCAATACAGTGAGACAGGGTGGGAAGTTCTAATGTGCTATTACACAGTACTGTGACTCAAAATAAGATAGTCAGGGAAAAGGATTGTAAATGTCTTCACCATAAATAAATGATACATGAGCATTTATATATTTTAACCTCATTTAAACATTGTGCAGCTAACACATGTGTCAAAGATTATATGTTACCTCCAGTAACAGCTGTTCCTTTTATGTAACAAGTACTTCTTTAGAAGAATAAGCTATTACAACTAGGCCAAAGTGTGTGTCACAATTAACACCATCATGGTCTACAGTGAATTTTATAGCAACTATAACAGAAAGAAATTTTAAATTATGTAAGTCATATATATCAAAGTAATAGCCAATGGGATTTCTATTTTAGTAGAGGTAAGAAATTATGGTTTATTTGTTTTTTTTTAAAAAAAAACTTAAACAACTTCAAATTCTTACAAGGATTCATGGCAACTATCAGCATTATAGGCAGAATCTCAACTTTTATGAGAAGCAAGAATATATCTATGCTCTGGAGATCCTCAACTCTAGGACTTGGACAGTTCGATTAGAAGGCAAATTAAAACTTACTATTGCTTTTTGTAAGGAGATAATTCATATAAGAACCAGCCACAACCAGTTAATCTTACAGACTTCAATCTCTTTACATAAAATGCTTTGAAAGAGGATGTAGCCACCATTCTGTTTTAATAGAATTGTATTAAATGGCCAGGTGTTTTCATAGCTGAAGTTAGTGATTGACACAGAGGAAGGGTGATGTAAAAAAGGACTAACAGTTTATATTTGTCAGGCATTAGAAGGCAGAGTATTATGATCTTTAGGATATGTACTCATGCTGTACCCCATCATTACATTTATAGCTACTGATTGAAGTTACAGAAATAAGCAAATTGTTTGGAAATTGTATGGGAACTGTAATAAGCAGTTGAGCATGTTTGTTCTCATGAGTCAGCATTAGTATAGTGTAAGTAATTTCTTTTTCTAACAAAGTAGAAGTTAATGGGGCCTAACATAGATCACTTTGTACAGGCCCTCTGAACAGACCTTGTTCAGAAGAGGCCATTCAGGATTATGGTTTTGTGGAGGAAAGTCTGTCTGAACACTGTAGGTGTTAAACTCTGATATTACTAATATAGTCCAGTTTCTTTTCCCCACCCTCTCAAGTCAGTTTGTGTGTGTGTGTGTGTGTGTGTGTGTGTGTGTGTGTGTGTGCAATTTGCTCTTTGGGTGGATTGGCTAGCTTTGGCAAGGTGTTGTAAGAACTTAGAAAAGTTTGGTGTTGCCAGTGTTTTCTGCCAAATATACTGAAATACATAATATGAAAGATAAAGAAGAATTAGAAATTAAGTAAGGAAAGAATAGCAGGAAAAACATTGAAATACGTAGTAGTGTATAGTATATAGTGTATAGTGTTTTGTTTTACCTAAAGTCTGGTTGTATTAGGATACACAATGCACTGGCAAATCATTCATGAAATTTGGTGTCTTTCTACAGTAAAGTTACATTGCTCACATGGCCAAATATAGTTCAGTCAGAGACTTATAAGTCTCACCCTTATATTTCATATAGGCGAGCATGCGCTGGGCTCTCAGGGTCCCAGCGCGCACTCCTGGGCAGTGAAAGTTCCTCCACTACTGAGGTCTACTCAGTCGATCCCGTCCCTATTTCACCCGTATACCTTCCTCAGGATGTGAGGTCCACTGGCCACTTGGACCACACGGGAAGCGTATGAGGGACGGCAAAAGCCAGGGTGTCCGCGAGTCGGCGACGGAGGAATAGCGCCCCCCGGGGAGACCGGATCACAGGATTTAGTGTTACAGCTCAAGACAAGTGACTCAGCTCAGATCTCAGTGATTCAGCTCCAGCTCCAACTTTATTGGGGTAAAACTAGGACTATTTATAGTGTGGAGACAGTAGAAGAAGCCTTAGCTGATAGGTACTTTTAGGATGCCTCATTTACATAGGGCGGTGGGCTTCTATCAGGCTATCAGACAATGCCTGATTAAAAACCTGGTAGCTCCTGTGCCGGAGGGCATGTATTTGTGGCGAGCACTTTAAAAGAAGAGTCAGGGAGGATGCCAGGAAGGCACTCTGCTATGAAAGGAGTCTGCAGCACATGGTTTTCCGAGCTCGTGAGCTATCCGGACGTCAAGAGACTTCTACTTGCATAACAGAGGACCCCAACACCTACCAAGAGAAGACTCACTATACCATATTCATGACTAATAGTGAGCTGAGGGACTCCACAGCAAGGCACTCAGAATCAGTGTCCAGTGAGAGATGCCAGACAGAGCCCATCCAGTCTGAGTAC
>NW_008335784.1:1738206-1739423 GCF_000622305.1 Nannospalax galili | reverse complement strand
GATATCCTGGACAAATAAGGGAGCCATTCTCTTTTGTAATAGTGTGGGAATTTTAATTAGCAGAGGTGAGATGGGGTTACCATCTATTTTAATAAAGGAACGACCTAGCCATGGAAGTAAATTAACAGCATAGATGCTATCAGAGAGTAAAGGTTAAAGGGCTTGTTAATTTTATCAAGAGCCATATAGATAGCTAAGAGTTCTTTAAACTGTGGGGATTTATCAGGTAAAGGCTGGAAATATATTATAGGCGGGTCATCATGAGAATTATATATGACCAATGCCGCTCCCTTTTTTCCTCCATCTGTAAAGGCTGTAATAGTCTCTTTTATTGGTTTATGGCAAAAAAGTCTAGGCGGTAGCCAATGAAATGTTGGAATAACTGATATCCATTTATCTTTAGGATACTGATTATCAGTTTGTCCTGGGAAGTCTATTAAGCTAATTCCAAAAGAGGAATATGCTTTAAGAGCCATTGTACATCTGATAATGAGAAAGGAATAATAAGATTATCAGTTTCCTTTCCTAGGATTTGTACAGCCCTATGTCTCCCATGTCGTACCATGGATGCAAGGTTGTCCACTTCTGTAAGGAAGCGAGGAGTGCCACCTACTGGCATGTGAAGCCATTCTAGTACTCCGTGTGGCTGATGAATCGCTCCTACCATGGTTGGGGAGGAATTAAATATTAAGAGTTGGACAGGCAGCTTGGGATCATATCTGGCTAGTGATGCCTTTTGGAAATGGCTATTAATTACTTGAAGAGCCCTTTCTGCATCTGGGTTTAGGTACCGTCTGGAGGCTGGGTTTTTGTCTCCCTTTAAGAGATCAAAGAGTGGCTGTAATTGACTTGTGGGGATAGGAAGCCATGGCCTTAGCCAATTAATATTACCTAGAAAACTTTGAAGTGAGTTAAGGGTAAGTGGATGGGGAACATCTAGGACAGGTTTGAGGGGCCTAACAGCAGTGGGTGTTATTTCAGTCCCCAGAAAGGTAATGGGGGGGGACTGATTGTATTTTATTTGTTGCAATTACAAAACCTTTAGCCTCTAGGGTGTTTATCATAGCATCTTTTAGGTCTTTTAGAGAGGAATCCTCATTTTGCCAGACTAAGAGGTCATCCATATAATGATAAACATGCAGGCCCTTTTTTAATAGGGGTGCTAGTGCATTAGCAACAGCCTCCTGGCACATCGTAGGACTATTTGCCATGCCTCG
>NW_008335784.1:1719324-1737541 GCF_000622305.1 Nannospalax galili | reverse complement strand
ATTACAAAGACTGGGGTGTTCCATGGGCTCCTGGAGGGCCTAATGTGACCCAACTGTAACTGTTCTTTTACAAGTTGCTGTAAAATGAGTAATTTCTCCCTGGGTAATGGCCACTGTTCCACCCAGACTGGCTCTGTGGTGGTCCAATCAAGGCAGGGAGTGTGGTAATCAACAGTGGCCCTTAGAATTGGGGGTCCTGTTGTTTTAGGGACCTCATCTGATCACCTATTTTAAGGCATCTCTCTTTAGACCCACTAGTAGAATTACATTGAGGTCTTCCAAGATATCTTGTCCTAGGAGCTTTGTAGCAACATCTGCAATTAGGGGTCTTATTGTTCCAACTTCTCCATCAGGGTCTTCCCATTTATAGGAATTTTTAGTGATAAATGCTTGGGAGGCTCCCCCTACTCCTACTAGTTGGGGTCCTTGTATTAATTCCCAGTGTGTAGGAACCTCAGATTGCTTTAAGATGGTTCTATCAGCCCCATTGTCAAGGAGGCATTTGAAAGTTTTGTTGTCTATTTTTATGGTTAATTTTGGATGGGCATTTTCTGTAATACTGGTTACCCATAAGGTCTGTGGCTTCCCTCTTGTTCGCAGGGCTGAGGGCTGCACCTGATGGAGTTTAAAGGTGGCAAATAAATGTGAAAGAAAGTTCCACACCTCTGGATCAGATGTGTCTGTTGATAAGATCCAGGGTGCAAACCCATGCATCTCATTCCAAAATTTTAAGCTTTCCTCTTTAGAAATTTTTAATCCTCTGGTTTTAAGTAGGATTTTAAGGGAACGAATTTGTCTTTTCTTTTGACGTGATTCTGAGTTTCCCATTGTAAAGAGAAGATGTTAAATGTTTTGCAGTAACTTGGCACTGCTCTGACAGGCAGGAGTTTTAAACTGTAGAAAAAAAATGCCTGTTTTAAATTTTTTGTCTAAAAGCTGCTTTTGCAGGTTACTCGCCCTTAGGCTACAGGAAAAAAGTTTCACTTTAAATCTTTTGTCTAACCACGAACCACCCTGAATTCCTAGGTGTTTGGCAGGGACTAGCTAATTTGAATTTTCACTGAACCGGTGTAGGTGTGGCTTCTGGAAGAGCCTCAGTTGGCTTCTGCTTTAAAAAAGTTAGTGCAGAGGTCTCTCTCGGCCCGGTGGACAAAGGTGTTAAGCGGTCACAGGCCTGCAGAGCACATAGTGAATTTGCTCAATGCAGCCAGCTGGAATTGCAGCTTGCTGAATTCCTGTGGAGAAATTACCCTGGCCAAAAAGCTGGTCATAATTCCAATCTATATATCCAGGTGGTGGATCCTGCCCTGGTTGAGGTCTTAGCTATTGATTACGAGTGTCATTTCTTTGAGCTTGCATTAGGCACTCATCTCTAAATAGGGCTTCCCATTGTACGAATAATGGACTGGGGAGGGTAGATCTACAAATGTCTCTCCAATCCTGGGGAAGCAGGTTAGTATTAAATGATTGTGGTATAGATTTAGTCCAAGGAGCATGAATGCCATCTTCACGTACAGCTTGGCGCAATTCCTTAAGTTCTGCTGCAGGAAGCGGATACCATGCTAATGGACGCTGCCTGGTTATTTGTAAATTGACAGAAAAAGCCTGTATTGGTGGGATTTGGGAGTCCTGAGACGGCTGAGGCTGGAAATTTTTAGGCTGGCAGCTTTCACTGTCTCTAAGGCTACACAGCTGCTTGGTAGCTGGGCGTGGCTCCACAGGGAGCGGCTGAGCCTCAGGGCTTGGAGGCAGTCGAGGTGGAGGAGGAGGAGGGGAATTTACCTGAGAATCTTTGGAAGCTTTTGAAATTTGGGCTTTAGTATCTGGGCTTATTGAATCAGCTACTGGGCAATTTTTAGGGTCTTTTTTGTCATCTAAAACCTCCCTTTTATTACTCTCTGGCATTTGTAAATTTTTCTCAATTTTAGGTGGGTTTTTTAAACACTGCTGGATGGCTGCCATTATTGGGAAGAAGGAGAGAGGAAAATTATGCTTTTCTTGGCTTTCTTTCTTATATGCTAAATGTGAAAGAAAGTTCCACACCTCTGGATCAGATATGTCTGCTGATAAGATCCAGGGTGCAAACCCATGCACCTCATTCCAAAATTTTAAGCTTTCCTCTTTAGAAATTTTTAATCCTCTGGTTTTAAGTAGGATTTTAAGGGAACGAATTTGTCTTTTCTTTTGACGTGATTCTGAGTTTCCCATTGTAAAGAGAAGATGTTAAATGTTTTGCAGTAACTTGGCACTGCTCTGACAGGCAGGAGTTTTAAACTGTAGAAAAAAAAATTGCCTGTTTTAAATCTTTTGTCTAAAAGCTGCTTTTGCAGGTTACCGGCCCTTAGGCTACAGGAAAAAAGTTTCACTTTAAATCTTTTGTCTAACCACGAACCACCCTGAATTCCTAGCTAATTTGAATTTTCACTGAACCAGTGTAGGTGTGGCTCAAACCTCTGAGGCAGGATAACAGAGCTGACTTAGAGAAATCTGCCCGACTCCAAAGCTTATAACTTTAGAGATTTTTTCTCTAGCAGTATTCAGATAGAAAAAATCTTTTGTCTAACCGCGAAGACTTCTAGACAAGAAAGGTAAAGGAGGAAATTTTAGAAGAGAGGAAGAGATTAGATTACCCTCCTGAAGGGGAGGAGGGATACTCACGGATCCTTTGCATTTCTGTGGGGCACCAGCTCCTAGCTGGCACGAAGTTCAGAGGCTAAGCTCCACCTTGTGAGAAGGTCCCACGAGGTTCAGGGGGGTCCCACGTTGTGAGAGGGTCCCACGAGGTCAGGGGAGCTCCACGTTGTGGCGCCAGATATAGGCGAGCACGCGCTGGGCTCTCAGGGTCCCAGCGCATACTCCTGGGCAGTGAAAGCTCCTCCGCTACTGAGGTCTACTCAGTCGATCCCGTCCCTATTTCACCCATATACCTTCCTCAGGATGTGAGGTCCACTGGCCACTTGGACCACACGGGAAGCGTACGAGGAACGGTGAAAGCCAGGGTGTCCATGAGTCGGTAACGGAGGAATAGCACCCCCTGGGGAGACTGGATCACAGGATTTAGTGTTACAGCTCAAGACAAGTGACTCAGCTCAGATCTCAGTGATTCAGCTCCAGCTCCAACTTTATTGGGGTAAAACTAGGACTATTTATAGTGTAGAGACAGTAGAAGAAATCTTAGCTGATAGGTACTTTTAGGATGCCTCATTTACATAGGGCGGTGGGCTTCTATCAGGCTATCAGACAACGCCTGATTAAAAACCTGGTAGCTCCTGTGCCAGAGGGCATGTATTTGTGGCGAGCACTTTAAAAGAAGAGTCAGGGAGGATGCCAGGAAGGCACTCTGCTATGAAAGGAATCTGCAGCACATGGTTTCCAAGCTCGTGAGCTATCCGGACGTGAAGAGACTTCTACTTTGCATAACAGAGGACCCCAACATTTCAGAGTAACCAGTTTTCATTTTATTATAAAAGAGAATCTAGAGAATTACAAATGGACTCATTGCCTTTGTAGCATATTTGAGAATTCTGCTCTCATTTTGTTGATTTATACACATGACTAACTGTAATGAAGCTAGGAAATGTAGTGTTCTACATATACAACAAGGAGTATAGCGTGGGAATTGATAATAGCCAACATTGTCTCTGGCATATTTAGTTTCTTATCTGGTAAATTTAATGAGTTGCACTGAATCTTGTTAAATTACAGTTCTTTGTTATAAAAGGAGATGTGGTAGCACTGTAATATTGTTTGACTAACTGGGGATGTATTATAAGTCTGTCCCAATATCATATGAAAACCGCAAGGTAGTGGATTATTGAGGAGAGATAAAGTGAACCATCTTAATTTGAAGATTCATTTAAATTAGGAAGAATTTTAAATTTCTTAGCATACCCCACTCAAAACAAGAATAAAGACTTAAGTGGAAAAAAACTATTGACCAACTACTTGAGAGCTCTGAAATATACACAGTAGTAGGTAGATTGGGGAAGAACAGGCTTCATAATTCCTTTGAGCTAGTGTTGTGCTCACTATAGTTTATGACCCTTCTGTATTTTCAAGAGTGAATTAAATGCACTAGACACCTGGAATTGAGGAGGAAGAAGAGAGATATTTTGAGAGAAACAAAAGAATGTGAATGAGAACCACTATATCTCCAGGAGAAACCCTCTGGTCCTAGTATATATTACTTGTTATTTTCTTTCCTTTACCTTATGCTTTCACGTCCTACCTCTAGGCAGTCAGTCTCATCTCCGTGAAGGCAGAGGCACCAATGGAACCCAACCTATAGTAGCTACACTCTGAGTGAGGCAGAGGGAGTGCTCAAAGAAAGTGAGACAGATTACCTGAGTTTTCTAATGTGTTTGTGTTCCTGTTGGTGGGCCTGGACATAGAGTTAGGAAAAGTGGGAAACTAAGATCTTGAAGTGAAAAGAATAGCTCCAGAACCAGAAAGTATCAGCAAGATCCTAGAAAAGGAAGACTATGGTATTATAAGCCTGTGTAGTTCATTAAAACCTCAGGCCTGCACTGTGTAGGCATGGACCTAATCCACATCAGGGATTCTAACCAGTGCAGTAAGGTTCGAAAACCAATGCAGGTTATAAAGATTGGAAATAGTTCAACTGTCAGTTTTCACAAATGTCATGATTTCTTACAAAGTCTCAAGGAATTGACACACAATTCCAGTTTTAGTTTAGTAGTTTTATGTTCTTTAGGAAGAATGTAATATATAGTGCTCTCAAAAAATTATTTTTCTCTCTACTAGCAATCTGCTATTATAGGACACCTAATTTAAGGATACTAAAGTGTACTTTCAGGGGCTGGAGAGATAGCTCCATTGTTAAAATCACATACTGCTTTTACAGAGGACCCAAGTTTGCTTCCTAGCACCCACATCAGTCTGCTAAAAACCACCTGTAACTTCAGCTCCAAGAGATCCAGTACCCCCAATATCTGTG
The DNA here is from genome assembly GCF_000622305.1 of Nannospalax galili. NCBI lineage: Eukaryota > Metazoa > Chordata > Mammalia > Rodentia > Spalacidae > Nannospalax > Nannospalax galili. The sequence continues at coordinate 1,732,584 of NW_008335784.1, read as the reverse complement.
GGCACCTGCCCTCCATGTACACACTCAACATACACATAATTTTTTTTTAAAAAGGAGTAATTTCAAAATATTTAAGTATTTGGGTGTAAATTTCATGAACTATATATAGGATCTATACACTTAAAACTGAAAGTTGAAAATTAAAGAAATCCAATATCTAAATGAGTTATATAATATTCCTGGATAGGACAGCATGGCATAGTAAAAACAACATTAAATTGTTACTTAGATTAAATGCATTACTAATCAGAATCTCTGAATATGTTTGTTGGTATGAAAAAAATGATTAAAATTTATATGAGAAGTTAAAATAACTAGGATATTTAAAGTAGATTTGCATGAGAGTAGAGTTGAGGGAATTATACTTAGTTAAATTTAAGACTTACTACAAAATTATAATAGGGACAGTGTGATATTAAGATAGTCAGATCCATATTTCAGGAGAGTTCAGGAATAAGTCTTTCACATCTATGGATAATTGGTTTTTAGTAAAGGTGCAAAAACACCTTGAAATAATGGATAGAAAAGGGTCATATGACCCAAATCAGCTATCAAGACTAAATCACACAGTTTATGTGAAATTAACTAAAAAATTGAGCCTAAATATAACATATAAAACTGTTAAAGAGGAAACATAGGCGAAACCTTTGTAACAGGCTTCATAAAGTATTCTTAGACATATTAAAACTGTGATTCATGAGAAGAAAAATAAATTTCATATCATCAAAATGAATATTCTGCTCTGAATAAAATACAATGAAAAGGTCTCTAGTGTTAGTTATCCCTCCCCAAACTCCCTCCTCTCCTTTCCCTACCTCATTTAACCATTCTAGCTCTATTATTTCCCATTCCCCCTTCATACTACCTGTTCTGTCCTCCTACCTTTCTTCTTAATGGTTTCCTGACTTCTGTGGGTATTCCTATTTAAGCATGCATACTTAAAGATTTGAAACTAGCATCCACTTATGAGATTGCTTGCAATGTTTGCCTTTTGAGTAACTCAGAATGATCATTTCCAACTCCATTCAGAGTGATTATTGCCAACTCCATCTATTCAACTTCAACTTTCAGAATTTAATTTTTCTTAACAGTGGAATAATATTTTTTGTGTAAATATGCCACATTTTCATTATCTATTCTTCACTGCTTCCATTTCCTGAATAGAGCAGCAATGAAAATGCAATGAACATGGATGAGCAAGTCTATTTATAGTAGGATACAGAGCCTTTTGTGTATATGTCCAAGAGTAATATACTGGATCATAAGATAAATCTATTTCTAGTGTTTTTAGGAATTTCCACACTGATTTCTGTAGTTTCTGTACCAGTTTGAAAGAACTATATGGAAACCTACTGTAGAAGCTTCCTAAAATACTTACATATACATATATAAAAGGAGTTTAAATGGAGTTGCCCTATAATGGTACAGTGCCTCTCCTAGACTAGCAAAAAGTCCAAGGTAAGGAAATGGTACATATTTTGGAGTTGTTGGTCATTGGGGTCCCATAGACCCTCAAACATTACAGTCTATTGCTGTTTCTCTTCGTTCCCCTCTAGAACTTGAAGGTAGGACCCTATTGTTGATGAAACCACATACTCTAGTCATAGAACGTGGAGAAATCAATTGGTACTGACCTGGAAGCTTCATCTCTACTAGATAGCTTTCCAAATGCTAGCACACTACTGAAGGAGAAAAGTAATTATCAGTTTACTCAGCTGTGAACTCTGCAAACCACAATAACAATTTTGTCTGACATGTTATACCCACTAGTGAAATAATGCCATGAATATTATGGGAGAAAGTGTTTTCTGATGGAATTTAAGGCCTGGCACTGTTAACAGGGCTAGAACCCATGTCTAGATAGGTGATAGGCCCTAGGGGAGAACTTACTACTAGTCTGCTTAAAGGATATAGTATTACACCAACTCCTAATGACTTATCCCCATAGATTAGCATATCTCTCAACCCTCATCAAGAAGCTTCTTTTTGCAGTAGATGGCAATTAACATCTACTTTAACCACTAAACAGTAGACAGTATGCAGAGTATATGAGACTGTGGAGTGCTCAGCTTTAAATGGGGCATTTGTATCACATTCCCTCCTTCCAAGGCTCTGGGGTCATCTCAGAAGAGGGATTGGAAAGAATAAGAACCAGAAGTGGTAGATGATTCCTGTAAAACTGGTTTTTGGACACAAGAAACCGTTGCACATGTGAACTCACAGCCGTTGTAACAATATTGCACAAGAACTATGCTTGCTCAAGCCAGACAAAATGCCATCATTGAGGGGGGATGTGGTCATGAAGCCCCACCTTCATTGTGGAGCTGCTGGGGAGGGCGAGTCAGTTTTCCTCAAAGACGTGGCTGCTGAGAGGCTACCTATAATCCAGCTGACGTCTGTAGTCCATGCTCATGCTGACAGCACTAGTGGACTTAGTGGGTTTTAAACAAAAGAACACATCAAATTGGGAAGGAATTGTTGGGGGAATATAGGAGGAACCGGAGGAAGGGAATCAGGTGTGGACTTGATCAAAATACATTACATGCATGTATAAATTCTCAGTAAAAGAATGCAAAGAAAAGTCATATACAGAACAAAAACAAGTAATAAATTTTTTTGGATAAAGGGTTTATATTAAGTGTATTTAAATCAATGTCAACTCTCAAAAATATGAAAAAAGTCCATTTTATTAAAATAGGGAGAAAAAGTACACCAAAACCCTAAAGCAGGCACTTCACTAAAGAGATTCTGAGTGTCAGAATAACTCGTGAAAAGATGTTCAACAAGATTAGCTGTTAGGAAAGTTCACTGTTTGGTACCACTGTGCACCTAATAGAATGGCCGAAATAAAAAATACAGTGACAGCGATATGCCAGACAACTCAAACATGGTACTGGATGGCTTTCCACAGGGTGCAACCACTCTGGAATGTAGTTTGACAGTTCTGTATAAAGTTAACCTGTTTACACCTGTTTACTTTAGCTACCTACTCCATGCATTTATTTATGAGAAAATGAAAACTGTTCACATACAAGCTTTCATCTATATAGTAGCCTTATCCACAATTGCCCTGCTGTCATCCTAATGCTCTCTGCAGATGAATGGATGTCCTCAGTGGCACATTAGTTCATGGAATACTCGTCATTTAAAAATAATGAATCTGATATATATACATTTACTGGAATGAATCCCAGATTTCATTAATCTGCAAAAGTCAAGAAGGGAGTCTCAGAAGGTTACATACTGCTATTCCATTTATATGACATTCTTAAAAAGTCAGAACTATAGCCGGGCATGGTGGCACACACCTTTAGTCCCAGCACTCAGGAGGCAGAGTTAGGTGGATCTCTGTGAGTTGGAGGCCAGCCTGGCTTCTATAGAAAATCCAAACCAGCTGTGGCTACAGGGAGACCCTGTCTCAAAAAGACCAAAAAAAAAAAAAAAAAAAAAAAAAAAAAAAAGCAATACTACAGTGATAGAGAAAAATGATTGCTCTCAGTTATAGGTGCTGAGGTCCTGTGAGTAAAATCTGTGAAGGGCTAGCACAAGGGCATTTTCAGTGTGTTCTGTATTCTGCTTGCTAGGTAACTGTATATATCTATTAATGTTCTCAGGATTGTTCCTAAGAAAATTAAATAAAAATGATTTGGTTTAACTGTTTTGTTATCTAAAAATAAAGTCAATTACAAAAAGATTGAAAAACTTGGGTCACATGTCAAATCTACATGACAAATGTTTCAGAGTCAAATGTTTTTTCTTTTTTTTTTTTTTTCTTCCTTTGACAACTTCAGCGCTTTTGGATATGCTGTTATTCTTCGCTTCTGTTAAATATGCTCAGACTTGACTGAAAGTAGAGTCTGCAGCACCTGGGTAAAGGATTAGCTCTTTGGTCTTACTGCTTTGACGTGCTTTGACCTTGAAGGGCATTGGAATATGCATAAATATTTAAGATCACCAACATGTGATTATCACCCATTTTCCTTTTTTTTTTTAAAAAAAACACCACCACCAACAACAGCAACAAACCTTCTATATCTTCCTTAGGTGTTAAGAAGTTAAATGATTAAATTTCTAAAGTATTTATGTGTCTGTGGTCATCATAATGATGGTTGAAGTTTTGTAATAGGTGCAGGAAGATTTCATAAGAGGTCATAGGTCTGCCTATGGAGGGCAGAAGAGGGCCTTGGGTCCCCTGGACCTAGAGTTATAGATGATTGTGAGCCCACTATGCAGGGAATTAAATTCTTGGGAATTAAACTTAGCACACTGCAAGGATAGCAAATGGTTTTAACCACTGAGGCATCTCTCCAGCACATGTATACATTTTACATTTTTGTTTCCTTCATGGCACATTTAAATAATAAGTTTTTAGACTTATGGGTTTTATTTATTTATTTTTGCTATACTTGTCAGAAGTAGACTACTGAAATACAAAATTAAACTCTTAAAGGAAGGAAAATATAATGTGTCATGATCCAATTTGTTTGTTTGTTTTGTTCTGAGACAGGGTCTCCCTGTAGCCTCAACTAACCAGCAACTTGCTGTGTAGACCAGGGTGGCCTTGAACTCACAGAAATCTGCCTGCCTCTGCCTCCAGAGTGCTGGGACTAAAGGTGTGCACCACCATGCCCAGCTTTATGATCCAATTTTTACAAAGGTCTACAGGGCGCTCCTAAGTATCCCTAACAGTGAGAGCAGCTCCATGTATAAGTCTGCTGAGGAAAATGTGGAAAATACCAAGGTGAGAGTTCATGACCAAGCGCATCCTTAGTAACGTCCTGCACTACTCGGTGCATTCTGTGCTTCCTTTTTACTATGTTGTGTTTCACTGTTTCTTTCACCCTATTTCCTTTGGTAGGAAGCTCTATTTGATGTGCTCACCAATGATAGACTGTGTGTGAGGATTTCTGCTCAGTGTTCTTTGAGATGGCATCTTTAAAAAGAAAAGTTTTTATTGAGTTTTTATAATTTCATACACCAGTTCTTAATCAAATTTAGGAATACCATATTCAAAAGAAACTGCTGAATGTACTTACACTTAGAAGTCTCTGGCTTGCACCTTTCTAATTTTGAACTGTGAAGGAAGTTAAGTCTTCTAATTTATTGATTTTCTTTTTTAAAAATAACCCCCTCCCCCTCAAGCCCCCAGTTTTCCCCCTTTAGTACTGGGGATTGATTTAGGGCCTTAGGTGTGTTAGGCAGACTTTTTTCCATTGAGCTACATCTCCTGACTCCCCCAACCTTTTTATTTTCTCCCCAATTTGAGGTAGAGTCATTTTCCCCATTCTTTGCTCCCCCCCCACCTCTTGAGTTTGAGACAGAGCCTCCCAAAATTGCTCAGACCAGCCTTGAACTTACTTTGCAGCCCAACAGAATGATCCTTCTGTTATGGCCTTCCCCATAGCTGAATACAAGCCTTTTTTCTGAAACTTTCCCATCCAGTGTGACAGAAATACCATAGACTATATGGTACTAGATATGTTTCATGATTTTAATAGTGTATTTTCGTATTAAATTAAGCTGTTTAAGAGATGAAAGCTCACAAAAAATCTACATTACCCTTGCCTCCTAAGTGCTGAGATTGAAGTCAAGTTCAGGCCAGCCAGGACTATGTAGTAAGACCCCATCTCCTGCCCCCCACCCCACCCCAAACGAAAGAGATAAAAACTTCTGAGAATGTCAAAAGATTTTCTCCTACTGAAACCTCTGATCTGACTTGGGACTTAATGTGCTTCTGAATTAATTTTGACTGCTACTTTGACTGTAAGGTTTCTCAAGAGATTGAATATACCATTTTATATTGGGAACAGGTGTTAGGACTCAGGGAAAATAATTTTTCATCTCATTTCTTCTTAATAAAAAGGTATTTATTTTAAAAGCCAACTGGGCCATGATATTGTGTGTGTGTGTGTGTGTGTGTGTGTGTGTGTGTGTGTGTGTTTGTAGCCCAAGTTTACTTGGACCTGGAACTCACTATGTAGTCCATCTCAGAGTGACCACGATCTCACAGTAATCCACCTATTCACCTGCCTCTCCCTCCAGAGTACTGGGCTCAAAGGCTTGTTTCACCATACCCCACTGCAATATCTTGCTTGTTTTAATACAAATCAAATCAAATAGGCAGCTCATATCTTCTTTGAGATGCTTTAGAATTGAGCTTAGGTTACATATTCATTCCTTATAATTTCACTTCCAAAGTAGGCATCTCTGTTTTAGTGTGTACCTGAATGCTAAAAGTACCTCAGCGATAATAAAACTTTCAGGATCTCATCAATGAATAGTGTCCATTAGTTATTTTGAAACACCAAATAGAAAAATTGCAATAGAAATAAATCAGTCTCTACTTACATAAATTTTGGTGGAACCTAAATATAGTCATGTACTTTCAATTAAAATTATTTATCTTTAGTGACTAAATATTCACATATATTGATGAATCAAGACTCTTGGAATATTCTCTAATTACATGGTTAGAAAGCTCTGGCTTCAAATATGTTGTTATAAGTATTATGCTATCTTTTTCATTGTTTCCCCCACCCCCAAAGTTTAGCCTTTATGTTTTATGATACTTAAATATTATTTCCTAACTTAATTGAAGCTCATTAAAGAATTGGAGGATGGCAGTTAATTGTTTAAGGGAAAAAGACCACATCATGGAAAATTATTGTCATTTTTCTTGAGAGGAGATAGGATTTAAAACTCTTAACTATTCTTGAAGTAGAACTGCTGCTCATATATTTATAAAAGAACTTCCTTTTGAAAAGGTTAGTAGCTTTATACCATGACATAATAACTAGTGTCCTTTTGTTTGGCAAGTAGAAACCTTCCCTGACATCTATTCCTAGGTGCTCCTACACTTTTCAAGAGTGTTCTGTGTTGTGTGCCTTAGTTTTGGTTGACACAGCTGCTTGCTCTTTTGGCTTATCCTATATATTTAGATCCTCTACAGATGAACTGATGTGTTCTAGACAGGGAGTGGTATGGAGGAGATATAGGAATGGGCTGAAGTATCCTTTATATTTGCCTTTGTATCTAGGGGAGTTGGAAATAGGCAAGAATGGAGAGAAATTTTGTATGGCAATACACAGAATTTTGCAAGTTTATTGTGAGCCCTGCAGCAATCCGATGCATTTTAGTTACTGGTAAGTTTGTTAAATTATGTTTGAAATTGTACCTCTTCGAAGATGGACATCTATTTACTATTAAGTCTACCATGTCAAAATTAGCTTATTTTAAAGAATTTTATTAACAAAGATGTGGTATTGCTATTGCATTGGGTTTTAGGTATAAATTTAAAAAAATTTGGTTAGTAAATGCATTTGACTTTTCAGTTGTCATGGTTAATATTAAAATGAAATGAACATTTTATAGATAGCATAGTCTTGTGTTAAGATTTTGGAATTACAACACAATATATACTGCTGCTTTTGCAGTGGAACGCCACTGTATTTAGAGGTCCAAGTTCAGGTATTAGATGATTGAGAATGGCTAGTTTTCTGACTTAAAAGATTTTTAAAAATCCACAGCATCCTTGTAATTTTATGTGGCTCTGCATAGGAGGGTGACTGACTTTAAGAAATATTTTCCTGCATTTTCTCATGTACACAAGGACCGTTGTGGGGCATTTCTACTTGGATTTTGGCAGTGTTAGTGCTTAGGAACCCACTCCCCCTCAAGCACTCATTTGTGTCAAGGTGAAATTTCATGAACAGATTAGGAAATTGTGTAGTTTCTATGTAGTAGCTTTCTTTAAATTTAAATAATTAAGCAGAAGTGTTGCATGTAATATAGTATGCAATTATTTGTGTAGTAACTTTGACTATTGATCCAATAGAATTAAAATAGACTAGATTAATAGCTGCGCTTCTTTACAAAAACATTGACAAAAATCCCCAGGGATTCCTTGCTAGCTGTGTTTTTCTTAGAAATGTCTAACTTTGATTCAGGAAAAGTAAAAGAATACCATTGATGTAATACTAATTTTCATTTTTTTGTGTGTGGTTTAAGTCAGTAGGACTAGTTAATGTAATTTAATTTTAATTTCCTGTCATGAAATACTTTATTTCTTGGTAGTATTTTTTTCTATAATACCAGGTAGTGTATTAAGCTTTCAATTTTTATAACAAAAATAATGATAATTTTGCTGTTTGTTCTTGTTATGAGAACACTTTTTTATTTTAACACAAAAAGCCACATTACTGGAGAAATATGGTTTCAATTCTTTTGAAATTAGGAGAGAGAGAATAATTTAGATGCAGATAACTAGACTTCTTTATAAACTTGAGCTCTCATTACCAATTAAAAAATATATGTAAGAATAAGTACTTCTGTGTTAGTATAAATAAATACTTTAGGGTATATTATAAAACATTTCAAATAGTTATTACTTCAGTTTCTAATAAAGTTCGGTGTATAGCATTTTATTATAGACTGCATTAAGCACATATGATGAAGGGATTTATACTTTCATTTTTAGAAGTGCTGTATTCATGTGTCAGTGATGCTGGTTAAAATTATATACGTAACTTGTGAAGAAATACATGCTTAATTCAATGCAGTCATTTAGTTTTTGTTTTTGTCCCCTCATTCACTTGTTCAGTGGACATACCAAGTCTTAACCTTTGTCTGGTACATATCTTTGTGTGCTTTTATATGTTTATATCACTCTGTAGTTAATTACAACTTTTCATTTCAATATTACATGAGACATTACTTTGCTCTCATGAACCTTTTTGAGGGCATGTATGAACATAAGTGGTATGTTACATTTCTCTGGGTGTTTTTAAAAGCAAATAAGTAATTATGTAAAATAGTTAAGAATAGGCATGTTCTTCACAAACAATATTACATACATATTTAGAATTCTTTGATAGCATGTTTTTCTAAACAATAATATGACAAAGCCAGTTTTATAGAATAGTGATTTGTTTCTTATGTTAGGTTTACTTGAAGCAGAAAATATATATGTATGTGTAATTGTCTTGTATAACTGTGTAATATAAGTTATACACAGCTATTTTCAGTTTATTGCATTTAATTTGAAAAAGGATAAAATTAATCTCATCTCATGCTTGTGGGAAGGTATATGTTTGTATAATAGAAGTTTACAGCATTTTTAAAAACAAAATAGAAATTAGATTTGAATGTTTGTTGTTTTCATTTGACATAACACATGACTGAATGGAGTACTGTGTTTATAATGAACATTTAATGATTACAAAATGAAATTATCTGTACTTTACATGCAGTGCTACTCTTTTGGCATTCCTGGTTGAACTACTAAAAAGTTCAGTAGCCATGCAAGAACAGATGCTGGGTGGAAAAGGCTTTTTAGTCATTGGCTACTTACTTGAAAAGGTAAGTGATATGTATTGATGGCTTTGTTGTGTAGCTTTTGTAGTTGGAAGCTGTCAATCACTAATCATAGTTTTTTAATTTACCTTTTGATTGTGGAATGGTAATCTTGTTTGGTAACTCAAGAATATTTTATATTATGAGTTGAACATAAATATTGACATGGAATTAAGAAGTGAATATAAACAGAACCTGGAGAAGTAATCTTTTAAGTCAAGTATTCTCTTACTTTTCTAGTTGTTTCTTTGCTGTCCTCAACACTTGTATTATTTTCCAGATATTTTATCATTTTATTTAATGGAATTTACTTTTTGTTTGGGTTTATTTTGCTTTTCCTTCCTTTTAGTTTTTAATTTTAATTTTGGTGGTACTAGGGGTTGAATCTAGGACCCCACATGCTAGTCATATGAACTAGGGCCACATATGTAGGGAGATGCTCTACCATTAGCTATATCCCTAGTCTTGATTTAGTTTTCAGTTGAAAAGTCAAAATATTTATTTGTAATAACAAATATAATTTTGTCCTCACATTTAACATATGTGAATATTTTTATTAATATGTAGAATGAACTATATGTTAAGATTTTTCCATTTTGTGTCATGCTGTTGACCTTTATTTTAGTCACAAATGTACTTTATGGTAATGAATGTTGAAGTTTTTATGGTCTTAGAAAAATTGCTTGTGTTCATGTGATTTCCTTTAACAAAGTGAAATTCAAAAAAATATTAATTGCCCCCACTAGGACTTGGTTCTTATCCATTAACTCACTAATTGGCTACTCTGAAATGAAACTATTTGATATATAGAGGTAAGATTTCAGTGACAGGGAATGAACTTATTTTTACCTTGGGAAGAAAACTGAGAAACTTTTGGAAACAGTATTTATTTTACTTCCACCTGAAATAACTAATAAATGTAAGATAGCTCTCTCTTCTTCCCTGAAGTATTGCTGTGAGAACAGTAGTGGATTGATCAGTGGGTTGATTGATGCATTGAATAGTGGAACTGATTTTTGGAGGATATTTTTCCTTAGTAACAATAGTTTTTAGTACTCTATGCTGGAATATTATTTTCTTGTACCTAGAATACTAAGAATTATTTAGAAGACATATTATAAAATATTCTCATATGAAGTAGATGTTGTCAGAGGCCTTCATCACATTACTGGGCACACCAGGTTCACTATTCTTTCCCCTTCGATTTTCTCTTCATCTACTTAGAATTTCTCAACCTAATTATAAAGTCACCTCTATCATGCTTAAAATTTAGCTTAAAATTAGAAATACTTTAAAATATAAATATGTTTAGTGCTTTCTCTTTATTAAAATTAATACCTTTGTAATTACACTGCCAATTTAATGAACACAGACTATCTTATGATTTTTAATTTGCATCTTTTTCTATTTATAATGACTCAGAATGTTTTTAGATACACTACTATTTCTGTAAAGTGCCAGTTTAAATCCTTTACCAATTATCCCAATATTCGTGTAGGACTTGCCACCTATAACTACTTTTTTCTCTTTGAATTTGCCTATGGTAGATATTTTATGTAAGTGGAATCATAGCCCAATGTCTCTTGCATCGGATTTATTTTGCTCACCATGTTTCCAAGGATCACCTGTGTTATGCATGCATCAGAACTTCATGCCTTTTATTCTATATATATTTCTGTTTATCCATTATTGGTTTATAGGTATTTTTTCTATATGCATATGGTCCCCTGATTATGATAGTTTGACTTAAATAAGAGTGCAACAGCATTTTGTAGAAATGATCATTGAAATTTTGAATGTTAACAGACAGATATAGTGGCATAAATCTATAATCCCAGCCCTAGGGAGGCTAAAGCAAAAGGGATGCACATTTCAGAGTAATCTGGGCTACACTGAAAGACGCTACCTCAAAAAAAAAAAAAAAAAAAAAGCCTCAATTAAAGCAAGTCTTTTCCTTTGCTACTGATGCAAGGAATGATTTTTCCTGGACAATGAATGTGAGCTACTGCTCCCAGGAAACCCAGAATCACCTCGGCAAAGCTAGCAGTGTTGTACAGTGCAACAGTGCACTGTGTATTGTTGCTCACCTATGGTGTTCAGTAGTTAGCTGTATTAATATAGTCTTGATTATTATGCTTTCGATTTACTATTAGCTTATTAGAATATAACCCCATTGTAACTTGAGGACATCTATCTGTATCTGTCTAGCCAACCTGATCCCATTTATTGGAAGATGATTTTTCTCTTCACTACAGTCTGATTTTTGCTGAAAACTCAGGTGACTTTATGAGAATAAGATTTCTTTTTCCTGTCTTGGAGAAGTACTATAAGAGTTTGTGTAGTTCTGTAGTGCATCTTGATATCTAATAATGCAGTTCTCTCTCTTTATTGTTGCTCTTCAAGATTGCCTCTGTACTTTAGTCTTCATTTTTTCATGTACATAAGCTCATCAGTTTCATCACAAAATATTAGCATTTTCATTATACTAGATTGACATTCTTATTAAATCTTTCAATTCACGTATTTGTTGTATCTTCTTTATTTAGAATATCTTCTTGTTTATATATAGAAAATTAACTGATTTTTGGTATATTTCTTTTCATCAAACTGTTATTTCATGTTTTAATTTTTCTATTTTTGTGATTTTTTTTCATGTACATATAAATACAATTATTTATATTGAACTTTTTCTAAGACAGAGTTTCCCTGTAGCCTCAGTCGGCCTGAGTAACTCTATATGTAGACCAGGCTGGCCTCAATCTCACATCTGACTCTTCCTTCAGTGAGCTGGGGTTAAATGTGTGCACCACCACAACCAGCAATATATTGAAATTTTATGCCAATATTCCTACTCCTTTATTAATTATAGTTCCTTAGATTTAAAAAATTTTATAGAAATAATATCATCTGGCACTGACAGTTTACTTTCTTCTTTTAAAATATCTATTGCTTTTTTTCTATGAGACTTCTAGTATATTGTTGAATAGAATGTTCAAATAATAGACATGTCTTAGTTCTGATTCCAAATGTAATATATTTAATAATTAGCCACTGAGTGGTATTTGTGATAGGTTTTATAGATTTTTAAATCAAATTAGGATTTGATTTAAAGGATTTTTTAAAAGTGTTTTGTCACAAGCATACTGAATTTTCTATAATTTCCTCTGCTCTTCACTACATCCATCAATAACGTTTTAGTCCAAAACATCATCCCCTTTCACCATTTGTTACTGTCCTAGTTCAATCTCTATTGCGGTGATAAAACACTCTGACCAAAAGCAATTTAGGGGAAGAAAGGGTTTATTTCTGCTTAAAGTCACAGTCCATCATTGAGGTAGTCAGGGTAGGTACTAAAGCAGAAACTTGAAGCAGAAAACACAGAGGAATGCTGCTTGCTTGCTGACTGGCAGAGGTTCCTGGTTAACTAGATTTCTTATACAGCCCAGGGAATGATGCTGCCCACAGGGAGCTGTTTCATTGTACATCATAAAGATAATCCCCACAGACATGCCCATGGGCCAATCTAATCTGGGAAATACTTAAATTGAGACTCCATTCTCAGATAACTTGAGACTGTGTCAAGTGATAGCTAAAACTAACTTAAGATTTTGACACACTCCATTTTTTATTTCTACTCACATGACCTCCTTAAATGTACCAGATCTTACTGCTACATTCTTGTTAACTGAATCATAATTCTCATAACCTCTGACATGGTATCTTACCTCTCTCCTTCTTGCTTTCACTATATTATCAATATTGGCCATATTAGGGTCTTCTTTGCCTTGCTCCTAAAAATGTAAACACATGTGGTCTCAGTACTTTTATATTTCTTTACTCAGTATTTTGTTATTTGTTCTACACATATCTAAATACCTTGATTGTGTGTTTTATTTAGGATTTTGATGA
>NW_008335784.1:1680513-1719271 GCF_000622305.1 Nannospalax galili | reverse complement strand
ACACACACACACACACACACACACACACACACACACACACCACAATTTTTAGCTTTCTACATGGGTCCAGACTTAGGTCTTCATGCTTATGGAACAGACATATTACTCAAAGTAAAAAAATTGCATATATTCGTAATTTATAATTTTGTATCTGAATGTTTTTATGTTTTGTTTATACTTTCTTTGAATTTTTGTGATTTTTTTTCACACAATATAATTTGCTGATGTTTAGATGCCCTCCCCTATCCCTACTCCCTCTCATTGACCCTCAGTTTAATGCACTTTATTTTATATAAAGAAATACTTATGTATATAATTTTATACACACATACATTTATATATGTAAATAAAATATGGCCTATATAGTCTACTTTGTGTCTCCATCTACTGGAGCCAGGTTAGCCTACCAAGAGTCCCATACTTGAAAGAGACTGTCTCTGCCCCTCCCAGCAGTCATCTGTTGTCACAGTTTCCTCAGGTGTGGTTGGAGCTCCTAAACTTCTTCCTCATGTCTATGCTGGATTTTTTTTTTTACTGGTTTGAGCTTATGTAGGACTTGTGCATGATTTACCATTGCTGTGAGTTGATATGAGTAACTTCCCAGATGCCTGGAAAACTCTCTTTCCTTGTGGTCATCACCACCTCTGGCTCTTAAAATCTTTCCTCCTCCTCTTCTGCAATTATTCCCAAGCCTTGGGAGGCAGAAGCTTGGTATAGGTGTTCTATTCAGGGGTAAGCACTCTGTAGCCTCTTGTTCTCTGAGTGTTGGCCAGTAGTGGGTTTCTGTGTTAATTACTGTCTGTTGCATAAGGAATCTCCTCTGGTGATAGTTGAGAGATGCATTAATCTGTGGGTATAACAGTAAGTCATTAAGAATCAGGTTAATATAACTAATTGAAAACTAGATTTAGGTTCTCTCTTATGTCCTGTCACTTGTCTAGCCTCAGGTTCCTAAGCCTGAAATCAATATCAGATAAGGGCTCAATCCCAGGAAGCAGACCTTAAATCCAATTAAAGAGTGTTTGTGCCTCTTGTACTGGTGTGTATATCTTGCCAGGCCAGTTGTTGTTATTCATAGAATTCACGGTTGGGTTAGATTGATAAATTATTTTTTCCTTCTGGAAGCATGCATAGCACCTTCCAACACTATGAATGCTAGCCAGTGGACATGAGGCTCTGAAGCTGGATTTCTCCTTAGTTGTTGTATAGCTTAGCAATAGTGTCTTAACATCCAATTCTGGGGGGTAAGTAACCAAGAGCAGGGCAATGTTTGAAGGTCTATGAGACCCTGGTCAGCTAGAGAGGAATCCATTCCTTCCATTAAGGTTTTGTTTTGTTTGTGTTTTTTCATTAGCCTATGATGTCTAGAAAGGACAATGTTCCATGTTATAGGATAACTTAATATTTTTATGATATATGTATATATTTTAAGAAACTGTATAGTGGAAGGGTTTCAATATGACTTTTTCCAAAATGTCTTTAGTAATACTTATCCCTCCCCAACTCACTCTTCTTCCCTGCTTTCCCTTTCCACACACTATTTAACCATTCCTAATCTAATGTTCTCCTTTCCCCCTTCATATCACTGCAGTCTACACCATCCCAACCATCCCCTCCCCACTACCCATGGCCGTTTATTAGTTTCTTGACCTCTCTTTTCAAATTGAAACATGTATATCTAAAATTTCAAAGCTAGCATCCAGCTATGAGAGAGAACATGTGTTGTTTCTCTTTCTGAGTCTGGATTATCTCACTCAGGATGATTGTTTCCAGTTCCATCTATTTACCTGCCAATTTCTTTTTTTTAATAAGTGATTTATTGAGAATTTCATACATGCATATAAGGTGTTTTGATCAAATCACAGTAAAAGAAAAAAGTTGCTTGTGACTTTTTTTAAATAAATAATTTATTGAGAATTTCATACATGCATATAAGGTGTTTTGATCAAGTCCATACCCACTCCCTCCCCTTCAACATTGCCCCCTCTGGAATGGTAGCCCTAAAATCTTTTAAGGATTAGATACAAGCTCCCAAATACTTTTGATATTTTTGGCCTTTGGAACAGAGTATGTTGCTAACAGGCCCAAGGACATTTTGATGTTTAGCCAAGAAACTGGCTACTTTTCTTTGGGGTCTTTTTACCCTAAACTGCCTAGCCAATTACTACTCCTATTCTTGTCACACCATCCTCTGAAGGGGTTACCCAAATTGCCAATAGGGAATCGGGACACAGACTGCTCTGGCTTCTTCCATGATGAACAGGCACGCAGGTTGAGGCAATTGGAGTACCCCTTCATGGGTTTTATCTAAAAGACTCCCAAATTGCATAACTCTTATCTCTAAGGGGAAAAGAAAGTCCTTGACTGGTGAATAGGAGATGTAAAGGAGAAGTAAGGGCAAGAGTAATTAGCATTACAAGTTCTAGACAGGCAACTAGAAAAAAGCCAATTTTCAAATGATCCATATGACAGTTCATTGGAATTTCTTGACAAGGGCTTCCAAAAGCATCCCTCTGTTGGGTTCCTCCTCATTTTTCTTTTGTCTTCCAAGGCTGGACAGATTCAGGATTTGCTTTCAGGTATTTTGATAGCTATTGGAGTGGTTAGAATCAGTGTCAGTTCCCTCTCAAAGGCTTCTAGATTGGGGGATCATTTTAGAACAATAGCTGGTTGTCTCCCTTAGCTACAGATGGGCACTACAGTATTGGAGACCAAGATTTGAAGTCTTACATCTGAGCAGGACTTTCTGGTTAGTAACAAAATCATCAATGAGAACTAATTGTCTAAATAACTTTTTATGTAGCCTCAAACCTAATGTCTGGGAAGTGTGATCCCTTGAACTCTTAAAGAAATATGTCAATCACTTCAGTCTTTGGTTATACTTTTCTTTTGGGTGTTTAAGATGATAGAGTTGGCTCATAAAAACCAATTTATTTTTTATCTTGAGGTCATTGGATGATCTCTTCCTCAGGGGTCACATGGATTTAGGAGGAGCCCCTGGCTCCTTTCTTTTACCAGTTCCATCTACGTGAAGATAAGTCAAAGGTTCTGATCACCATGTCTGGCTTCACTTGGAAGCATGAATGAGATGTTTCTTCTGAGTTGAACCACCTCTTTGTAGACTGGACCCTGGTTCAAGTCCATCTTGTGGGGTCTCCATGTCCTCCCTGAACAAGAGGACATTACCTGCCAATTTCATAATTTTTTTTTTAGGAGCTTCATTATCTGTTCATCAGTTGATGGACATCTAGGTTGTTTCTGGCGATTATGAAAAGGGCAGCAATGAACATGGAGATGAATAGGTATTTCTGTGGTAGGGTAGAGAGTCTCTTGGGAATATGATGAAGCGAAGTTTGGCTAGGTCATATGGTAGATCAATTTCTACCTTTTTGTGGTGTCTCCACACTAATTTCCATAGTGGGTGCACCAGTTTTATTTATTTATTTTTATTTAAGAGTATGGAGACCTTGTCTGCATACATACATACATACATACATACATACATACACACACACATATATATATGTATGTATATATATATATGTATATATATGTGCTCGCACAAGTACATGCAATGCCCACAGAGGCCAGGAGAGGACATTAGATCCCCAAGAACTGGAGTTAATACAAGGGTGTTAGCTGCCATGTGGGTCCTGGGAATAATACCCTGGTCCTCTTCAAGAGCACCCAGTGCTCTTAACTGCTGAGTCATCTCTCCAATCCTCTGTTATTTTTTATACTTCTTGTATGATATAGTTTATATTTCTTTCACAAATGTGGGCTTATGAAAGCAGGGACTATATTTTTATTCTACTTTATTGTTTTATATCTATTTTTTAATTTTATTTATTATTTTTATTTTATGTGTATTGCCTGCATGTAGGTAAGTGCACCGATGTGCAATGCCTGTGGAGGTCAGAAGAGGCTGTCGGATCCCCTGGGACTGGAGTTATCAACACTTGTTAGCTGCCATGTTCTAGTTTATTGTTATATTTTTAACATCTAGAAAAATGTCTGCCTCAATAGGGTTTGTTACTTGAACAAATTAATGCTTCTCTGGTTACTTGAAAAGATACTTCTGAAAATTGCTTTACATTGTTAGATTTTTAAGGAGTTAATAGCCAGTTAGTGGAATAGGTTAATGGAAATTCCAGTCTTAATTTCATACTTGTTAACAGCAAGAACCCAGCTTCTGTCTCCTTGTCATAGAAAGTATAAGACATCTTGCATAATCATTGTCACCTTGGCTGGATTTAAAACTTACCTAGGCAGTTTACTTTTAAAGGCCTATCTAGGCCTATCTGTGAAAATGCTGTAAAAGAGGTTTAACTGATGAGGGAAGACCTATCCTAAAGGTAGATGGTACCAAAAGGAACAAGGCAAATGAAACAGCCTGGTGAGCACAGTACTCACCCTGCTCTGCTTCCTGACAGTGAAACAGTATGAACAGCAAACTTAGGATGGACTGAAGTGTGGCCCAGAATAAATCTTTGCCCCGTAATTTGTTTTTTGTAAGGTATTTGGTCACAACTCTGAAAAAAAACTAACTAATAGAATTTCTAAGGAAGATAATTTAATGAGAGGTTTTCTTATTTAAATGTATATTATGTCATGAAAAATTATAAGATAGTTTTATGTCACTGAAATGTTAAGAATGAAGAAAACCTAAGAGATATTCCAGTGTATTATTAATAAGATATTTTCAGCTCTTTGAAAATTTAATTATAAGAAGCTTCAAAATTGATATATATATATATATGTATATGAGCCTATATAATTGGAGTTTGTGATAGTTGATTTTGGTACAAGCATTTTTGTTCATTGGTGTGTGTGTAGTGCCTACAAAGGTCGGAAGAGGACAGTGTTGTTGTCATATAGGTGTTGGGAGTCAAACCTGGGTCTTTTGTAAGAACAGCAATGCTCTTATTCCCTGAGCCAGCCACTTCTCCAGCCCCCAGAGAGTTTGTTTTTACTGTGACAAATGCCTGAGAGAAACAATCCAAATGAAGAAATATTAATTTGGCTTCATGGTTTCAGAGGTTTCTCAGTCCATGGTTGCTGGCTCTATTGCTCTTGCACAAAGAAGCGTGTCCGAACTTTATGGTGGGAAACATGTAGTTTGAACTAAGCTGTTCATCTGGTAGACAGGAAGCAGACAGAGAAATGCTGAGACTGGGACAGGGACAAGGTATATCTTTGAAAGGTATGCCCGCAGTGCCCCAGTTTCTCTAGCTAGGCACCTTTTCTTGGACCACCTGTTAACATAGTGCTCCCAACTAGGGACTAGGCTCTTGATACGTGAGCCAGGCCATATTTCACATCCAAATGATGGCAGTGGCCTATCAGTCTTCATCTTGGTAGGAAACTAAGGCTGCACTCAACCTGAGTTATTGATGAGAATTTAGCACATGGCTATTTTAAGAGTGAGTTGTAAGTAATGTTAAGGGAACTTGACCAGGTCTGAAGAGTGAAGGGAATGAATGTTTAGTGTAACTCAAAGAGAAGACTGTTGTGTCTGACTGGATTGTGGTTTTTCAGTAAGGTAATACACTGTATGAATCTACACAACAATATCCGAGCATCATATTTTTCTGTCCATTAAATTTCTGTGGATGTTTCCAACTAGTTAAACTTTGAGCTGGAAACAGCATGCAAGAAAGAGTTCCAAACAAGTGATAGGATAGGGAGGGTTGGAGAGCCATGGGAGAACGAATTGGGCTTTAGGCTTCGGTTATCTGAGCCTCAGGAGTGGTAACCATAACCAAGTTTATATGTGTGTCTGCTCTACTCTCTCCAGTGTTGACTTTTTACTACAATTACTGTCTTTTGTGGTTATATGTCAGTTGCCAGGGAGTCTTAATGCTACAGACCTTCACATCCAGATACATTTCCTTTCTCCCAATAGAACAAGATTCTTCCCTTTGATTTGATTGATCAGTTTAGGTCTTGCCTTCTTTTGCATATACACTTGTTTTAATGAAAATTGATGCTGAATCTCAGAAATCAATTGTTGTCATATGCCCCTCCCCCCAACAACAAATGATTAATATTATTTTTACTATGTTGGATCTCATCCTTGGCCTTTTGGGTAAGCAGAATTGATACTAAGAATTACTCATTTCATGATATACCTTTACCAAGTAAAATAATTTCTCACCTCTTATTTACTACATAATCATGCATGCTTTTATATATAGAATAGTTTTTGCAATAAAATTCTGCTAACCTACTACATTATATGCTGCTGAAGTTGGGAAATTCTCCCCTTTTTGAACCTAAGTTTTTCCTAACAACATTCATTGCTGCTATTTGTTGCTTAGTTACTTTTGGAGTCATTGCTATAACTTCTTGTATTTCATATCGAAATATGTTTACCTCTTTAATTATGTGTTATAATCTCCGTTTAAATTAAGGTCTCACTCTATAATGCAGGCTGGTCTAGAACTCACCATTCCCCTGCTTCAGCCTTCAGAGTTCTGGGATTACATATGTGCATTATAATTTGCTTCAAGCACTTAAAAAATATGTTTTCTTGTGTGCATTGGCCATTTTATGGTCATTGTTTCAGAGCAGTCTCCCCAATCTTGTTTGGAAGAAGGATTTCAATGTGAGAAGGAGGGGAAATAAGACAGGGTGACGGGGTAAGAAGGAGTAAAATACATTATGTACATGTAGGAAAATGTCAAAGTAGTAAAAAACAAATGAAAAGTTACGTATTTTATCATCTTATATAGTTCATGTTTCAAAATTTACAATTTCTATCATGTTCACATTGTACTTCTACCTAAGTTTTAAAGATTTATAACTATAAATGGCCAAGTATAAATCTCTTTAAAAATACTTCTATTATGTCTTTGAGAATTTCATAGAATGTATTTTTATCATATTCATACCCCCTCCCCAGCTCCTCTGACTTTATGTACTCAGTTTTTTTTTAAGCCTATGGATTCTAATTTGTGATTCTCAAATGCTCTTTGGTGTGAGTTCACCCACTGAAGCCTTAACTTACCTAGCATCACACCTGTAAGGAAACCTGACTTTCTCTCTCCCAACAGCTATCAATTGCCAGGTAGGGCTACAGGTTCTTGCCTCCTGCGCCCAATCCATGCTGTGTGTGTGTGTGTGTTTTTTTTTTTTGGCTTGGGCTTTTGCAGGTCTTGTACATAGTATCACAAGCCCTGTGGGTTCATATGTGCAACTGTCCTATTGTGTATACACAATATAGTTTCCTTGTATTCATCTACCACTTCTAACTCTTGCAATTTTTCTGCTCCCTCTTTTGCCATGATCCCTGAGCCTTCAGAAGAAAGGGTGTAGTATAGGTATCCCATTTAAGGCTCAGCAGTCTATAGTTTTTATTCTTTGCACATTGACCAGTTGCGAGTCTCTATTTTGGTCACCATCTGCTGCTAGATGGTTATCTCATGAGAGATTCACTCTGTGGAGATAACAGTAAGTCAATAGGAGTCAGTTTAATTCTGTGCCATTTAGCAGAATTACAGTAGTTGGTCTTCCCATGTAGCCTGTGACTTATCTGAGCACAGGTTCTTGGTCCCAGTTATGGTGACATGTATGTGCTTCATCTTGTGGAGCAGGCCTTAAATCCAATCAGAAAGTGGTTGTTTTGTTTTGATTTTCAGTGTTGAGGATTCAATGCCCATGGCCTCATACATGCCAGGGAAACACTGTACCACTGACCTAAATCCC
Organism: Nannospalax galili; assembly: GCF_000622305.1. Taxonomy (NCBI): domain Eukaryota; kingdom Metazoa; phylum Chordata; class Mammalia; order Rodentia; family Spalacidae; genus Nannospalax; species Nannospalax galili. The sequence goes on along the minus strand of NW_008335784.1, from coordinate 1,711,564 downwards.
CATTCCCTAAATCTCTTTTATATTTTTATATACATAAATGAAAACATATATTGGCCCTGAATCAAGGCAAACAGTTGGCCGAAGCTGTTGGTTTCAAGGAGAGGCCTAAAGAAATGTCTTTCTGTGACCTGTTGGCCATTTCAGAAATTAATGTAATGGTCAATTCATCAGAAAGAGACATGTGGCCAAAAAAATAGAAAAATAGAAAAAAAAGTTTTCTGCAGTAAATTGATTTAAACCCTTTAAGAGCATTTGGCTATCTTTTATCTTTTCTTAATTATGTCTCATTTTATCTTTTCTGTTCTTGTTGTCTTTTTTAATTTAACATGAATATAATTAAATATTTACTGAGGAATTACAGAAGGGACTGGAACATAAAAGATCTGAGACAGTTTGCTTACTTTTACTGGGAAAGAAAGATAATGTGATTTACTTGGAATAGCACAGAAAAAAAGGAATAATTACTAACAGGTAAAATGATGTTACTGGAGAGAAAATTCAGTATAGTAGGACTTTGAGTAGCCATTTAAAAGACATTAATTTGGGAATAAAATTTTATAAAAATCAAGTTTGGAGCTGAAAACTACTCTCCAGTAGCATTAAGAATTGTGAAAGGCAACAAATTCCTATTATTTATTCTTTTAGTAATGTGGAAGCCTCATGTGATGTTTTTAGTATGCCTTTCATAGCATCAAGTAAGTTCAAAACCTGCTCCCAAAGTGTAATTATGTCATCAAATAAATATGTTCATCATTGTAGACTTGCTTGGTATTGGAGCTTAGTCTTCTTTATAAACACAGTACAGATAATTTTTAAGAATATTTACCTAGGAGCAACGTCCAGCTGTATTTTGCTTTGGAGGGTTTTTGTTTGTTTTTCATTTTTGTGAACAGGGTCTCCCTAGTCCCAGCCTGCTTGGAAGTCACTATGTAGACCAGGCTAGCCTCAGTCTCACAGAGATCTGCCTGCCTCTGCCTCTGCCTCTGGAGGGCTGGGATGAAGTTGGTACCACCACACCAGGCCTGTTTTGAGTTTTAAAAACACAAGTAGAATGTATTAGATCATATTATTGAAATTATTACCACTATGTAAAAATAGAATATGTAAAAGAAAAATTATTTAAAATTATAACAAGTGAGTTATAACAAGTAAAGGAACTTTAACTGTAGTAGAATTTTAGAATGTTTAGAATTTTATGTTTTGTAATCTTTTTATTGAAGTACTTTTTTATATGAATAATCTTTACTTTTTTTTTTAACATGAAATATCCTGGTCCCTTCCTTCATCTTCTAAGCCAGCTATTTGTTAGGACCATTTTCCCTATCTCTTATATAACTTTCATATGCTCTAATATTTGAATTTTATTGGATATGCTCATCTAAGCACCATTGTTATATTTGTGTTACTCTTTTATATTTGTGTTGAGATATGGTTTCAATAAGCCCAGTGGGTTTAAGTTTAAGCCCATTTAAACTTGCTATGTAGCCAAAGATGATTTTGAATTCTCTTTTGTCTACCTCTCAAGTACTATGATTATAAACATGTGCCACTACACCTGCCTTATTTTGATAGCCTTTGATTTAATATTCGAACTTTCCTTTTTAGTTTTTGAAGATAATATTAATTTAAATTATAAATCCAGTGAGATTTTATAGATGTCATTTTATCTTTAACATGTATTAATCATGTTAATGGGGTTTTAGTGTGCTATTTTCAATACATGTATAGAGTGTACACTGATGATATCCAGCTCCCTTTATTACTTTTTGTGCCCTTCACAGACTTTAGTAATGGCTGTTTGCCATTTGGATCATTTTGTTATGAGTTCTCTCTTATATGTGGATACTGTTGTTGTTTTTGTCAAACCCAATTCTATTGATAGAAAATGACTGTTAGGCTGGGTCGTGGTGACACATACCTTTAATCTCAGCACTTGGGAGGTAGAGGCAGGTGGATGTCTGTGATTTAAAGGACAACCTGGTCTACATAGCGTAGACCATAGCCTGGTCTACATACTACTGGGGCTACAAGGAGACCCTGTCACAAAAGACCCCCCCAAAAAAACAAAGAAAGAAAGAAAAGATAAAGTAACTGTTAGCATTATTTGAATTTCAATCTATCAAATGCCCCTTCTCAATGAAAGCTTTAAGTTTCCTTCCACAGAATCTCTCTGTACACCAGGGCCTTTCCTTTCCTCTTCCCGTTTCCCCTTTCCTTTCTTTCTTCCTTTCCTCCCACTTACTAATAAATCTCTCATGTGTGACATACCTTGTCTGCTTTCTCCTCACTTTGCCTTAAGTTCTGGGAGCTGCCCCTCCCCCCAGTTTCTTCCAGTTGTGTTCATTGCTTTTTCCACAGTGCCAAGGACAGTGCCTGGAAATTAGTAAATACTCATCATATATCTTTTCTAATGACTAAATTAAAAGTCTCAAGCTGTACCTTTACAACAAATGAAATGGTGTGCAAAGTGTTTGCTAGAGGTTGAAAGGGGCCATCATGAAAAAACAGTAGGGGAGGGAAGCAGACTTGTGCCCTAGGGAGAAAATTTGCTCACAGGGATATTTTGGCTTCAGAAAAATAATTTGAGTTTTGAATATTGTCACCTTATACTATAAATTTTGTAAGAGTCTATCTTGCCATTTTTGTGATTCTTATTCATAATTTACTTCAGCTTAAATTAAGAGTAACTTTATTTAATTTGAGTTATTTATCTGTAATCCTAGAAAGGGATTTATATCAATAACAAGCTGTCACTCAAAGGAATATCAAAAAATACTTTGTATGTTTACAGTTTTACTAAAAAAGACTATGAAATTTTGTAATTTGAATTTAAACTATTGGAGTTAACATGAATGATTCATATAGATGTTGTTATATCATTTGATATCAAGATTTTTTTTAGTTAGAATCTCTGTTTCTTTTTAGTCATCAAGAGTTCACATAACTAGAGCTGTGCTGGAGCAGTTTTTATCCTTTGCAAAATACCTTGATGGTTTATCTCATGGAGCACCTTTACTGAAGCAGCTTTGTGACCACATTTTATTTAACCCAGCCATCTGGATACATACGCCTGCAAAGGTCTGAATTTCAGCTTCACTCATCTTATTTTAGTGTAATATATAAAGTATAGTTAATGATATAGTTAATTGGATTTAAAGTATCCAACAGGAAACATTCACAATTTTTTGTACACTTTATAGTCAGTCTAAAAAAGTTTTATTAGTATCAGAGTCAAAAATTTGAATATGTAAATATAATAAATGAGATTATAGTCAGTAAACGTGGTATAATACTAAGTTCTGATGTTATTTGATACGATTTCATACATTGTCAACAAAGAGAATCTTGTATATTTTTTAAAGACTGTGAAAGAACACATGTGAAATTTTCATTATCACTAATCATTTGGACTGAGAAATTATTTTCATTTTGAACTTAGGTATTTTTTTATCATAACATACAACTAGTATTTTAAAATCAGAATAAAGAGAAACCAGCTATTTTTCTAGAAATGAACACAGAAGTCTTATGCCACATAATTGAACTTATTATATCCTAATTGAAATCTATAATGAGGATATTCTGATTTAGAGTTGTCTTTTATAGTTTGTAAATCTCCCATACTCCTCGATATGTAATATTTAAATCCTGATTTTCCTATAGCTCATCTCATCATTTATTGCACTAAATCCGAAGCTGATATTTTGTTCACTCTTTTCATCAATGCACCTGACTTGCCATCTTATACTTACATGGCTAAATTCTAAAAGCCAACTCTATACAGTGACAGTATGTAAGAAGCTGTTCAGTATTTTGGCATGTGTGATAGCAGCCTGTTTTTTTTTCTGGTGTGCTGCAGGTGACTGATGACTGTTCAGTTCCTGTGAGGAAAAGTATACACAAGGAGCTATGACTGAGTGTTCCTTAGCAGCTTTCCTTAGAGTCTAGCCACTGTTAAATGCTTTCATTATCCATGAGATTAGCTTCAATTAGATTATATAGCATATATAATTACTTGTCAATAACTTATCTTTATTAGATGTATTACCTTTGTTAATTGGGTCATATGCATTACTTTTCGAAACAGTTTTATTAGGATGTTGATGTGATTATTTCTTTTAAAAATGTAAACAAAAGTTATTTATAACACATAATAAATTGTAATATTTTGTTTTTATGAATTTGCATTTGAATTACAATTGAATTTATATTTAAGAAGCACTCAAGACATTTTAAATTTATTTTAACTATGTATTAGGTTCAACTTTCCCTATATACTTATTTGTCTGCTGAATTTATTGGAACTGCTACCATCTATACTACCATACGCAGAGTAGGAACAGTATTACAGCTAATGCACACATTAAAATATTACTACTGGGTCATTAATCCTGCTGACAGCAGTGGCATTACACCTAAAGGATTAGGTAAGTACACCCCTGCCACTGTGTTTCCATTTTCTTCTGTTTGTCTATACCCTGGGTACTGTTATAGTGAATATGTGTGCATGACTGAGATTATCCCTGAACTGTTTAATTTCTTATATTATGTTAGAAATTGCTTATGATGGCAGAGAGGGCGAGACTCTAGGGCCAGTTGAGATGGCTCGGTGGATAAAGTCACTTACGCAAAGCCCGATGACTTGAATCATGGTGGCAAGAAAGAATTGACTCCACTTTGTCTTTGGCCTCCAGTGCAGTGCAGCATGTGTACAATCTTCCCCTAACACACTAAAGAAAGAAATAGTAACAAACATTTTAAACAGCTGTAGTATTAAAATTTTTGTAATAAGGAAAATTTAAAAGTTGACTTCCCTGTAATGGAGATTTTTTTGGGGGAAGGGGGAGCTCAGAAGATATTCATAATAATAAAAATCTGTGTGTTCTAGGACTTTCATCCTTGGAGAGAGATAATTACTTTTCTTTGAACTTTCCTTCAAATGTGCCCTTTTCTGAATGTAGTGGAAACATTTAATTTTCACAGATTCACTTTTATATTTTAAGAGCATAGCCAGTTTTTTTCTAATTATATAAAATATACACTTACAGAATATGAAATAGTCTTAAAAATATTCTCATGCTCCAAATTTGCAAGTTGGACACTTTTTTTTTCCTGCTACCCATTGCATTGATATGTGAAGCATTTAAGCTTTGCTGTGGGGTTGAAATGTTCTTCAATTTTTTTATCTTGTTTTCTTGTTTTATCTTCTAAAGTTTATCCCATAAAAATATGGTGATCTGTTACCTTTTATGTAACTGTTTCCTTCTGTGCTTGATTTGTTTAGAAATGGCAAAAAGGCCAATTATAGATATTTTAAATTTTTTCAGAAATGTTCTACCAGTTTATAATTTCACCAATAGTATGTTGTAGGGATTTTCACAGAATGCTTACAATAATATTGACTATTGTAGTTATATCCGTCTCTTTGAAAAGGGAAAATAGCATGTTTTTATCTTAGTGTTTAGGTAATTGCAGTGTTTTATTTTTATACATGTAATTTAATTCTCATTCATAATCAGATCTAATTTGTCCTTTTAGCACTTCTCTCACTGTTTTTAATTTGATCTTCCTAAGATTCTTTGAATCCTTGTGACAAGGCAGAGTGCTTTTTAAGCACTCTCATATGTAAATACGAGTAAGATACCCATAAAAATCAGGATATTAGCATTAATATAATGGTGTCATCTAATGTACATGCCTCATTCAAATTTGATCAGTTACTCCAATGATATCCTTTCTAGGAAAATAATACCCAATTTGTCTTAAATCCAGTTGTGGGCCATGTGCTACATTTATTTACCATGTCACTTTCATACTCTCCTATGTAGAATGTCTCTTTTAGGCTATTCTTGTGTTTTATGTCCTTGATATATATTTTTAAATATAGTTAAATTGTCTTTCAGGGTACCCCTTAATTTGAATTTATATGTGTGTTCTCATGGTGATTCAGAATTTCCATTTTTCCCAAGAATAGCACAGAGGTCTTTCTGTCTTGATCTATCATGTCCAGGAGATCCATGATGTTGAGCTGTCCTGTTACTACAGGTGTTAACGTTGAAGTCTTGTCTAGGGTCTTGTCTCTCTTGTTCAGATTATGCAAATATCCTGTTTTTCAGCAGAGCTTCACCTTCTTATTTGAAGATAAATGTTGATGGAATTTATCTTGCTCTGACAGCTGCCAACTAGTGATGCGCTTTTAACATTATATTTCTCAGGCTGCTGTTAGGGAAAAGGTGTTTTTCTTGTGTATTTATTTTTCATTTGTTATATTAGAATAGACTCATGGATTCCTCTTTTTAATTTTTATTTATTATATTTTATTTTATTTGTATGAGTGTATTGTTTGTATGTATGCGTTGGATTGCCTAGAACTGGAGTTACAGATGGTTGTTAGCCACCATGTGTGTGCTGGGATTTGAACCCAGGTCCTCTGCAAGAGAAGTTAGCGCTTTTAACCACTGAGACATCTGTCCAACCCCAATGAATTCCTCTTTTATTCAGTGTGTTATATCAGCAGTTGTCATGCCTTCTTTGAAAGGGCCATATAGTATTTTAGGCTTGTGTTGCCAAAAAGTCTTTGTTGCATATAGTCCGTTTTGTGATTTTATTTTATGAATAAAATTAGGTACCATGTAAATAAATGAGTATGGTATGTTCTAGTGCACTGTGAAAACATGTAGATGTCTGACATGGCCCAAAAGCTTTTGAGCACCAGCCTCTGAATTGTGTTGTTACATACTCTAATACTTGTCTTCTCAGATTTATGCAGTAAGACCCTCAGACAGGTTTGTGTGCCTTCATGGCAGATGCCCAAAGTTTTGTTGTACTTCCAAGTTTACAACACAGGGTACTTTCCTTGTCCCAGCTCTGCTTCTCCGAGGAGCTTATATTTTCTTAGTAGATAGAGATTTTAGAAACCAAGATATGGGTCTGAGTTATGTGTCTTCTGTTCTGGGTATCATTTTGTATAGGTACTCCTAGTGGACAGATCTAGGGAAATATAATTATTTGTATGCACACACACATGGTGTTCAGATATCCTTGAATGCCCACCAATACTTTGTATCATTTCCAGTCTAAAATCACATGGCTGAGTCTAGCTTCAAACTTTTTTTGTATTTGAAGCTTTTATCCCCCACAGTGAAAACAGTGACTTCCATTAGCTTTGATCTATTTACGTATTGTCTTATTCTATTTTGTTAAACTAATGTTTGAACATATATGCCATCACATTCTCAGTTTTGCACCTAATTATATATTTTTCATTATATCTCATTTGTATTTTATTTTGCAAAAAAATGGATTCATGACAAGGAGAACATGCACATAAAGTATAGTCCTCAGCAGCATTCTGTTTGCATTGTGAAGCATATGAGAAGAATATTTGTTGCTACCATTTGCTGCATGCCTACAATTGAAATTATTGAGGTGCTATTCTTATTGCTTCACATATGCTTGACACATTTTATCCATAAATGTTCTGTGATATAAACAATATTATCATCTTCGTCCCTCCAGTAAAGAACAGAACACAGGCATTTATGTATGTTATATGTCAATTATACACCATAATGAGGCAGGTTTTAAGAGGTAATGTCAAGTATTTTTAAGGTTCTTTGCTCTTGGTAAGAGTGGCACAAAAGTATGGAGACTGGGAAGTGTGGAGCAAATTGATTTCTTAATAGATGGAATGTATTGGGCACTAATTGGCTTCCAGATGTTATAATCTGCATGAAACATTTGTTGAGTGGAGAAGCAGATGTTATAATTTAATATGCTTTGAAAACTTATAAAACCACTCTGCTCATCTTGATTGCTTTAAGAAAGATTTAATATCGAAAATATTTTGGGGGTTTTAATATTTAAAAGTATTTTTTCTTGTACATTAAACTGTATGCATTCTTTTATATTCTCATTTTTATTGTTAGATATTTCACAGTTAATTCCCTTATACTTAGACATGATAGAACTCATAAATGTATTTTAACTTTTCATGTTCAATTTCATTTACTGACTTCACATTTGTTGGGTGCCCCACTATGTACTGCATGTGTTCATGGAAGAAAAAGGTTGCAAAGAAATCATTGTGAGAAGGTAGAGTCGGATACTTTCCTGTGCTATCCTATCTGATATGTGAGATAAAAATGCTTTTAATCCTAGCAATCAGGAGGCAGAGGCAGGCAGATGTCTGTGAGATTGAGGCCCACCTGGTCTACATAGAGAGTTTCAGGCCATCTGGGGCTACAGGGAGAGCAGCCTCAAAAAACAAAACAAAAACAAAAAAAGACCCCCCCCCCAAAAAAAAGAAAGAAAGAAAAGAAATTCATGCTGTAAACTCTTGGTGATTCATACATTTATCAATGGATAAGAATGTATGACAATTTTAAAGAAGCTCTATCTCTCAAATGTAACTTTCAAAAAAAATTATTTGGTATTGCCCAAAGCCTAAAAATTAAATTTAGATACATTGATATTTTTAAAATTATAAATCACTGATAGTAGCAGATAATATGATTCTTTTTAAATAAATAAGATTTCCAGAGGCATGGAGAGGTGGCCCAGCTGTTAAGGTCACTTGTTGGTCTTGCAGAGGATCTGTGTTGGGTCCCAGCACCTACTTGATGGCTAACAACCTTCTATAAGTCCAGTTCCAGGGGATGCAGTGCCCTCTTCTGACGTCCATGGGCATTGCATGACATGAGTACACATATCTATGCAGGCAAAACACTCATACAGATAAAATAAAAATAAATAAATTTTAAAAGAGAATTCCACAGTATTTAAACATAATTGCATTAAGCTTTCTTTTTTTTATGTGTCTTATTCTAGATGGTCCTCGGCCATCACAGAAAGAAATAATTTCCCTTCGGGCTTTTATGCTACTTTTTCTTAAGCAACTTATATTAAAGGTAAATTAATTTTATTTATTTCACAATTGCAGTGTATTAGGTAAGAAGAAACTATTGGCAAAGTTTCAAATTCATTGTTACTAAATTATTTTAACATGTCTTTTATTGTTGCTTTAAAAGCTATGATATTAACATTTTTGAACGTAACTTTTGCTCAAATATTCTTTGAGATCCTCCCTGTTGAGAGATGTGGATGTGGTGAAAGCGGTAGCATTCTGAAAATAGACCATAATGTACTAATTTAATATTATCAATCATATTAAAACTTTTAAAAGCTACATTTTCTAAATATTTACTTAACTTGAAATAAAAAGAGTATTTAAATTATGAACTGTTTGTTAATTTCCTGTAATTTTTATTTTATGAGTACTTCATATATGAGTATTGTATCTGTATTATTTCTACCCCTCTCAGTCCCTCTCCAACCCCTCCCATGTCCTCCTGCTACTTGTGATTAGGTAACTTCTCAGGGAGCTAGTCCCTGGAGGAAAATGATTCTCCTTTGGTCACCAATCCCTCCTGCAGCTCCTCTTCTTGAGGTGGGACCCCATGAAATTTCCCCCACCCCTCTAGGCATGTCAGCTGGTTTTGTCATTATGCAGATCCCCTAGACTTGCACACTGTGGAGATTTCATTGGTACAGCTTCCCTGCCATGTCTAGAATGCATCAACTAGAGCAGGTGCCTTGTCCTCTGGCTCTTACATCCTTTCAAACATTACTTTTAAGTTCTTTTTTACTTTTACATTAGTCATTTTGATGTTTTTCTTTAGTGTCCTAATTTCAGATTTTAATTAACTTTAAAATATTTTTTTAAAATTAGGATCGAGGGGTGAAAGAAGATGAACTTCAGAGTATATTAAATTATTTACTTACAATGCATGAGGTAGGACATACTTTGTATTTTCATTTTAATTATTTTATTCCAAGTTTTAGGATAAATTTTAACTAAGTAAATGCTGGTAATTTTTATTATGCAGGATGAAAATATTCATGATGTATTACAGTTATTAGTGGCTTTAATGTCAGAACACCCAGCCTCGATGATACCAGCATTTGATCAAAGAAATGGAATAAGGTATGCTTATAATAGTAGTTTTCATTGTGCACCCTAAAATACATCTCACACATAGGAAAGGAGTAAGGGGGGGACAGCTGCCATCACTCTGCTCGTCCTGAAGTAATTGTTGAAGTATATAGAGAACAGTCTCAGCACCTAACTGTATTGCTGCAGCAAAAAATTTTGCAAATAGTGGGAAGAGCAGATTTGTTTTGCAAGAACAATAAAGAATATGGTATATGTCAGAAGAAAAGCACTGTATTGAGAGATTCAGAAAGGCTGTATCATGGTAATAGGTTAGGTGTTTTACTGTTGGTGATAAAAATTAACAAATTTTGAACGGGGAAGTGATAAATTAGATTGCCCTTTTTTTGTTTGTTTGTTTGTTTTTGTTTTCTTGAGATAGGGTCTCACTATGTGACCCCTACTGACCTATAAGTAGCTAATGTCCACCTGCCTCTGCCTCCTGAGTGCTGGGATTAAAGGCCTGCAGCACTACACCAGGCCTTACTGCCTTTTATTTAAAAACTTAAAAAAAATTACAACTAGAATAGTGAAATACGAGTCAGAGAAGGAAGAGAAATTGTTTCATTCATAATGTTAGAGATGATGGCCCAAGGAAGGATCAGCACAGTGAGAATTAAAGAATTTGAAGATATTTTAGAAACAGAGATGTAAACAAACATAATTTGAAAAGTAACTTTAGTTGTAATTGTAAATTATTTATAGATAGGTGAATCACAGTTTGATTAGTATTCTCATGAACTTAAATATATAATTTAGCCCCCAAGCCCCCCTGCGTGCACGCGCGTGTGTGCATGCACACACACACACACACACACACACACACACACACACAGAGACACACACTTCCTGTAGTTTCAATTAGTAGAATGAGCAGGAATAAAAAGAATAAACTTTAAATATGATAATTTTACTTTATTTTATTTGTGGTGCTGGGCATTAAGCTCAGTTTTCTACTTGGGAGTGAGCTCAGTAGGGAGCTTCACCTCCAGACCCAGTACTGGGCTTATTGTAAAAGGACATAGGAAGCCCTGGTGATAATGCACCACTGAAATGAGCAGCCAAAATGCAGTATCCATATATCTGAATGACTCAAACAAAAGTAGAGCATTTCTGACTGAATATAGTGAGTTTGAAGAACTAAATTAGAATTATTAATATCTTTATATATAAGAAAATATTCATCAATGGTTTTATATGTAATTTATTATCCTACCATATCATCTATGTATAGTGGCCTTATACATCATCCCATTCCAATATTAATAATAATCTAAATTTTTTCAAAAGGAAAAATGACAAGGCAGGTGTCTACCCAGAGCCCACATGGCCCTCACTGATAAATTAAAGCCAACAAGTTCAGGAGTTGGGGCAATCCTAAAAGAAGCAGGGCTGTGGTCTAAGAGTTTATTGTAAAATTGAAACTTTTTGTTCAGTGTAATGGGAAACATTTCTTAGGAACAATAAATTGCATTGCCATTTTAGGTAACTATGTGGAGGTCAAGTTTTAAAAATGTGAATCTGTGGTATTTTCAATAAATATATAAATACCTAGAAGTATTACCTATTTCATACATTTGTAGTTGATATGTAAAGTATTTATTGTTCTCTTTTAATATTAGTAAGTCCTTAAAAAGAAATTTTTTTTTAGGGTGATCTACAAATTATTGGCTTCTAAAAGTGAAAGCATCTGGGTTCAAGCTCTGAAGGTTCTTGGGTACTTTTTGAAGCATTTAGGTCACAAGTAAGTCGATGTTTTTCATAATGAATTACAGAAATAGCTACTGAAAATTGGCTTTAGGAGTTTTGTATCTTGTTTTAAACATATGAAATTTGACTGGAATAGACTACAGTGGGAAATGTGATAAAAAGTTGTAAAATTGTGTATATGAATTAATATTCTATTAATATATTATGGAGAAAGATCATAACTTAAGAAATATAGTTTATTTTTGCTTTCTTATTTCTTCTCTTAAATTTATTCAGTGTTCACAGTACTATTTTTTTGTGTGCTACTATACAATGAAGTTTCATTAGTTAAATCTAGTAATATGCACTCAATTTCACCTGCCACACAGTATGCCTTGAAATATGGATGGGAGAAAAATCCCTTACTAGGACTGTACTCAATTGTATTTCAAATTTTGTCTTGCTTTCATTATTTATAAATTTCACCCTTCCTAATGTAACATATTTTCTTTCTAGATCTGTCATTTTCTACCTGAACTTTTTTTTGTTGTTTTATATTTTTTTATTTAAAATATTTTATTAGCATTGCTTTCCTTAAGAAGTAACATGTTGGGGGCTAGAGAGATGGGTTAGCAGTAAAGAACACTTGGCTGTTCTTCCAGAGGAGCCGGGTTCAATTCCTAGCACCCACATGGTGGCTAACAACTGTCTGTAGCTTAAGTTCCCTGTGCTCCGACACTCTCTTCTAGCCTCTACAGGTATTGCATGCACATGATGCACTTACATGCATATACAGGCAGAGCACTCATACACTTAAAATAAAACAAAAATAAAATATTTTTTATAAAGAAGTAGGGTGATTACATTGAAAGGTTTTGTATAGGTTGGAGAATTTGGAAAGGGAGTGAATGACAAACTCACATAGAAACAGTAACAATTTCACATTATTGTTGAAGCTTGGTAGTACAGTTTTGTCAGTAAACAATACTCAAAAGTTAGAGTATACATAGAATTTTGAATTTATATTCTAAGATATAGTTTCATATTTTTAGTTTGAGAACTTTATCAGTTTTCATAGCTTTGCCTAAAAACTCATGAGAAAATATGATTAGAAAAACACGCAAAGGTTATCAATGGTTATGTCATAAAGAAAAATGATCTTGCCACATAATTTGAGAAGCATCAAAACCTAATTTCAGTAAGGAACATATACACTAAAGTAATACAAGACAACAATACAAGATTGGGACACCAACACATTATACTGATGGAACTTCCAAATTGAACACCATATGTTAGCCAAGTGTGATGGGGAGCAGGCATTCTCATATACTGTTGACAAGAGTGTAAATTAGTACTGCCTTATATGAGATACAACTCATAACTCTAATTAGTGTCAATTAAAACTACTGACAAATCTAAGAATTCATCGTTGTTTACATGTAAAACGATGGTTATTCAGAATTAGTCATTGTATTGCTTCATTATGATAATAAAAGGAAAAAATTTAAGTTTCTATGGATAGTAGAAAAATTAGGGTTTATTTATAAAAATAAGTAATACTATATAGTTATTAAAACAAAACCAATGAAGTAACTGATTTGATATCACAACTATATTGTTAAATGACTAGATTATGCTAATGGTAAGGTACGTAGTGAGTGCTGTTATTGTATAAGAAGGAGAATATCAAGTAATAGCGCTAAAGCATGAAAATATAGCTAAATACATGAGAGTCGGGAAATCAGTAACATAGATGCTGAAGGGAAAATTGATGGAAACAAAGGTGGATTGCGAATCCTTTTACTATTTTAACAGTACATATTACCCATTGAGGCATTTCTTCAATAATGACATTATTAAATTTTGAGTGTTAAAAATAACGAAGCCTTTCACTAATAATATGGTTGTCAATGTCTGATTAGTTAAAATAGTTTTGTATTGGAGCAGTCATGGCACAGAAGGATTGAGACCAGCCATGAATGTTTCACATCACTACTAAGCCACACAGAGAATTAAATTCAAATGATTCCTGTCAAAGTGATTATAAAAATTACTCAAAAGTAACATGGAAAAGAAAACATATATAGGTTGATGGTTAATGACTGGATAATTAATTGGTTAATAAAATACACTTAGGTTCCTAGCTTAACCATAAACTTTTTGTGTGGTGTTAAACATTCTTGAGCCTCAGTTTTAACTTTTAGAAAAGGTAAAGATGTTCTTCACTTATAAAGTTTTAAGGGTAAATGAAATATTTATATAAAGTGGTTAATTATAATGCATAGCCGCATCGTAATTTCAACAGTAGCAAACACTAGGCACAGTTTACTTCTTCAGTATGATACTGATACTGGCATCAAACATAAATATGAAGCAGCAGCATTCGTAACAACAGTAAAGCAGGTGATTTCACTATAATTTAGTCATTATTAGTCAAGGTTTGAAATAGAAATGAAACAATTATTAGAAGAAATGTGTGTCATTTTTAAATGATTTGATTATATCTAAGAATCATGTTTAAACTGTTGAAAAATGAGATCTCATCATATTCTGCATCTTGTTTGTGAAGGGAGGAATTGTTTGACAGTAAAATTGACTTGATGTGTAGCTGGAACTAAAGTGAAGTCTGGACGTATTGGCCCCTCTAACGCCTAGCTTATAATTTCTGTCAAATTTTGAATACAGGTTGAGAGAAAGCACATGTTTTGCCAGTTGAACTAGAAATAGATTTGATATTTTATTAAAGTATTTCCAAGTAATACATGCATCTACTCCCTACTAAACATTACATAAAAATTTCCTTTCCTTGAGTTACGGGAAGAACTTATTGGCTTGCTCTCAATAACAATGAAGCAGAGTGTTTTTCACTGTTGGTCAAGGTTAACATTAGTAGTCATATGTCATATTGATATTATGTGCTGCTTGTTAGGTTGTGGTATAAAAGGCATTTCATATCCATTGCACTATTCCCTCCCTGAATAACCCCAATCTTTTCATGAGGAGGCATCTCCAAATTGGGGGATGTGTCTCAAAATATCTGACCTATGCTTTTCAAAACTGTCAAGGGCATACAAACAAGGAATAGGAAACAACTTCTATAGAGAAAGCACAAGGAAACACTATAGCTGAATGAATCATAGACTCCTGGGTTAGAGTCTAAACAGAAAAAAGCACATTGGTGGAAATCTGGTGAAATCCAAATCAAGCCTATAGTTTAGTAGCAGCATCCACATCAGTGTTGATTCCTTATTTTGATAAATGCATCTTGGATAGGGAAGATGTTAGCATTGGGTGAAGCCGGCTGAATGATAATGAGAATTTCTGTACTGAATTGACTTGCTGTCTTTGGTTATTACTTATAGGCCTGTTGTATATCAAGAAAAAGATGTTTATTTTAGTGATTTCTGTTTTGGCCTAATGAAATCAGTTGTTTTCTAACAGAGTCAGTGGTCAACCCAAAGTATGACATGGTATGGATTCTGAGAATTTAGTTGGAAAAGTTTTCTTCTCTCTATTTTAAGTTTAAGCTATTTGGTCATCATCATACAAATGCTGACTATATGAAGACTTGGGTTTAAAGGAGTCCTTTGAATACAGACTCAAATAAGAGATGTGAGGGTATGTTTTTCTTGCTTTAGGTAAGCAGCTAAGGACCTGTGTGGGCCCTCAGGTAAAGGTAGAAAGCAGCAGTAGAAAGCTCATCTTGTAGTGCTGTGTTCTAAAGACCCTTGCCTACCATCTCCTTTCCTCTTGCTGCCCTTCCCCATACCTCAGAGGAATGTTACCTTTGGCTTTATTTTGGCTACCACAATGCTGGGAGGTATCTAGAATGATAGGCCAAATCTCTCTGTCCTTAAATTTGTGGATAGGGAGGTATAGGGAGGATGGAATGCTAGGGCTTTGATTTAGTAGCTCATGAACAAGACTCAAAGTTTACCAGACTTAAAAACTCAATGAGCCTAGAGAGTAAAATGCTTTACAACACTGGCATGCATCTCATCATTTAAAATACACAGTCATGATATCTGACTTCAATGAGGTCAGTAATCAAAAATGACAACTTGCTGGGCATGGTGGCACATGCCTTTAATCCCAGCACTGGGGAGTTAGAGGCAGGCAGATCTCAGTAATATCAAGGCCAATCTGTTCTACATTGTGAATTCCAGGCCAGCGGGGGATATAAGGAGACCCTGCCTCTAAAAGACCAAAAGAAAAAAAAAAGAAAGAAAAGACAACTCACTTAAGGGGGCCTGTCACCAGAGACAGAAGAGAAGAGGAAATCTATCAGACTAAGTGCTCAACAGAATGGACCTGGTGTGGAACACTTTTTTTTTTTTTTTTTTTTTTTTTTTTTTAAAAAGAGAAAAAAAAAAAAAAAAACACAATTCCCTTAGGGGGGCCTGCCACCAGAGCCAGAAGAGAGGAGGAATCCAATAAACTTAAGTCCTCAACAGAATGATCCTGTGGGGAAACCTTTTTTTTTTTTTTTTTAAAAAGAGAAAAAAAAAAAAAAAAACACAATTCCCTTAGGGGGGCCTGCCACCAGAGCCAGAAGAGAGGAGGAATCCAATAAACTTAAGTCCTCAACAGAATGATCCTGTGGGGAAACCTTTTTTTTTTTTTTTTTAAAAAGAGAAAAAAAAAAAAAAAAACACAATTCCCTTAGGGGGGCCTGCCACCAGAGCCAGAAGAGAGGAGGAATCCAATAAACTTAAGTCCTCAACAGAATGATCCTGTGGGGAAACCTTTTTTTTTTTTTTTTTGTTACAAAGAGTCAAGTATACAAAGAAGGTATTATTCTCTCCCTTTAGTTTGTGATCACACTCCCCCCCCCATCCAGTTCACCCCAACTGGAAAGATGTCAAAACAAGGGCCAAGGGACGGGAGAAATGGCTCAGCAGGTAAGAGCACTGACTGCTCTTGCAGAGGCCCCAGATTCAGTTCTGAGCTCCCACATGGCAGCTAATAACTGTCCATAGCTCTAGTTCCAAGGGAATCTGATGCCCTCTTTTGACCTCCATGGGCATTGCATGACTTGGGCACACTTACATAAATGCAGGCTATACATCTATACACATAAAATAAAAATAATAAAATATATTTTAAAAGAACTACATGTGTGCATATACACACACATACACTCATATACATTTTTAAAAAGGACTAAAATGATAGTGTTTTAGGAAAGATAAAGCCTGAGTAAATAAGAGGCTTAGTATGTGACTGATTAATAATTAGAGTTTTTGGAGGTCAAATTTACATGAAAAACTAGATATCCTTAAAAATTTTGTACCTCTAAAAAGTATGTCCAAAATCCTTTGAAATGCATAGCTGAAGCCTGGCCTGGTGGCAAACACTTTATATCCCAGCACTTGGGAGGCAGAGTCAGGTGGATCTTTGTGAGTTTGAAGCCAGCGTAGTCTTCGTAGTGAGTTCCACAGCTGTATAGTGAGACCCTGTCCAAAAAACAGTAAACAAAAAAAGTAGAACTGAGCCTCCAAAAAGGAAATTCTTATATGCCAAAATGTGGAAAAAAGTGAAATCAAGTATAATAGAGGAAACAACACCTAAGAAACAAGGTAATTTTAAAAAATTATTTAATAACCACATGATTAGAAGAAAAATTTCATTACAGCATTAACATATTCAATAACAATTTCCAGAGCAAAGATGCATCTGTTTCAATATTGGCTATAAATTTTTAGGTTCATATTTGAATTACTGTAGTTACACAATACTGAACTCAGTATACAAACCCTAAAAGACATAGAATTTAGTGATGTTTTAACCTTGAAAAAAGATCTCCATTTCATTTTAAAATATATTGTTTCATGCAGAAAAACTCATTTTTAATGCTACTAACACTTAGATGTTTGCGCATGTGTCTCTCCTCCCTAGGTATCTGATTATTATTAGTCACAGTCGGGTACTTTCTCAGATCCACCTGAGCATGGATATAAAATCATCGGGTAGATTTCAATGGTAATGTTTCACCTCTACTAATTAACATGAAGCAAATTTTTATGCTTCTTCCTCAAATATAACTCATTTCTTGTCTTTTTGAAGTAGCGTCTCCCTGTAGCCCCAGCTGCCCACACATCCAAAAGATCAATAAATAAAAATTATAACTCATTTCCAATTTCCAGAACAAAGATACATCTCTTTCAAAAATGGCTATTAAATTTTTAGGTTCACAGTTGAATTAATACAGTTACACAATACTGAACTCTGTATAAGACATAAAATTGAATGAGTTTTTAACCTTCAAAGAAGATCTCCATTTCATTTTAAAATATACTGTTTCATACAGAAAAACTCATTTTTAATGCTACTAACAGATGTTTGCACACACGTCTCCAATGTCTATGTATCTGATTTTTACTAGTCACCATCAGTTACTTTCTGAGATCCACCTGAGCATGGATATAAAATCATTGGATAGATTTCAATGGTAATGTGTTTCATCTCTACTAATTAGCGTGGAGCAAATTTTTATGCTTCTTCCTCAAATACAACTTTTTTTTTAATTTGTTGATTTTTTTTGTGTATTTCATACAGAACATCCCAAACAATCTTATTCATCTATATACCCACATCCCAGATGGCACCCTCCCATAGTCTCCCTGCCCACCGGAGCCCATATACTCTGTCAGTCCTGTTACTGTCCACTATGTTGTCGGTGCCCCAGTCATTCTCCACTGCTTGTCCATCCACTGAATCTAGTCAGCCTATCTACAGTTCCTTGTTTTAGCAAGATCAGCTCTTCCTCATCTAGCAGCAATCAATTGCCAATATTCTTTTAGATAAGATTGGGGTCTGCTGTTCATTTTCCCAGTTCTATGCTAGGTTACTGCCTGGGAGTCTCTTGGGCCTCCCTGGCCAACAACTCAAAGCAATGTATTTCTATTCTGGCATTGCTTCTTGTTATGTAGCTTTTAGCTATACATATGGACTCTTAAAGAATTATATAGACCCCATTAATTTTTGGTTATACTTTCCTTTTGGGTGTTTAAGACCATATAGTTGGCCCAGATAAACCAATTCATTTTCACTCTTAAGGTCATTTGAGGATCTGTTCCTCAGGGTCACATGGGCTTGGGAGGAGCCCCTGGCTCCTTTCTTTTACCAGTTCTGTCTATGTGAAGATAAGTCAAAGGTCCTGCTCGACTGTGACTGGCTTCACTTGGAAGCATGGAGGAAATGTTTCCTCTCTGTTGACAATCCTTTTTGTAGACTGGACACTGGTTCAAGTCTATTTGGTGGGGTCTCCATGGCCTCCTTGATCAAGAGAACAGGTAACTCACCACAGTTACAGGACATTTTGAGAGATGCTCACAGCCTCGTGGAGCTTAGTCAACCTAGGAGAGCAAGGAGCAAAAACTGTCCTTTAAATGGGGAAACCACGGTGGAAGGGTTAGGTAATGCGGGAGATAAATAATGCCTAGCTAGTTTTAAAAAGCCAGAGGGAATCATATTAATCAAACAACCTACTGACAAATTATACATACAACTAGCTCAAGGAATATAATACATGTCTTGGCAAGGTTTATCTGAGAATATTTGGTCTTTGCCTGAGCTTTATCTACATAACACATGGTAATTAAAAGTACTAGATTGGTGGAACTAAAATTCTTGGATGTCTAATAGCCATACTATGAGGCCTATACTAATTTGGTTAGAGAAGGTAATATTTAAGAAAGCATTTGATTGTTAAGATTGCAGTTTAACCCTTAAAAAGGCAGAAATTAGAAGCACCAATACTGTGCTGTAGTCTAAAGAATGATCAATAGCTGTACTTTCAGGTGGGTTTTTTAAATTAGTTTATTTTTATTTTATGTGTATGATTGTATTTCCTGCTTGTATATAAGTGCATCTGTGTCATACAGTATGTCATACAATGCCCTTGAGGTCAGAAGATGGTGCCAAACCTTTGCAACTGGAGTTGGGATGATTTTTAGCCACCATGTGGATACTTGGAACTGAGTCCAGGTCCTCTGAAAGATCAGCCAGTGCTCTTAACTGCAGAGCTATTCCTCCAGCCTCTCACTTTTGGTTTTGAATGAATGAGTTTAAGTATTTAGCAAGCAAAAGTAAAAGCTCAAATAGCAAGTAGCAGAAGAGAGAAAAGTAGCAGGCAGACAGCAGAACGTCAGCATATCAGGCATTTACAGCATTTAGCAGACAACTAGAGTATCCTGGTTAAGAGAGCAAACAAAGGTAACATCGTGAAAATGCACAAAAATTCAATAAAAATATTGAAAAAAGGTAACAACATGAAATCTCAGAGGCTTACAAATATCCAACAGAAATTGAGTTGGGAAGTTGAGGCAGTCAGCCAGATTTGTATATTGAGCTATCTCCTGGATGAGCTTCCCCCTTTCTGTTCCTGCTTCAGGGATTTGTATACCATGGATAAACAGTAATAACCTCTGCTAGAAATTATTTCTCTTTCTAGCTGTTCTTAAAACACAGTGTTTTACTCTTGAGCTGCTTTGTTGTTCTCATTTCTTGCCATTTTCAAGCCAGGGTGTGCCCTGCCTGACCCAGAACAGGGGATTTGGGAGGACACTGGACATCAATATGCTTGAGTCCTAGATAAGGAAGGGCCTCCTTACTTCCATAGCCCATGTTTAACAGGTTTAAACAGCACATGACCATGTACCTGTATGATTTATATTACAGTAGATTAAATAAGATTAGATAGACATTAACAGAAATTGGTAAACTGAAACATCAGTAATAGACACTGACAAACTTAACCTTGGTAGCAAATGTACCCTTTTGGTGGCAAATGTTGGTGATGGGAGAGGCTCTGTATAGTGTCAGAGATGGGAGTACATGAGACTCTCTATACTCCCTACTTAATTGTGTATGAATTGAAGCTGCTCTAAAAAGTAAAGTTTAAAAGAGGAAAGCAGTAAGGAAATGAGCAACCAAGAAATACATCAGCCTATATTTGGGGAATGCTGTCAGTGATGGAGAATGGATATGAATTGGGTGAAAAATCTGTGTCTTCATGCCATCTAGCTTATTTACTAGGTAAGGCTATTATTTTAAATGATAAAAGATAAGCAATATTTAAATAAAATGAAACAAATTTTAGGGCAAAATCCCATCAATGAGGATGGAGAGGAAGCCAGGTAAGGAGAAAGGTATAACAATTCACAAAGAAAAAAGATTACAGATGCATACAAGAATAACAGTATAAGTGAGCAATAGAAAGTAAGAAAAAAAAAACCCTAAGTTTGAAAGAGATATCAGTATTTTATAGAATTGTTGGCACCTTTTTAATGTAAAAATTCTAATAAAAAATATAAATTTGGAACAAAGTTTCACAGCCTGAGTAGCGTATTTACTTTAAGCACATACTAAACTGATGTTCTTGACATGGGGACATAGCCTCAATAATTTTAAGTAAGTTGCCCTACATATGATTTGTCAGGCTGACAGAATAAGTGAATGTATCAACTATAAAAAATTAAACAGAAAGGGCTGGAGAGATGGCTCAGGGATTGAGGACAAGATGTTCCTTCAGAAGACCTGGGTTTGAATCCCAGCACCCACATAATGATAACAGTCATCCTTAACTCCAGTTCCTGGGAATCTGATGGCCTCTTCTGTCTTCCTTGGGCATTGCACGACACAGATGCACTTGCATACATGCAGGTAATACACTCATAAGCATAAAATAAAGAATAAAAAATATCAAACGGGGCTGGAGAGGCGGCTCAACGGTTAAGAACACTGAATGTTCTTGTAGAAAACCCAGGTTCGAATCCCAGCACAAACATGGCAGCTAACAACTGTCCGTAACTCCAGTTCCAGGGGATCCGATAGCCTCTTTTGTCCTCTGCTGGCATTGTACAACACAGGTGCACTTACCTACATGCAGGCAATACACACATATACATAAAATAAAAATGCACATCTTCTGAATAATTCATAAGTTGTTATACTATTTAAAAAATATAATCAGAAGATTGAAAATTCTTTATACTTAAAAGATTTAAGTGATACTAAAGGAAATAAATAGCCATAAATATGTGCATTAAAAGAAAACTACTTTGACTCTTTATTTTCCTAGATTCTACATTTTATGATTAGACCATTAATTATCAACCTCAAGACAAAAGGAAAGGACTGATAAGGGTCAGAAGCTGGTGAAACAGAAAAGAATGGTGTTAAGCTGAGTGATACCAGACCCAAAACCTGTCCTATATACCTGTGGAATACTTTACAGTGACTAGAAAGATGCAGATAGAATGGACTGCTATCTTACATAATGAGACTAATAATACCTAAATATGAAAATGGGCCTGGATTATTAATGTAAGAAAACTGATCAGTCTTCTCTACAAATGAGTCCATTAATTACATTAAGAAGAGTGTATGTCATAATCAAGGTAATTATATTATAGAAGGATTGTGTCATGTGTGGTATGATTTACTTCAGAAAAAAGAAGAGCCATATAACTAATATTCAAGAATTTTTGATGAAATTCAGAATCTGTTCATTACCAGACTTTAAAATCCATATGTAGGAAACGAATAATTTCTTTAACCTGATAACATGTCTTCTCAAACCTATATATAGTCCTATTTAGAAGAGGACATGAGAAGCATTTCCTTCCAATAACTAACACTTAGTGAAAGTGTGCTTTCCTATCATCTCAGCAACCATATTGTTGAGATTTCATGGATGCAGCTTCCCTGTCATGTTTGGAAGAAAAAGTCTTTCCAGAGACATCCTGGTTCTCTTGTTCTTAGAATCTTTCCACCCCTTCTTCTGCCATGTTCCCCCATCTTTTGGAAATAGCCAAGGGCAATGACAATAACCCATATTGTTGGGAGGAGTTGGGGAGAAGGAACTCTAGAGAGGGAGATAGTAGCACACAGGTACTATCAAGTGGGAAATGTGAAATATGGGGTTTAACTAGGGAGGGAGAATAATAGAGAGAGGGAAGAATGAGAGCTAAATAGTACCAAGAATGTTGGTACTATTTAAAAACTATAGGGAAACATTTTATAAGCATCTCTCTCTCTTTCTCTCTCTCTCTCTCTCTCTCTCTCACACACACACAAACACACACACACACACACACACACACACACACACGCACACTTATTTCAAATGAAGTTATATCACATAGGGTGATAAGCCCTCCCGTGCCCTCAAGAACTATAGACTAACAAAGCCAGGGGCAGACATGGGTAACCTTCCTTCAACTTGTTGGAAAGGGTAGTCAAATAGACACCTATAAAGTTGTTTGAAAGTTATATAAATAGAAAACAGTTGCATTTTACAACATGTGTATTATGACAATAGAGGAGTAAAAGATTTGAAAAGTAGGTTTTAAAACTCTTCAGTACTCACATATAATAGTCAAATCTAAGGATTTGGTGATAGGAGCCAAGAGACTCCCAAAATTACACAGGCTATTGCCATAGCCCTTAATTGCTTCAAAGAACTTGAAGGTAAGACCCTATTGCAGAAGAGAGAGCATTCTTTGGACACAGGATTTGGAGCAATAGAGCTGGAGCTGACCTGGAAGCTACTTCCCCTGAAGTCTATATCTCTCATAGCTTTGGAGAGCACTATGAAAGTGCCAGGGGAAAACATCAGTCAGTGGTCCAGCACCAGCTTCAAGACAAAACTGTATAAATGACTGGCACAGCATACAACATTGGTGCAGTAGTGGCACTTTTATCTTGGGAGTAATCAACAGCTACCTAATTGGACTCATTACATGGGAGGAAGCTCTTCAATGGGAGGAAACTCATGTGTGGTACTGTAAACATAGCCAAATGCACATGGCTAGAGAGGTCAGAGATTTTAGAGAAAACCCCAAGACTGTCACATCCCTGTAATGTAATTTCTTACTATGTACAAAATATGTATCCTTATATTTCCAGTCAAATATCCCAGTCACCACTCATCAAAGAAGCTTCTTTTTCACTAGGTGGAGACTATTACAGAGTATTACAACTGGTCACACACAACATTATGTGTGAATTTCACAGGTCTAAGTGAAACATGTACAGTGCAACCTCTATAGCTAAGGCTCCTGGAACATAGAACAAGGGGTAAAGAGAATTGAATATATCAGTTCTCATTAATGAATCTCCCTTATGCAACAGAGGGCCAGGAACACAAAAGGTCATAAATGACCAAAATCTAGAGATTAAGAGTCTGCAGAATGCTGATCCTTGGACAGGATTCCTCTATGAAACTTCACCGACTTAGGACTCAGTACAGAAGAGGGGGAGGAAAGATTGTAAGAGCCAGGGAGGAGGTCATGAAGATATAGAAATAGAGTCTTACTAGCTCCTGGGACCCTGCTCATATGACCCTATAGAAATGGTGTCAGCATGCACAAGACTCATGCAAACTCAAGCAGACAAAAATCCAGCATAGAACTGGGGAAATGGACAGCTGACCCCAATCTTAGCTAAAGAAATATTGGCAGCTGGCTACAGGGTGAGGAAGAGCTGATCTTCCTAAAACAAGGGACTCTAGATACGCTGACTAAACCTCAAGAGATGAACTTGCACTGAGGTACAGACACTAACTTGACACCATAGACCGTAACATAAATTACAGTGTGGGCAGTTATGGGAGGGTGCCAGTAGGGAAAAGGGTATAAAGATATTTAAGATTGATTGAGATGTTCTGTATGAAATACACAAAAATTCAGTTAAAATTTTTAAAAAATTACAAATCTTAAAAAAAAAAATACCTTCCCAACTTAATACATGAACCTACAAAAAAATTCCAGAATTTTAAATATATAATTGCAAATTTCTATTTTTTTTAAAGTGATCCTTTACTTTTCAAAAAGCTATATTTTTGTTAACATGAACTTAACTAGATTAAATATGTATGTTAAACAAAAAAGAATATTATAATTAATTGTTGATTTTAATTATTTGTTTAGTAAGCCTGCTATCTTCCACCATTCCATTCAGACACTTACCTGGTTGAGTGTCTAGCATACAGTAGACACTGAATAGATACAAACATATATTATTACATGTAAAAATCTGACTGTTCATAGAGGAGATCATATCTACAGCAAATGAATTTTAGCAGAATGGTCAGAAATTTGAGGAAGGGATTTATTCTACTTACTAAACTCTATACAATAAACTACATCTTTGATAAACTAGTACCTTAGATATTGTTTTAAAATGAACTGTAGAAAAGACAGAAGAGAAAATGTAGTGGATATTTACTAACGTAAGCCTGGAACAGAGGGGAAGGCTAATGCATGACTAGCTACAGTGTAAAAAGACAGAATTCCACAGTTAGAAGCTTCTGAATGGGACTGCAGAGATGGCGCAACACTTGGCTGGTCTTGCAGAGAACTCAAGTTCAGCTCCCAGCACCCACAGGGGTGGCCCACAACCACCTCTAACTCTAGCTCCAGGGAATCTGACATTTTCTTCTTGCCTCTGAAGGCAGGTGCGCATGCGCACGCGCACACACACATATAATAAATGAATGAATAAATAAATACATCTTTCTTTAAAAAAACTCACACTTCCAAGTGGAGGAAAATATAGAAGTAATGGGGCATGTTGTGTGTGTCAAGACACTTAAATATTAGTTCTCCTGATGCACTGAAATACTAGTACTATTTGCATAAAAGTGTCATGATTTTTTTTTGAACAATGAGAATATAGCTTTAACTGCTGAATTTAAAGCACAATTTAATGTTTGAAAAAAAGATAAGATTCTTGTACTCTGTGACTAAGTAAGTCTCTTACCACATGCGTGAATACCCAAGTTTTATCCCCTGAACTCTTGTTATTCCAAGTGCTGG
Source organism: Nannospalax galili (assembly GCF_000622305.1). Lineage (NCBI taxonomy): Eukaryota > Metazoa > Chordata > Mammalia > Rodentia > Spalacidae > Nannospalax > Nannospalax galili. Next base: position 1,686,058 of record NW_008335784.1, on the reverse strand, counting down.
AGAGTTGGAGAGAGGAGGATGCCTAGGGCTTCTTGGCCAATCAGCCCAGCCTAATCTGTGATCTCTGAGCCAGTGAGAGACCCCATCTCAAAACCAAAACAAAAGAAAAAAAGTAGGTAGTGCTTCTTGAGAAGTGACTCCCAAGTTTGCCCTGTGGCCTCCACAAGCATACACACCATGCATGCATGCACACAGTACATAACCATACACCTGAACCCACAAATACATATGTATACACTGAAATAAAGTTACTAACATCTTACAAATTAAGAAACATTGTCAGGCATTTCTTAGTAGATAGAATAAAATGAAAAGGGAATTTGTAAGTTGTATAAAATTATGCATTTTTGCAAACAGCATGCCCCCATTCACTATTGAAGAATAAAGATGAAACTTGACTCGTCTTACATTATTTAAAGGATAACAATATAAAAAAGTACAGATTGACAAGGGTCGAGCCTAATATTGAGAGCCCATAAAATGAAGAGGACATTTTAAATGTAATTTATTGAGAAACAGTTTGATTAAAACTTCTTAAGCCTCATTACAATAAAATAGAGGAATGTTAGACTGGAAAAGAAGTTTTATGATGACAGGATATATTATAATACTTAAAATTTTTATGACAGGATAGAAGATGTCCTCTTCCAGTTCTTGATAATGACATCTTTTCATTCCAGGTATTCTCATTGCTAGTTTTTGGAGTGTTACATAGATTTGTACAATGTTTCTTCACAAAATAAATGATAGAAAGGTGGATTTTAGTCATTCCTAAAACCAGGTGAAAGAACAGGAGCACAAGAACACTGTACTAACAGTCATAGTCTGAAATTTCACTGGAGTTTTCCTTCTGTTTTTGGGATATATAGCTGGTTTCTATATAGCTTCCTCGTAAATATTATATGGGGCATGTAGTACTGACTTCCTGCAGCTTATCTACTCCTAAACTCAGAGTGAATGCTAGAAGAAAATCTGGTAGTTTTCTGACAGATTGAAGGAGATTAAAAGGCATAGTTGTTCTCCACTAGTTGAATAAGTAGTGCTTTTTTAAACATAATATATAGAATAATGGGCAAAGGAAATCCCTGTAGATACAATTTAAAAGTTTCTTAAATAATATTAAAACCATAAAATATAATAAATTCAGCCATCAGGCCCTTCAATGGAAAGACTCAGTTATGTAAAGGCAGACCTGGCATAAGTCCATTGTAAATATAATTTCTAGTAAAGGTCTCAGTTTTTATGTAAATTTTCTATAAACTTTTCTAAACCTAATTCACTGAAGAAATGAGTAAAGATTCAGAATCTTTTTAAATGAAGTTTTTATTATGTTAATATTATGAAAAAGCTGATGAAACGTTAAACAAAGTAATAATTTTAGAATTTGTTATTTTTATTATGTGTATGAGTGTATTGCCTGCATGCATGTAAGTGCACCCATGTCATGCAGTGCCCACAGAAGTCAGAAGGCATCAGATCCCCTGGAACTGGAGTTATGCATGGTTGTTAGCTGACATGTGGGTGCTGGAAATTGACCCCACATCCTCTGCAAGAGCAGCCAGTGCTCTTAACTGCTGAGCCATCTCTCTAGACCTAAAGAAGAATTTTTCAAAGATGTAGAATAGAAACCTCAGAAACATACTAGTATATGTTTGTTTAGATAATAAAAGTGTCATTAGAATGTTAATATTTATTTATTTATTTGTTTGTTTGTTTGTTTATTATTTATTTATTTTGTATTTTTGAGACAGGGTCTTTCTGTAGCCCTAGCTGTCCTGGAACTCACTATATAGACCAGGCTGGCCTTGAACTCACAGAGATCTACCTGCCTTTGCCTCCTGAGTGCTGGGATCAAAGGTGTGTGCCACCACACCTGGCCTAGAATGTTAATTTTTAAATGCCTGTGAGAATTGTTTACTTTCTGGATTGGAGAAAGAAAAATAAGACATTGTATTTCAAACCATATCATCTACCTGCCTGAAAAAACTACACTTTAGAGAGAATAAGCTTTTTAAATTGTTGAGTATTTGCCTAGCAAGTCCCTGTGTTTCAATCCTTATTGCAAAAAAGAAAAAGGGCAAAAAACTAATGAGATAAACCCATTAGGTGGTAAAATATAAAACCCTCTTCCAAAAAATTGTAATCGCACAAGGGAGTACACATTGCATATAGAAGTCACTCAAAATATAATATAGTGAAGATCTTGAAGTGACTTCGTATATATCCTCTCCTCGTTCCTGTCTCTGAAGAGTCAACAGGATTTGTAGATATTTTCCTTATAATTCCAGTATTGGAGTGACAAAAATTTCTGAGGTGTCTGTATATTCTCTTCTGATTTTGGGTGGGTTGAAATTGTTTTTATTCCATGCTTGGAGAATGAAGAACTGAGGCTCACACTGGGTGACGTCAATGAAAACTCCAAGTTTTTCCATGTTTTGGGGATCAAGCCAAAGCCTAGAAGAATTTCCCTTGGTAATACAATACAGGTTTGTAAGCACACTGAATAATAGTGTTGCAGTGCTGGAACTCTGGTGTGTTCATATTGACTGTCCCCAGGAAAGCCTGTAGGCTCCAGAAAAGGGGGGGGGGGGCAGGATAGGAAATGCCCAGCCTGGAAATGAATCTCAGAGGATGAAAATACAAACAAAAAACTAAACAGGAATGTGGATAAAGAGAGAAGACAAATTGGTACCCAGATTCTGTTACAATAGGTCATCACTTCAAACATAATACACAAGCAAAAAACAAGGTGAAAAATGGGCAAGGTAATCATGCACAGGGACAGCACGAAGAAAGAGAAAGTGAGTGAGAGGCCAAGAATGTACTGCAGAGGCAGACACTAGGGAAAAGCAGGTCCTTTTCCATAGTGTTTGAATTATAGAATTCATAAGAACACAAATTCAGTAAGCTCTCAAAGACAAGATAAAGACCAAAATGAGATAGTACTGGAATTCCAGATAGCCTAATTTAGATTCAGTTTCCCCGACTCTGTGTACCAGAGGCATAGCAAAGAGGCATTGCTCAGGCATTCTGTTGTAATTAAGAATAAATGAAAGCTCCAGGGCTCCTTTGGGTGCTTGAATTGGAAAAGGTGTTTCCTTTCCATCAGTTCCATAGTACCTGTAAATCCCCTATTATGTTTTGTTTTGTTTTTAATGGCCAGTTGATCTTTTCTAATAAATAAGTGTTTTACAAGTACATCAACAGGACAGAGGACCTGGCTTCCTATGTAGTTTTGCTGTTTCCATCCCTGAACTGAGGACTGAGTGAAGACACCAGCTGTCCAGGGTCTTTGTTGTAGAAAACCAAGCTTGGAAGCTGGTGTTGGGTTAAGGGATTTCCAAGTGAGAATACCCAAATAAATGCTTTTTCATTTGATTTCTATGTAATTAAGAGATGACAGCTGCTGTAGCAGATAGACAATGAATATTTATTCTATCATCAAGCAAGTAGTATCCTGTTTATTTAAATTTTAAATGAATTTTTTTTTCCAGAGGATGGTACTGTGGTAGGTGGTGTAAGAGAGCCAGGCTTCTTGTGGTTCCTTTGTTTTCATCGTATGGCTCCTGTGTTATTGGCTTAGGAAATGGTGTGGAAGATATGTACATTTTCTGTGAGCTAGACCTAAAAATCATCTTGTCTGTTCATATGGACTCTAACACAGTTATATCAGCACTTCTATGCCTGTAAGAGTCTTTTAGAAAGAAAATAAACTATGGTTCTTGGAACAAAACAAGAATGTAGTGATTATGTAGTGAGTGCATGTTAGAGTTGACAATTCCAAATGGAGCAGGGGAAATAAAAGATGAAATACTGAAATAACCAGTCAAGAAAACCCAGATTAGACTTGCATGAAAGTGCATGAAGGAGAAGCATGAGGACTGTTCCCGGAGGCCTTCACTAGAGCCTGCTATTTGTGTATGGATATGGGAGGAGTATTAGTTACCTTTCTTGTTGTTCTGATAAATACCTTGGCAAAGAATTTAAGGAAGAAAGGCTTTATTCTGGCTTAAGTTTGAGGGGCTCATTCCATCATGGTGGGAAAGGCATGGCTGCTAATGAGAAGGCATGGAGCAGGATCCTGAGGAGGCCAGGTGGTTTCATTGCTTCTCCACCCAAGAATAGAGAATAATAAGAAGTGGCCTGCCCCAGGATCTACTTCCTCCAGTGATTCTTCATCTCCTAAAGGTTACACCTTGCTACACAGTGTCGTCAGCTGGGGACCAAGTGTTCAAACATATAAGCCTATAGGTCACATTTCATATTCAAACCAAAACAAGGGCACATTAGAATCAACTAAAGTAAGTAGAAAGTGTTGTTTTAGCTCACTGGTAGACTACAGATAGAAGGAATAATAAGATGGAGAATTATTTGGCTCTGTGACTGCCATTAAGTGCAAGCATTCACTTTTAACCATGTTTTAGAATTTTTTATGTTAAGGTTTGTTATAGATTACATTACAGATTTTCAATTATATGTTCTTTGTGTTAGGGTTAAAAAATCTTAAAAGCCCCTACATTATTTATAAATCTGGAAATGATAACTGTCAAGCATTATAGGTGATTATGTAGTCTAAATGTATTTCACATTTTAATTGTTTGGAAAACTTCCTTGAGAACTGTTGAAAGAAAGTTGTAGGATATTAGCCAATGGCTGTGTTTTAAGTTGATGTTGCTTTTTATAGATGGAAGTTGGTGAAAAGAATTACTTGAATGATTCTCTATCAGCTTATAAGTGTGTTCTCCCATACTAAACTCATGTGGTAACAGATTCCACTGCACTTCATGATGTTTTTTTCTTCCTCCTCTCTAGAAGAAAAGTTGAAATTATGCACACCCATAGTCTCTTCACTCTTCTGGGAGAAAGGCTGATGTTGCATACAAACACTGTGACCGTCACCACATACAACACACTTTATGAGGTAAATTTAAAATGTGTGATGGGAATTCTTAATGTGGAGAGTGGAACTTCCTTGGTGTATGATGGACATCACTGCTGAAGCCAGAATCATGGCAAATAAGAATGAGCACATAGCTTCTATTTTCACTGTTAGAAAGCATTCATATGTAATTATGAATTATGAACTGAGAACTTTTCTCTGAGTATAGATTTGCTGGTTCCCATGTGCTGTATGTATTAATTTTACTTCCACTTCCTCTACTCTCTCCTTCCTTTCTAATAGTCAACAAGTACCAGCCTTACAATACAGTTGCCATTTGTAAAAGTGATATCCTGGAGTATGTTCAAACCTCATTTCAATGTAGAAACCCTCTTACCACTTTTAACTCATTAACCTACAGCTCTGAGTTTATTTTCTATAAAATTCATACACTACCTTGTAAAATAGCTACGTTTAAATGCCAGTAAAATATCAAGACTGCTTCTTTGTGTTAATCTTATTTCTGCTTTCTTGGACCTGTTTTCATTGATTTTGTCTTTTGATGAATTATAACATATTTCCCAAGTGAAGGATAGATTTTTGTCTTTTTAAATGTTGAAAATAACCAAAAGAAATATATATATATATATATATATATATGATGAA
>NW_008335784.1:1667372-1678840 GCF_000622305.1 Nannospalax galili | reverse complement strand
ACATGCCTTTAATCCCAGTACTCGGGAAGCAAAGGCAGGCAGATCTCTGTAAGATCAAGGCCTGGTCTACATAATGAGTTCCAGGACATCTAGAGCTACAGGGAGACCCTGTCTCAAAGACCAAAAAGAAATATATATATATATATATATATATATGATGCAAATTTCTGTGTCTATTTCTAGTTCTATTTGGACTCAGAGATACTGATTGAGTGCAGTACTCCCTATGGCTGCTTTTCACTACAGCAGAGTGTGTATTGGCCTCTCATGACTTGACACTGCTGCCTGGCGCACTAGGGGTCACAGCAGTGCAGTAACTCAGCAATAATCCATATGATACGAATTTTTCAGCCTTTAATTTTATTTTTTGTTAATAAAACCAAAAGAAATATATATATATATATATATATATATGATGCAAATTTCTGTGTCTATTTCTAGTTCTATTTGGACTCAGAGATACTGATTGAGTGCAGTACTCCCTATGGCTGCTTTTCACTACAGCAGAGTGTGTATTGGCCTCTCATGACTTGACACTGCTGCCTGGCGCACTAGGGGTCACAGCAGTGCAGTAACTCAGCAATAATCCATATGATACGAATTTTTCAGCCTTTAATTTTATTTTTTGTTAATAATAGTGTGTATTTACCATGTCCACATATGAAAATATTTCAAATCTCAAAAAATTTAAGTGGACTGTGGATTGTTTTGTTATGGATGTGGATGGCAAGGCATTGTGTCTGTTACATGGGAAAATTATAATTAGGTCAAGATGCTCATCAGCATTATTAGACTAGATACACGTGACTCAAAAAAGCAGTATTTGAAAAATATAAAAGAAACTATATCATCATTGTAGATTTCCTCACAATTTTTATTTTAATTAGAATGAGGAACATGGAGAAAGGCAAATGGTAGATTCTGAATTGAATTGTCACATAATTTCAAAATAATATATGTTCCATGTTTGGCTCTACTTCATTTTTTGCAGCTCTCCAATGGGATACCTTAAAAGTGTTCAGTGTTCATCAATAATGTTGTGTTGGAACCTAACCATACTTGGCTGTTCTAAGTGTAGTCATGACTGACTTTAAAACATAGTGACCGAAGTGAGTAGTTGTAATAAATAGATTATGCGCCCCCCCTTCCCCCCAAAAACTAATCCTACCTTCTATATGTGTGCTGACACTCACACTGCTACCACACGGAGCAATATAACTTCTCCCTGCTGTGGTTTTAATATAACACTGTATGTCACTCTGATATGAGTGTTAATATGCATTCACTAAAAAATTTATAAAATACAGAAACAAGTAAAATAAAATCTCTAAAAGTTTAAGATGCTCTGTCTTCCTCTTTCTCTCACACACAAAAATCTCTTAAGAATCATTTATACATAGCCTTGAAACCTTTTTAAATACTTTATATTTCCAATCTTTTTATTACAATATGTTCATTGATAGGTAGTTAAGACAGACTTTTTTGGTAACAGTAAGAATATTTTGGCTTTGTGGGTTATATGGTAATTATTACAACTCAGCTCTACATCTCATAAGGAGCCATAAATAGTATTATTCACCTGGGCTGTATTGCAGTGACACCTTATTACAAAAACCGGCCGGGCCACCTTTTACTGTTGTATGCATCTTTTCTCTTAGACTCTCATGTGCAAATGTAGGAGTGGCTTCTCTTTAGGTAAATAGTGAAACTTCTTGGCTATTCTGATTTGTTGTTTCTATGATTGATATGCCCACTTTATGATAGTCATCCCTTAAATCACTTGATTTGTAGATTATTGTCTACCAGTGCCTTTTTGAATTATAATAGTTTTCTTTTTTTTAAAGTACTGCCCCCAAATTTAGCACATATACAGAACTGAAAAAAAAAAAAAAAACCCATAGAGTGGACTATACTTTGCAGAGTGTAGTAAGACGTCTTCCTTCTTTTCCTTTGTGGTCTTTTGAGACAGTGTCTGATATATCTCTAATAATAGTAACTTTTATTTATAATTCTTAGGACATTCACCCTTTGCGAATGCTATGTGTCCATTACCACAGATCTTAAAACTGATATCTTTATTGCCTCTTAAAACCAATACACTGAGACTCACAGGTTAAATAATGCACTCCATATAATGTCACTAATAACTATCCATAAATTATGTATGTTACATGTACACAAGATAAAAATATCAGAATTGCCTTCAGTTAATAACAAAACCTTCCTACATTGTCAAATCAGGTCTTTGAATGCTGATGTTTGGTATTGATTAACTTGTATTTAATTTTCTTACCTAGTTGTTGCTTTAGCCCATGATGCTTATCATGGTTTTCCAGCATTGTTTTACTTATGTGAATTTCTGATACTTTGTTTTTTCTAACCTGTTATTGACAACAGAGAAGAAAGTCAGAATAGTTGATGAATTCTTACATTAAAATTACAGGGTAGTATAACATAATATGTTGAATTTTAAAATTTATTGTATACCTTTAGCCTTAAAATTAGGGACATGCCATGTGTATACACACACACACACACACACACACACACGTATTTCTTTTTTAAAAAAATATTTTATTTTGTGTGTATGATGTATTTCCTACATATACGTAAGTACACCCATGTTGTGCAATGCCTGCAGAGGTCAGAAATGGGCATCGAATTCCCTGAGTTACAGACAGTTGTTAGCTGCCATTTTGGTGCTAGAAATCAAACCTGAGTCCTCTGCAAGAGCAGCCAGTGCCTTTAACTGCTGAACCATCTCTCCAGACACACACATATATATCTATCAGACTTTCAGAAAACTGCCTCAATAGTGAATACAGTGGAATTTTGTCTACCACCTGTACACATTTGTGTGCCTAAGTATCCAGATTTGGGTCTCTCTTTAAGTCTAACTACTGACTCCATTCTCAGAGTGAAGAAAATTCAGAAGTATGGATCCTCTGTTGTTGGGTGTTCCAGAGGTCCTGAAAGGAGGACAAATAGTAATAATATATGTCTTTATTTAAACCATAGTCATGATTATTAGAAATGAACTTTGATGGACTTATGTACTAATAAACTAATTCTAAAAGGTAGCATTGATATAAATGTTCTAAAAGTTTAAGAAGATGCTGTATGCGTGTTCAGCCCTGCTGATATACACAATGGTAAATGTTTCAGTGCACCTTGTGAGTGGCAGTCATGTCAATGACTCAAGTCCTTGCCTCTCAGCAGGAACCAGCTTCTTTTTTTTTTTTGAGAAATTATATTAACTCTAGTAGTGTTTTAAAATAAACTCACACTCTTATGTGGCACAAATCAAATGCGGAAGTAATAAAGAACTATGTTAGACCTATGGTGTTGATAATGATATTTTGGGATACAACTGAAAATTATCAGTTATGTGTTATTAACATCAGTATTCTGAAATCCCATTAGGATAAAAACTATTTTGTGGTGATCTTTAAAACTCTTATGTTTGAGATGATATGTACATGAAATAATGAATTTTAAATTTTAAACTAAAGGGTTTTTTTGCAGTTTTTTAAAATTAATCTAGTTCTCTGACATTTTCATACATGCGTATAATGTGTTCTGCTTACTCTTTCCCCCACCCTCTCTCCCACCCCCATTAATGCCTCTTTCTCCTTACCTGTCCTTTTCCCAGATTCTTGACTTTTGGCTTGGTTTTGTGACCCTTTTAGTTTAAGGAGAGCTATCTCTGTGACCATTGGATTAGGGTATCCATTAGAGCCTGTAGGGGTCACCAGTGGGTACATAACTGAAGGTACATTCCCTCTCCCTGAATCTGTCTTAGGAAATAGTTCAGCAGTGAGGGGTGAGGCACCCTGAGTCCCTCCTTCATCCATGCCTCCATTCTTGTGCAGATTCAGTGCAATCATCAATAGTTGTGGGGAGTTCATGATTACAGTGGCTTTCTGTTCCTTAGAAGATGGCATTTCGCAGACCTTTCGCATCTTCCTGCTTTTACAGTCTTTCACACTCTCTCTTCCACAGTGTCCCCTGAGCCTTGGACAGGATCTTATAAATGTCTTATTTAAGGCTGAGCACATGCCTGTCACTTATTCTCAGCTCCTTGTATACCCATGAGTCTCTGTATTTATTGTCATTCACTGCAAAGAGCTTCTCTGAGAGTGGTAATTGTCTATTGGTATTAGGTTCCCCCTGTGGCTTACGATCTTCCTTGCTCTAGGCTTTTGAGTGTGTTTACAGTGTCAGGTATGGATTGGCTCCTGTTGAGTGGGCCACATATCTGATCAGAATCTGTTTAGTTGACCCCATAGCAACAAATGCTATTATACAAGTGGGCACATGAGCGTGATGTTTTAGACAATTCTAGGCAAGTTATGAGTAGCTAAAAATATATCTTAATTCTGCTGGAAGCAAAAACCACAGTTTTCTCAGGTACTATACATTGTGAGCACTGGGAGTAGGTGAGACTCATGGAAAGCTACCACAGCTACCACACATGCCTAATGCCTGCTGATAACACATGAATTACAAAGTCATTCTATTTAAAAATAAAGTTTAATGTACTATGCTGCACCCATGTCTATGTCTATAAATACCATCCTTATAGAGTTACCTCTATGCTTAGAACTCACTCTGTCCCTACCCTTTCCAGTATAATTGTCACCAGTCACATAGAGTTGGTGAAAACACTCAAATTGTGGCTATAGTTGATTAAGACATGCTGTGAATGTTAAATGCACACTGAGTTTCATTGAGGTTCTGACCCATCCAACTTACTTTGTTTCAGTTAAGGGTAAAGATAAATTCTATACATGTCTCTTACCAAGTCCAGTAGAACCTTCAGGGACCATTTTGAGTCTTAAACTGATATGAAAATGTTTGTATCTATATTATCTCCTTATATTGTATTATTTCCCCCTTCTCTTTTAAATTCACATAGCTTCTTAATGACAGTTTGCCATGTTTTATTGCTTAATAGATGCATGCATTTATGCCTGTCTCTAGAACATTAATTAAGCAAATTGATGATAGAAATATAGTTCCACTTGACAACTGTGTTTCCCATTTCCAAACATTTAGCAGTGTGTGGGCATGTAACTAGTTCTTAATAAATACATGCTGAGTAAGTTTCTAAATATATCTTTATAGCTTATAGAAACCTCTTATATTTGAATATATTATAGCTTGACAGTACGTTCACACAGAGACCCTTATTTAATCTTTCTAGCAGGTTTATAGAGAAGCACTGCAGTTACTACCCTCAGTGTTACATGTTAAAGTAAGCCTTAAAAAGACAACAACATAACATTTGCTTTAAGCAAATTTTGTTTCCTGTACAATGTGATTTCTTCTCTCTGGTGGAAGTAGTTTTGACAGCCCTCTATCATACGGTAACATGGGCTTGTTTTATTTCTGTAAGTCTGCAGTTATTTTGAGTATCTTATTTATAACAAAGAGTTCTAGAATCTTGTCTATTAGGCCTTTTGGGAATATTGGTGTGGAAACCCTTCCAGGTATATTCCAGCCACTAATTTGATTGGTCTTTGATACATGTTTTTCAAAGAGCTTTTATCCCATATGTCAGCTCCATTTGGTTATTCATGTTTAGAGTATATTATTCAGAAAACATTCTAACACTGTTTAGTTTTAAAAGTTTGTGTAATTATGTTTAATATTTATCACTTAAGGAATAACAGACCAATTTTATTTTTGACGTATATTCCTAGCATATCTATATAAATTTCATGTCCTTCTTTCAGTCTGAGCAAAAAGGAAAGAAAAATATACTTCCCTTCTAGATGCCATGATTCTCTGCTCTTCAGAAGTCATCATCCCTGTATCCTAAAGTACTCTTAACACTCCAGCTTTTGCAGTGTAGCTACATACAGCTGGTCTCTGAAGTAACTTTGATATTTTTGTATCAGTTTTTATATTTGACCTAGAGTTGAACTGTTTTAAAAAGATTATTTAGAATTTAATAGGTTATCAATAAGTAGAAAGTTGAATCACTGATAGAAAATGATGTCTTGGTTAAAATGCATCCTTATTGAGGTTATGTAGGTAGATAGGTAAATAGATATAAGAATGGAGGTAAATGTGGCTTAAAGCCTAAAATACACTGAGCAGTCATAGATACGTTATTTTTCTGTGATTTAGTTGTCCATTCTGTCACTTAACAAATGCTTACTGAGTGCTGGTGTGTGTCAGCCACTGATCCTCATTAGTGGAATGTAACTGAGACAATGTACAGAATCCTTGAGGATCTTAGTGAAGTTTGTAATATAAACTTTAAAACTTCACTTCTACTTGGTCATCTTGTGTCTTTTTTTTTGTTACTTGAATAATAAATACAAAATAAATATAAATGGTCACATTTTAAGGGTGTTTTCATTTTAAGTAGGGACACAGATTCAGTCATTAATTTTATTATTTTTCAATTTATTGATATAATATAATCAAATGTTTAAAGGTGTACACTGAAAAAAGTTTTTCCAAACATAACAATATTAGCTTTCCTTCTGTATATATGGCATCTGTTGTTGTCTTTATCCAAAATAAGTAAAATGTAGCAATATAGACTTAACTGTTTTAAGGATATATGGTATTTATTAGAAAACTCCTTTGGGAGAGATGTTTCTTTTGAAGTGATTTGACATTTTTTTTGCAGATTCATTACTTATGTGTGTGTGTGTTATTTTAAAAATTATTCCTTCATTGAAGTTTAAATTGTTCATCTTTCAGATCTTGACAGAGCAAGTGTGTACTCAAGTTGTACATAAACCACATCCAGAGCCAGATTCTACAGTGAAAATTCAGAATCCAAGTGAGCACATGGCAGTTCTTTACTGTTCGGGTGGTTCTATGGTAGCATGTGAGACTAAATCAGACTTGTCCTAACTGCTAAATTGTTACAGTGTTTACCTAATTCCTGACACTTAGAATGCTCCTATCAGAGTGCTAAGGATTTAGTTGAAAGTTAGTATGGTGTGTATCTTAGTTATGTTTAAATTTTTAAATCAAGTTTTGTTTGTTTACAGTGATTCTTAAGGTGGTGGCAACTTTGTTAAAAAACTCTACACCAAGTGCAGAACTGATGGAAGTTCGTCGATTATTTTTGTCTGATATGATTAAGCTTTTTAGTAACAGCCGTGAAAATAGAAGGTATGCAGTCTGAATACTAGAACAGGAACTTTATTCTCCATTTAATATTTTCTCTGTCTTTACTTTCAGTCTCTTTCAAATAGAAATGTCAAATCTTTATTTTTTTAAATATTCTGAATCATTTGAAAGGCATGCGTTTCTTAGATATAATATGTATTCAGCATGCTTTCATCAGTTTTATATACTTTTATGTAATCATCTTGATACATTTAATTAGATATATGTATAAATATATAGATACACAGATTTGTACTTTGAATGTACTCACTATTCCTGATGATACTTGTCTGTCACCAACAGCACTTTTATATTAATTATGCCGTACTTGCCCCCATCAACCTATGTTTTTTCCTGTCTTGTGACTGCTTATTGTCATGGCATTTTAAAGCTGATTAGTTTGAACATGAAGTGCAATCTGAGTTCATGAACTCTTATCTGTGTTCATTTCCCAAGTCTTTAAACATTTTGTCTGCTGTGTGTGAAGCACTGTGCAGCTCAGGGTAGCCTGAGTGTGGAGGGTGCTGATGGTGGCCATGCTGCAAAGTACGTGCTTGATGAGAATGTAGAGAAACAGCCGCTAAATTAGACTGGGAGAGCTAGGAAGTGATTTGATTAATAATTCAGATTTTCTAATATAGAAAGAAATGGAATAAAGTTGTAAAGAATGTGCAGAATAATTGTGCATTTAGCTTCACTTAGATCATATTTTCATCATTTTATTCAAATTTCCAAGTAGTAAATTCTAATTTTGGTATTTTTAATTTCTTTTTCCTTCTTAGGTGCTTATTGCAGTGTTCAGTGTGGCAGGATTGGATGTTTTCTCTGGGCTATATTAACCCGAAAAATTCTGAGGAGCAGAAGATTACTGAGATGGTCTACAATATCTTCCGGATTCTGTTGTATCATGCAATAAAATATGAATGGGGAGGCTGGAGAGTCTGGGTTGATACCCTCTCAATAGCCCATTCCAAGGTAACAGGGATCTCAAAGTTTTTGCTATTGAAGTTTTAGCAGTAGAGTAAAAGGCTATAAAGCCTCATCTGGTGCCATCCTGTGGACATTCTCAGCTATGGCACATTTCTTTATTCTAGCTTTCAGTCTTGTTCTTTTTCAGCCCTCTGGTCATATGGCCATAGAGTACAGAGCTTGAGGGCTGTTTTTAGATTGTTTAATTCAAACATGAAGTTTGTACATTAGGATTTTTAGTTTTAATTAAATTTTTAAAGAGAAACAGTCAAAGGTCAGCCTACAGGAGTTGGTTCTCTCCTTCCTCCGTTTGGGTTCTAGGGATTGAACTCAGGTCTTCAGACTTGGTGGCAAGTGACTTTTCCTGCTGAGCTATCTTACTAGCCCTAAGTTGGCAATTATAGGTGCTATAATTGTAGCAAGTATGTGTGTCTGCACCAGTTGCCTTTCTGATTAAACTACGCATAAGTCTTAGAATATTTCATGAAAAAGTCCCTGAAATGTACTTTAAAGATATTTTTAAATTAGATTTTTTTTTCATTTCCAAATGAATAATAAGTATGTTTAAATCATTTAAATAGAACTGAGGAGATGGCTAGATGAAGTGCTTCAAGACAGCACGAGGACATGAATTTGGATACCCAGCACCTACATGAAAAGCCAAGCTTGACTACACACACTGCAGCCCCAGAGATGGGGAGCAGAAATGTGTAGTTCCCAGGGGCTAGCTGGTCAGCCAGCCTGTCTAGTCAAAACCAATCATTTTAGGCTCGATAAGAGACTATCTCAAAAAAACAAGGTGTCAGAAGTAATTGAGGAAGATATCTCAATGTCAGCCTCTGACCTCCATATATGTCCTTCTGGGAGAAAGAGCTCACACACACTCACATCCACACCCCTCTCCCCCACAACACACACAGAGAGAGCTGGGAGGACATACCACCTGTACACATGCACACACAATAAATAATTACATTTATTTAATTCTTTAATTCGTATACATAATCTGGTTTTTTTTTTTTTTTTTTTTTTGGTCTTTTTGAGACAGGGTCTCCCTGTAGCCCCAGCTGGCCTGGAACTCACTATGTATACCAGGCTGGCCTTGACTTACGGAGATCTGCCTGCCTCTGCCTCCCTAGTGCTGGGATTAAAGGTGTGCACCACCACACCCGGCATAATAGATTATGGATTATTATAGATTATTTTTAATCCTAAGGAACTATAATTGCACACACAATAAATACATTTGTTTCATTCTTTAAATTGTATACTTAATCTATATTTTTAATCCTAAGGAACTGTCTTTATAATTATGAATTTTAGATATTATTTGGCCTTTGCTAAGAATTGTACATATATGCACGTTAGATTCCAGAAATTCAGACTTAAAGTTCCTTGACTGTAGTGTTATAGAAGAACTACGGGCATCAGAAATTTGGCTGCTGATCCAGCTATGTCGTGATTAAGTTTTGTAATTTTAGAAAATTTATTTGGTTATTTTTACACAGGAATTTAAAAAAAGTTTTAAGGGACAAACTAGTAAATGTTTTAGATTTTCAGGTCTGCCTCTGATGCAGCTGCTCAAATCAGCAATGCAATGTGACAGCAGACAGAATAAGTACATCAATGATTATAGCTGTATTAGAAGAGAATTTCATTTATCAAGATAAATGACAGGCAGATGTGACCTATGGGTGATAGGGTACCAACCCCCACTATTGGACAATTTCTTCTGCAAATGAAGGATTTTATAGCATGGTATTCTTTAAAGAAAGGTCAGTCAAAAATTGTTAACCTATAAGCTAATATAAATTAACATTGTGTGCCAATAAGAAAAGATTTTTAACGTGAGAAACATTTAGAAGGATTTATTTCTGTTATTTTACATTTTTCAACATTGATACCTTGCATTTATCATTGCTTTAATAAGTTTTAAAGTAGCAAAGACAGGTACTGGAGAGATGACTCAGTGGTTAAGAGCACTGGCTGCTCTTGGAATTCCTAGCACCCAACATGGTGGCTCACAACCATTAGTAACTCCAGTTTCAGGTATCCTACACCTACATGTGCACTACATTACATGAATGCACTCACATACATGCAGACAAAACGCTCATACACATAAAATATGAAATAAATCAAAAATTTTTAAATAGTAAAAACAGAATTCCATACCTCCTTTCTTTCTTTCTCCTTCTTTGTTTCTCTTTCTTTCTTTCTTTCTTTCTTTCTTTCTTTTTTCTTTCCTTCCTTCCTTTCTTTCTTCTTTCTTTCTTTCTTTCTTTCTCTCTTTCTTTTCTCTCTCTCGCTCTCTTTCCTTACTTCCTTCTTCTCTCCCTCCCTCCCTCCCTCAATCCCTCCCTCGTTCCTTCCTTCCTCTTTTTTGAGATAGGGTCTCCCTGTAGCCCCTGGTGGCCTGGAACTCACTATTTAGACCAGGCCTCCAACTCTCAGAGATCTGCCTGCCTCTGCCTCCCAAGTGCTGGGATTAAAGATGTGCACTACCATGCCCGGCAATATCCTGATTTTTTATTCAGTCTGAGATGCCAGTCCATGGAATGATGCTGCCCACTTTTAGAGTGTGTCTTCCCACTTCAATTAAGCTAATCTAGATGTTCCATTTCAGACATACCCAGAGGTGTTTCTAAGGTAATTCTAAATCAGTCAAGTTGACAATAAATATTAATCATTACAAATTATTTTTCCATTCCTATCAGACAAAGAGTTTTTCTATTGTTTCTATGAAGACATGTTTGATTTTTTTTTAAAAAGGAATGGAAATTTGAAACAACAAAGCTGTGTTGGAATTCTTGGCAGCTAGCTGCAGCTGCCCCCTAGGGAGATAGGAGGAAGTTCTCCAACGTGTTTATTCCAACCAATATTAATCACTTGCCATTGAAAAATGATTCTAACAGGAAAAAATGTGCAGCTGCATTAGTAATCCAGGAAACACAAACACATGTATGCACATACATATATATGAGCTTATGTATATGTACATCTGCATGACACATGTAGTATAATGACACGTCAGTATAATGTTCTCTCACACAGTCAGTTTAAAGTGCATTGCAAGCATGAGGACCTGAGCTTAATCCCCACCACCCACATAAAAAGCCAGATATGTCTGTTCATGTCTGTAACCTTAGCATGGGAGCAGCAAGGGACAGACAAGTGGATCACTAGAGCTGGCTGGTGAGCCAGGCCAGCCAATCCTTGAGTGTCAGGTTAAGTAAAAGACCCTGCCTCAAAAGATAAGGTAGAGAACCATTAAAGAATATACTCAATGTTGACAACTGACCTCCAAGTGCTCTCTCTCTGAGAGAGAGAGAGAGAGAGAGAGAGAGAGAGAGAGAGAGAGA
>NW_008335784.1:1652396-1662057 GCF_000622305.1 Nannospalax galili | reverse complement strand
AAATATATAATATATATGTAGCTTATACATGAATAAAGTTATGATGTAGTAGTTTATAAATATGTATTTATAGATCTGTGGGAGTTCTTTTTAATAGTGGTTGTCATAAGTACACACATGTACAGTCGATAATGAAAGCTAGTGTAGTAACAGTATTTTGAATAGTGTATTTTATTAGATACCAATTCCTCATACTAGGTTGAGTAACATTGAAATACTTAGTTTATGTAATTAAAGATAAGTCAGGTAATAAATTGTATATTCCTGTATTTGATGATTGTTTCCTGTTACCTCTAAAGTCAATCATTTAATAAACCTAAATCTTAAAATTCCATGTACCTTTTTTGCTAGTATTACCATAACTTTCTTCATATTATTTGTTTTGCTCTTGACCTCGACACAATGCCTCAGTGTTTCCTTTGCTTATTTCCAAGGTCACATATGAAGCACATAAAGAGTACCTGGCCAAGATGTATGAGGAGTATCAAAGACAAGAGGAGGAGAACATTAAAAAGGGGAAGAAAGGCAATGTGAGTACCATCTCTGGTCTTTCATCACAGACGACAGGAGCAAAAGGAGGAATGGAAATCCGAGAGATAGAAGATCTCTCACAAAGTCAGAGCCCAGAGAGTGAGACAGATTACCCGGTCAGCACAGATACTCGAGACTTACTAATGTCTACCAAAGTGTCAGATGATATCCTTGGAAGTTCCGATAGACCTGGTGGTGGAGTACATGTGGAAGTGCATGATCTTCTAGTTGATATAAAAGCAGAAAAAGTGGAAGCAACAGAAGTAAAACTTGATGATATGGATTTATCACCTGAGACGTTAGTGGGGGGCGAGAATGGTGCTCTTGTGGAAGTCGAATCCTTGTTGGATAATGTATACAGTGCTGCTGTTGAGAAACTCCAGAACAATGTGCATGGAAGTGTTGGTGTCATTAAACAAAATGAAGAAAAGGATAATGGTCCACTGATAACGTTAGCAGATGAGAAGGAGGAACTTCCCAGCAGTAGTGCATCATTTCTCTTTGATAAAATACCCAAACAGGAGGAAAAACTCTTGCCCGAACTCTCTAGCAATCACATCATTCCAAACATTCAAGACACTCAAGTACATCTTAGTGTCAGTGATGATCTTGGATTGCTTGCTCACATGACTGCGAGTGTAGACTTGACTTGTACATCAAGTATAATGGAAGAAAAAGAGTTCAAAATCCATACAACCTCGGATGGAATGAGCAGTGTTTCTGAAAGAGACTTAGCATCATCAGCTAAGGGGTTGGAATACGCTGAAATGACTGCTACAACACTGGAAACAGAGTCTTCTGGTAGCAAAACTGTACCAAATATCGACGCAGGAAGCATAATTTCAGATACTGAGAGATCTGATGATGGCAAAGAATCAGGAAAGGAAATTCGAAAAATCCAGACCACTACTACAACACAAGTAAGATGACCTATATGAATTCTAGAAGTGAACAAACAAAAGTGCATCAGATCGGCATTGAGTTGTTAGCTGCAGAGTGTTGTCTTTCCACTGACACTCTGCTTATATCCATGTAATATATGACTTAGAGAATTAAGTAATGTGGCTTACATACATGAAATTAAAATTGTCTGAATTGTATTTCCAACTCTGCCACAGTTCTCTGTAATTTTGCTTAACCTCTCTGGGCCTAAGATCCTTCTGTCATACAAGACCTTGTAGTAGATTAAAATAGGACCTTTAAAGTCTCTTGCCAGTTCTTACATTTTATGACTCTGTGACTACATTTACACCTTTTGTACTTGAGATCTTTATTCTGAATACTTGATTAATTTTAACCTTTTAGCTCCAGGCCCAACCCTGTTCTGTGGATTATAGAAAAGAGGACTTGCAGCCCAGATTGAACTGATAAATGAAGGGGAAGGGAAAAGGGAACTGTTATTTATCAAGTGCCTTCTATGTTCCGGGCACTGTGCTAGATGTTTTCAGATTAAATCCTCACAACAACCCTGTGAGGTAGGTAATACGGCTGAGAAAATTGGAATTATTAGCAGTGAGAATTTTCTTTACAACCAGTTGGACAGAATTTGTAATTTAAAAAATTAAAGCTGCTTAGGCCTGATAATTAGCAAATGTTAGTGCTGCAGTTTTGACCATACCACAGTAAAGGTAAAAACATGATGTCTTCTGAAAGATTGCTTTGTTGAGCTTTGAGGTGGACTGTTTAATTTTTGGACTAAGCCAATATGTTTTAGTTCGTAGTTTAAGAAATTATAATGATACTTTTACTGTTAACTGTTTGAGTTTTATAAGCCTCCTGCTTTCCACTTGCATTTTACTCTCATTGAATATAAAATTATGTTTCCATTTCAGTTGTGTGGTAAGGACTACACCGTGCCTTTTTGTTGTCATGTACTCCAGTAAGAACACTTGATAATATATTCTGTTTGTGGGAAAGGTGTTTTTATTTTTCGTTTGCTAACTTCCAGTTTCTATTTCAGTGGCAGTTGTACTACACTGATAATTGACAGGGAGTGGGAATATTGAATTAGGTACAGATTTAAAATAAAGGAAAACAGAGCATCATTTATTGAACATAATCACTAAGCTTGCCTGGTGTTTATTGAGAGTGCATAGGCATTTTTCTGGTCTGTTTTCTAGCATCATACAGTGTATTTGTTTTCTGAATTGAAGTATTGTGAATAAAATATACTTTAAAGTTAGCTCTAATCACTTGAAGGAATATTTCTTCTCACCATGTGTTTATAGTTACAATCAGCTGATGACATGTATCTAGTGTCTCTCATTTCAGGCACGCTTACTTCCACAAAGAAGCATCTTTTGCTCACATAAAAACCCTATAACTAGGCAGAGAGGATCTGATTTTTCAATTAGAACTTTCAAAACGTTACCCTTTGATTACCTTGCCTAGTTTCCGTAATATAAAAACAGAACCTTTATTATTAGATTTAAGATCAGAAGGGTTCCTGTGCAGTTATTACAGGTGAATGACACTGAAACATGCTAACCATAAAGTCTTTACTCATTATTATGCTCACTGGTTTTGAAATCAAATTTCTTTTGTACTTCACAAAAGTTTACCTTTTCTTTGTTTAGGCCGTTCAAGGTCGGTCTGTCACCCAACAAGACCGAGATCTGAGAGTTGATTTAGGATTTCGAGGAATGCCAATGACTGAGGAACAGCGGCGCCAGTTCAGCCCTGGCCCCCGAACTACTATGTTTCGGATTCCCGAGTTTAAGTGGTCTCCAATGCACCAGCGGCTTCTCACTGACTTGCTGTTTGCATTAGAGACAGATGTGCATGTATGGAGAAGGTACATTGATTTCTTTTCTACAAATTAGACCACATAGACTTAAGAAAATAGATTTTTTATATACTGCATTAGTTGATTCATAAATGATTTCTTCATATCGTCAAGTAAAATCAGAAATTAAGTTTAAAAATTAAATATTTAGACAGGCACGGTGGCATACACCTTTAATCCTAGCACTTGGGAGGCAGAGGCAGGTGGATCCTCTGTGAGTTCAAGGCCAGCCTGGTCTGCATAGTGAGTGAAGAGTTTATTTAAGCTCATGATTCCAGAAAGATTAGAGTCCCTCACGACTGACAGGTATTGTGGCAGGAGGTGGCCAGGGCAGAAAGCTGAGCACTCATATCTTCAAGCAGGCACAGGAAATGAGAGAGAGAGGGAGGGAGAGAGAAGGAGAGAGAGAGAGAGAGAGAGAGAGAGAGAGAGAGAGAGAGAGAAACAATCATTCACTAGTGACTATCTAGACATCCAAATAAGAAATATGCAAAAGAATCACAGTATCTCGAATGTGTCACAAATGTATGTTATGTTATTAATATATATATATATATATATATATGTAGTCTCTGGATGTCAGTTTAAATATAGGCAGTTAAGCCATCTATCTGAATTAAATTATTGCTTTTTATACTTTTTAGTTCTTTAAACTATTTAATGTATTTTTATTTTATGTGTATGAGTGTATTGCCTGCATAAGTGCATTTGTGTCATGCAATTCCCATGGATGTCAGAAGAGGCCTTTGGATCCCCTGGAACTGGAGTTTCAGACAGTTGCTAACTGCTATGTGGGTGTTAGGAATCAAAGCCAGGTCCTCTGCATAAGTGGCCAGTGCTCTTAACTGCTGAGCCATCTCTGCAGCCCCTCAATTTAATTTTCTTATAGCAGATACAAAAGGCATTAATCAGTCAGGATATGTATTCACATCTAAATGTATGTAAATTTTGGAAGCTATTAGCTGTAAGAAAATAGATACCTTGCCTGCAGCACTTTGGTCCACTCTGTCATGTTCTTAGTGTCCAGCAGACTATACAGTCATGAATAAAACACCTGGAAAAAGAAGCAGGGTTCTAATGACTAGCCTTATAGACCAATTTGATTGATAACCCAGGATCTGGGGTGTATTCAGTACAGTTCACTGTAGAACACGATCTGGAGTGTTTTGCAGGGATGATTCTTTGGCTGTTGTAGAAACAGTCAGTACTGTCCACTAAGGGAGTTGTACATTCACCTTTATTTAATCATTTTGTTCTTAAGCTAGTCATACACTTTCATTGCTAATGTTAGACACTAAGTTACCTAGGGATGGTAGCTGAGAAAAATGAATACCATGGAAGACATCACTGCTAATGTGAAAGTTTGTGTGTGGGATGAAAAATGTGATTAGTCTTTGCTTTCTTTCATGTAGACTCATGAGATATTCCAAAAAGAATTGTATGTAACTTTTTTTTGATGATTGTTTTTAGGACAGTGGAGACCGTCTAACCAGACTGAAGCAATATATTATTTGGGCATCTACATTGCATGTTTTATATGTGAAAATCTTATTGCTGACCTACTTTGTGATCCCCTTTTCATAATCAATAAATCTTGAACTTTGAGGGGGGCGCGCTGTTTGAGACAGGGTTTCCCTGTAGCACCAGCTGGCCTGTAACTCCCTATGTAGACTAGGCTGGCCTCCCAAGTGCTGTGATTAAAGGCACAGTGCCACCATACCTGGCTAGGTCTTGAACTTTTATTTCAGCTCTGCTATCATGCATGTAACCTCTGTGAACCAGTTAGCATTTCCACATGACTGGTGAGAGGTGGGACTGCAGCCAGCCTTTTAACACAAAACAATCAGACTTTTCAAAACTACTTTTAGTTATTCATTGCACTGTTCAGATGTCTTAGAAGCTAGTTAATAATCAGAAGTATGAGGAAGAAGGATTGGTATGAGTTGAAGGCTATCCTGGGCTACCTGTGGAGTTATTTCTAAACAAACCTTGGAGTAGTGAGACCGTTTCTTATAAAAATCAAGAAAGAACAATGACAGTAATATATTTGCTCAGTATACTTGGAAACAAAAACCTTGCAGAAATAAACATTTCATTGTTGGTTAGATGTGTTAATTGTAACTTGTTTTCTTTTCTAGTAATTTAATTTTATTTTGTTTAGCAGTCCTCAATATTTTATAAGTATTTTCACTTTAAAAATATTATTCTGAGCTGGGCGTGGTAGCACATGCCTTTAATCCCGCACTTGGGAGACAGAGGCAGGCGGATCTCTGTGAGTTCAAGGCCAGCCTGGTCTACATAGCGAGTTCCAGGTCAGCTGGGGCTACAGGGAGACCCTGTCTCAAAAAAAAGACCAAAAGAAAATACTATTCTGATTAAGTACCTAAATCTTTTATATTTCAACTAAGGAAATATTCAGCTGTGGTTTTTTTTTTTTTTTTCTATTTTAGCCATTCTACAAAGTCTGTAATGGATTTTGTCAATAGCAATGAAAACATTATTTTTGTACATAACACAATTCACCTCATTTCCCAAATGGTTGACAACATCATCATTGCCTGTGGAGGAATTTTACCTTTGCTTTCTGCTGCAACATCACCAACTGTAAGTACTTTGCCTCCATCTAGTGGTTATATTGTGTTATTACGTGAGTTGAGTATTTCAGTACTGTCAGACATATATAGTAAACATGATTTCCACAAAGCTCTCCTAAGAGAACTTTTAAGCCATTTTTTAGATCTTTATTCCAGTCTATTTTATTTATCAGTGTTCAATTCTTCCTATCTGTGTTTATGGAAGTATTTCTCAGATATTTCTGATGAATAGTTTTTGAGACGAGCCATAAAACTATAAATAATTTAACTTTATTTTGTCTATATTTTATAGCTCTTCATATCTTTCATAATAAACCATTATCCCTTTTAAACATGGTCTGACCTTCTTTGCTAGTTAACCATTAAAAACATCTAGCCTTGTCTCTATATAAAACATCAAAATTATTAATGTAAGAAATTTGGAAGGCATTTAATGTCAATTTTTTGTGTATGTCATTAAAAATATAACAGGTCTGTGTTAAGTTATATATGAGTTTCATGTTAACAATAATTTTTAAGTCAGGACTGGGATGTCTGTAGCTGAGTGATATACCTATCTTGTAGTTGTTAGGTTCTGGGTTTGATCCAAATATGTATTTTAGACTTATACCAAAATGACTCCATAGCTACTTCTTCAGATGGGAAAGACTAGAGAACTGCACTTCCCATACAGCCTGTATTGCTGCTTCAAGTCAGAAACCTGCCCATAAGCCCTGGAGTATACCTTTGCACAGAAAACCTTGCTGTTTTATTGATGTGTATATTGCTTTGAGGTAATGCTTCCAAAGAGACCCCAGACTTGATTTCATCAGTAATGTGCTTTGGCTAGCTGGCTCTTTCCCTCACCGTGTCTACTGGAGCAGCACTGAAGCTGAAAATATTAGCAGCAACAGATTGTGTCCTCACATGCCTCCCTAAGGCTCATGCACCTGTATTCCAGGATAAATTTATTCCCAGAGTTTCAGATGCAAGCAGGCTGGTTTGTGAAGAGAGCATAGCAGAGCACATCTTGGGGGGGTCTTGTGGCATTAGTAAACAAACCAAGGAAGTGAAGCTGCGAAGGACAGTATAAACAGTAGATGATGTGTCAGTTGTCTTAAATTTGTCTATTGCTTCCTCTCTGTTACCTTAACTTTCCTCTAGTAGTATATAAAAATTCTGGTAAAATGCATTCTTATTAAAGACAGAGAGGACACTTCTTCTATACTTTAAAGACTAAAGTCAGTGCTTTCCACATGACATTAAATAAACTGGCATTTCTTTCAATGAAATTTTAAAACATTGTATTAAATTTACTTTAAGAAATAATGGTTTTAAATTTTGTGCAGAACTAAAGCAATCATTCCGTAAAATAGTTTAATATTAAGTTCTGAAAATTTTCAGAGGTTTTAAATATTCACATTACTAAATACCTTCCAAATTCAGTGTTGAAATATCTGTCTTAGTAGAGAAAGTATTAAATTAATGCAGTGAGTCATAAACATGATTCATACACTGTGTTAGCACCTAATTTAGCTAATTCTTAAAATACTAAATTTACAGTAAAGATGTGGGCATTTTAAAATTTAATGCCCCAAATTATTACTTTATGCAATTTTGACCACTATAGTTTGGAATTTTAAATTACTTATTATTTAGACTGTTCTCAGCAGATTTGGAAATTAGTTTAACTCTAGAAATTTTTGTTTCTGTGTCTATATTTCTGTTACTATAGTCCCTTAACTGATTATCCCTAACTTGGTTATACAACATACTAACATTTCTTTAAAAGAAACAGCTAGACTCTTTATCCCACTTCCTCATGTGGAACCATGAAGGGTACTGACTTGTTTGATGTTATTGTATTGTACATTAGCCTTGCTAAAAATATTAATGTAGTAAAGAAAAAACAGAAAAGAGAAGACTAAAATTAAAACTGAAAACACGGACCTTTTAAATTTTAAGACGCGGAAAGACTAAAGAGCTGTGGGAGAGATGAGAGAAAAAGGAAACATTGAAAGCACCCAGATTACCAAAGGGATCCATTGTCCCATAAATACACTAGAGTATCAGTTCTGAATGTATGAAGACCGAATCACTTGGCACTACTGCTTGAGTGTTCTGGGGATTTTGATGACATATACAAGAGTTTTTTCAGAGCTTTCATATGTATATGGAATGTTACCTTATGAATTACTGGGAGTCCTCATGACTTGTGTGGAGCTAGATAATAAATGCTTGAGGTGTTAATGGTCCATCTGTGGTCTGTCTCAACTGCTCTGTTGCTATAGAATAAAGGCAGCCATTGTTCCTAAATAAACATGTGTATTTCAGTAATATTTGACTTATGAGACAGGGGTGGAATCCTATTTGAAAAGATAAATAGAATGCTAAATTTTTTTTGCAGTTCCCTGTTTTGACTGAGAAACATGTCATTCTCATTTCTCAGGCTAAATGTTACACTCAGATGATTGGCTCCTTTTCAACCAAACTTGTTTCTCACTCTTAGTGAGGCAGAGTGATCTTTGAGAACAAAGTTAGGATTAAATAGAAACTGTGTAGACTTCATTGTGAGTTAGATGTGTGTTTTAACCTGGGCTGTTCTCTGGATGACTGAAACTCCAGTTTGTGCAATTCCTGTTTTTCCATTTGCTAAAGGACATTGATTATATGGGGAAATTTGTGAAAATTAAATTAGGTAACATACGTAGAATGTACTAAGTGGGGAACACAGTCAAGGTTTTCTTCTATTGAATTCCTTTTAGAATTTCTTTTGGTTGTATTTGTCTGATGAGATAATAGCCTTCCCAATTTATTTTTTTAAAAGCCTTTGATAGTCAAAACTCGGAAATTTAAAGTAATTCAGTTATTATGGGTAGTTCGACAGCAAGATTTTCAGAAGCTGTTTTTTTGTTTGCTATCCACAGTGGATTGGCCATGGGAGTTGTCTGTTTTCTCTGTGGATCCTTAGATGGACACAGCAGTCTTTGTGTACTACGGATAGTATTTGTGAATTGTTCTTTTGATATCATTATTCTGGAAGAAAGATTTGAACATTTTAGATTAAACTTTTAAGGATATGGTTTAATATAAACTTTAAGAACAAAAAATGTGAAAAAATTAAAAAAATAAAATAAGAACAGAAAAACGGGTACAGGTTACCTAAATTATTTGAAATAGTATGTTATAGAAAATAAGTCACAAACAGTTTTAAATTGAAATTAAACCACATGCGTAATTTGACCAATGTTCAGTTTGTAGAAGGAATACTATTTTGTTGTTGAGTTATTTTTTTTTACATGTAAGTAACATTTTATTGTTATACTTAGTTCATATATCACTATACCTGGGGTCACATAAAAATTTCTCATGCAAAAGGGGTCATAAATGAAAAAAAGAAATACAAAGACCTGATAGAGATCATATTTTGTTCAGCATCTGTATGTATAACACATATGAATATATTATACACATGTATACAGCATAACATGTGTGTTTGTATATGCATATATTGGGTCCATGATGAAGTAAGCAAAGAGTTAATCAATTACAAAAAGAAATAATGCAATGAGTTGACATAGAAATACAAAGACCTGATAGAGATCATATTTTGTTCAGCATCTGTATGTATAACACATATGAATATATTATACACATGTATACAGCATAACATGTGTGTTTGTATATGCATATATTGGGTCCATGATGAAGTAAGCAAAGAGTTAATCAATTACAAAAAGAAATAATGCAATGAGTTGACATAAAACATGGA
>NW_008335784.1:1645435-1646947 GCF_000622305.1 Nannospalax galili | reverse complement strand
CAAACTAGGAGTAGAGAACAGCGGGGGAGATGGAAGGGTGAACGCGGCTGGGGGAGTCAAGGCGCAGAGGCCTGCGATAGACTTACCCCAAGAGAGGCCTGAGGGCAGGAGAGCAGGTCAGGAGAGCTGTTGTTGAGTTTTTTAAGTAGATTTTTCCAGAACTAGTCATCTGAATCCTCTCATCTGTTCCCCAAGACACTGTTTAGGTTAGTTGTGAATGACAGCAGAGGAATGGAGGGAAAGTATATATAAAGAGATGTGAAGGAAATGGATCAACCACAGATTCACCACTTTTTTGTTGTTTTTGTTGGAATCACTTCATGATTTTAAGTTGACCATTTTTGTCAACCATCCAGAACACAGTGTTAAATGTGGTCTAGTTTTTCCTTTGTCCCAAGAAAATAATAGAAAGTGGAAGTTAAGTTCTCCAAATACTTGCATAATCATAAGAAAGGGGAGACACTTACTCTTCTGTATCTAGACATGATTGCAGAATCTTAATTTTAGTGCTTAGTATTAGTATATAGGTTTAGAAAAAATAATGAAACTTTTGGTTTTATTCTTGTTTATTTCATAGTAATGATCATATGCTCATTCTTTTGTAACATGTTTTCAAATTTATTCTCACATATACTTGTAAAAAAATTCAGAGAATTGGAAGTTGGTGATTATTAACTGTTAAAAATGATGGTCTATCACTTTTATTGCCTGAACACAATTATTAATTTAATAAGGCTCTGAAGCTTAAGTATAGTATACAGTTTACTTATTACTATATAGGCCTATTTTAGTACATGAATGAGTTATTTTCTGTAATGGAAGGTAGATTTTAAGTTGTACTCACTTAAATATTTTTGTATAGGAAGGATTTGAAATATTTGAGGAAACGAATTATATGGTTTTCTTATAGAAAAACTCTAAAAAGTTAGTATAAATAATAGTTATTTCTGCTAAAGTTAGTACTGAATTAGGGTTTTTACAGGAACATTATATTGGTTCTCTCATTAAAACATGCTTCATTAATCATCTTTTGAAAAGATATTTGTTTTGTAAATAGTGTATGCATTATTCCTGAATCATTTACCATACAACATTTGGGGCAGAGTTACTCAAATGAAAATAAATTGAAATTTAGATGTTTAATATTTAATCTTAATCATTTACTTAATAAAATGAATATTTCTTCTGTGAACTTTGTTTTTAATAAAATAATCATATATAATTTTAAAATATTTTGTTTCAATTTTACATGTATTTTCATTTAATTTTTCCTGAATCATTTACCATACAACATTTGGGGCAGAGTTACTCAAATGAAAATAAATTGAAATTTAGATGTTTAATATTTAATCTTAATCATTTACTTAATAAAATGAATATTTCTTCTGTGAACTTTGTTTTTAATAAAATAATCATATATAATTTTAAAATATTTTGTTTCAATTTTACATGTATTTTCATTTAATTTTAATAATTTCCTTTTTCTTGTACTTTTTTGGTCTGTTTTGTCTA
>NW_008335784.1:1632726-1645388 GCF_000622305.1 Nannospalax galili | reverse complement strand
CTTGGTTATATTTTGAGTTTTCATATCATCTTTTAATCAGGCATATCTTATGTATATTTTAAAAATTTATTTAAAGGATTATTTTCCCATTGCATTGATGAGAAATAGTTTTCTCATTCACAGTAATAGTTACCTTATCATAATATAAGGAAAACCGTATTGCCACACTGCTATGTACAGTCAGTCAGATTTGAACTGTAATTTCAGGAGATAGGTTGAGATACATACTAATAATTAATGATAATTAGCTAAGTGACATTTATTTTTCAAGCCTTCCATAAGATGCTTACATAAAATGCATCATGTTTGTAAATTATTAATACAGAATATAACAAGAATTATTTTCTGGGTTATTCTTTATGTTAAGAATGCCTCTTATGGGGCTGGAAAGATAACTCAGATAACTCTTGCAGAGAACCAAGGTTTGAAACCTAGCACTCACATGGTAGCTAACTGCCCTAACTCTAGTTCCAGGGGATCTGATGCCATCTTCTGACTTCTGCAGGAATTGCACAACATGGGTGCCCTTACACACATGCAAACAATAAACTCATACACATAAAATAAAAATACTAAGTAAAATATTAAAAAATAATGCCTTTTACTTTCAATTTTTTCAGAATAGTTTTTCACAATATATGGACAATTTAATAATTTTGTGTTCAAATTTTATTCACTCATTTCAAGAAAAAGCATATTTCAAAGGTTGGATTTGCAAGCCCTAAGTTGAAAATAAATTATTAACTAATACAGTGAGGTAAATTCATATTTTAATAATTCAAACTGTTGACAAATTTAAGAATACATCTTTAGATATATTATTCTAATATTTTGAAAAGTTCTTGAGAATATTTGACTGATCTAAGTAATGACCAGTCTTCCACTGTCTTCCACTATATAACAGGTGAAAATAGATTTTAAATCTTTTTTGCTTTTTGTTCCTTATAAACTATTGAGGTCAGTTTTTTCAAGTTTGTAATTCTATTGTCAGTGCTATTATGGATTGATGCTATGTGTCCATGAAATGTCAATAAGCAAGCAGTCTGTACTTAAGAAAGGCACCCTCTTCATGTGGATGATGAGTATAAACAGCATTAAAATACTTAATGTGTAATAGATGCACCCACCGTTTGCTTGACTTTTTCATTTTTATGAAGAGGTAAGATAAATGAATATAAATAGTGTGCCCACTTTGAGAAAGTTTACACAATAGGACTTTTTAATTTATAAAGCATTCCTTCTTTTTTCCCTGCTTCTTCTGACACTAACAAGATGAATTCTAGTTATAAACTTATGTTATATATTATAAAATTAAAAATAAAGTAAATGTTGCCGTTTCTTATACACTTACAGAGTTACACATTTTGTGAGACTAAATGCATTCTAATATTCCCTCTGAAAGCAGGAAATTAACATTTTATCACAGGCAATATTTCAGTGAAAGTATAACTTTCAACAAACAATTCTATTTACCATCTTACTGCTAGGGCCTCATAGGTCACCAGTTAAATATCTAGAAAAATAATCCTTTTGGTCAGTATTACCTTCATTTTTATTGGATGGAGAAAGCATCTATTTCAGTTTGTTATTCTAAAATGGCTAAATAATGAATATTATCCTAGCTTGACAATCATCTCATTTTAATGCCAAATGAAATCACCAGGTATTATCTCTTCATTGCTCATTACATAGGTAGGAAGGTAAAACACATCTTTTTGTAAATGGAAATCAAAAATGCTTATTTTATACCTTGTAAATGAATAAAACAAAACTAGTGTAGGAAGATGTATGTGGTGAATTATTAGTATCTTTGTAAAATTATGTCAAATGTTTTATTCAACTAATATGACATCTAAAACTAATATTGACTTTTAAATTATATTTTTCTTTATTAAAGACTAGTTTTTAGGAAAATTAATTTTGGCATAGTAAGGTAGTATAGAGTATTAGTTTATTATTTATATTCTTAATTAAACCTTCTAAACCTCTGTTCGATTGTAGTGTCTGTTACATGTGTTGTATTTCCCAATTTTAAACGAAGTTTACATCTCGTTTTTTTGAAGACTGAGCTAGAGAACATTGAAGTGACACAAGGCATGTCAGCAGAGACAGCAGTGACTTTCCTCAGCAGGCTCATGGCCATGGTTGATGTCCTAGTGTTTGCCAGCTCTCTAAACTTTAGTGAGATTGAAGCTGAAAAGAACATGTCTTCTGGAGGTTTAATGCGACAGTGCCTACGACTGGGTAAGCGTGCTAAGGACAACAGCCCTCAGTGAATCATTACTCAAGATTGCTGTGTGCCACTCTGAAGTACAGAAAGTAATTGATTCAAGTTGGTGTTTGTGCAGTTTAATGATTGTCATATGATCTCCAGGATTACTAAACTTTAAAAACTTGTATCTTCACATTGGAAATTGCACGGAATTGGTAATCTTTTATCATTTATAACTTGAAATATAGTCAAGCATACTTGGAATTTTTTAAAAATCAATAAGATTGGTATTTATCATTGAAATTATTATGCAAATCTATTTGTGAAACTTATTTTGATGCACTGATACTGAGGTTTGTGTCCTTGGCCCACAGACAACTTGGGATATAGTTCACTGGTAGAAGAACCCTTGTCTAAAATATGAGAGGCCCTGGGTTTTATGCCTTTAGTGAAAGGAAGGAAGAGAGGAAAGGAGGGAAACTGTGAACCAAATTCTCTTTCCTAAATACTCTCACAAATACTGTTGACAAAGACCATAGATTTACCTACAGCGATGAAAGCTAAATACTGAAACTTTTAGAGCTGATTATTCAATTGTAGTCAGTATAGTTACAAATATAATCAAAATAAGGGCAGGGCTTTATTATTAAACATTTCAGAGGTCAATATGAGTGTGTGTGTGTGTGTTTGTGTGTGTCTGTGTCCTGTGTTTGTATTGTATATAACTTGTATATGTGATTGTGTATGCCCATACATACATACATGTTGAAGGCAGATAATATCACACACCCCCGTCTATCACTATCCACCTTATTCCTTTGAAACGGGTCTCTTTGAAACTGGAGCTATGTTACTGGTCTGAAAACCTCTTACCTCTTATCTCTGTCCCTCATGGGGTTACAGGCATATGTGGCTACACCCAGCTTTTATATAACGGCGCTGGAGATTTGAACTGAGGTCCTCATGCTTGCACTAAGCCACATCCCCAGGTTTCCCTCTCCCAATATACTTTTAAGCTATTAACATTCTTACTGATGTAGAATACTTGTGATAGTGAGAGATGAATAGTTATAGAATTAGGAAGGATATTTTGGAAGCTTGAAAGACACTGCTAATATTCTGTTTCTTATGCTGTCTGCAACTACATGAGTTTTTATTTAACATAATATATACAATTTACATACTGTATTTTGATTAGAAATTGATGTAATTTATTTTTTTTAAGTTTGATAGAGGAAAAGAAAGATACAGTAAAAGAAATAAACATAATATTTTGTCAATACAGTTGAGTCAACAATTTGTGTTAATACCTTTTTGATTCCCTAGTTTGTTGTGTAGCTGTGAGAAACTGTTTAGAATGTCGACAAAGACAGAGAGACAGAGGAAACAAATCTTCCCAGGGAAGCAGTAAACCTCAGGAAGTTCCCCAAAGTGTGACTGCCACAACAGCATCCAAGGTACCTAACCACTGTCCATGTTAAATACACTTTGTTTTCTTTTATGTGAACAAGGCATCATGGTTGGATGCTGAGACAGCTTTAAGCTCTGGTCCTGGCCATCTGCTTTATTGTTGTGTCACCCTGATTGAGTAATCTATTGAGATTTGCACTTGTAGGTTATCAAATGAAGCTACTAGTAATTTTTGTTGCATAGAGTTTTTATAAGAATTATATCAGCACATAACAGTAGAAATTTCTGGTATTTCTGCTATAGTTGCATATATTGTCAAGATTTCAGCCTATGAACAGTGTGCTTTTAAATGGATGAACTTTTGGTGATAAACATAATAGTGAAAAGGTACTGAATGCCCATAAAATGAATAAACAACATATAGTATTTTGAATACACAAGCAGTTCTCATTGCATATTGATGCTTTTTGTCTTATGTTTAATGACACTTGACATCACAGGCAGCTGTTGTATTCATGTGACTGTTAAGATTCACATAGCTGTTTTGCACTCACTTGCCCTGCTGTAGCTTATGTATGCACATAACCATGGCCTTGTTTGTGACCTTTCATGCATACTGCAGACCTCATTTACCTCATCTAAAGATTTTGTTTTAACCTCTTAGGATTGTATAAGTCCTTTAACTTGAACTGCTTCTCCTTACATTTTAACGAAGAAAAATGTGTTTGGGTTTAGCTTGGATGCCGCCTTCTCAGGACAACAGTTTTTAACACCATTACCTTGCCTTAGTCTAGGAATACTTCTCAGAGACTTTCAGCAAAACCAGAGTATCCTCTTATCACTCACTGCACTTGTCATTAAATGTTCAGTATTGACACAGTAATTTTTTTGCTCAGAAACTGAAGACATAAATGATTTTGTAACTTCCATGGTTTTGTATTTCTACAATTTTCCAGTGGACCAACCACACCATTATAGAATCTATTGGTCATTTTGTAGTGTTGCAGCCTCTTTTCTTGTCCACTACCATCAGGGAAAAACCATACATACTATTTTACTGCTGTCAAGACTCCTCCATGCTCTCTATTGTTTGGGAAGTTAAATATTATTGTTTTGGCAACCTGGTTCACATTCATTGTGCAGACACATTAAAGGGTACCTTTCTAGAGGGCAGTGACATAACTTGGTACCACCAGAGCATTTGGAGCACCCTCCCTGTTTTCACATATTTCTTACATGATGCTTTAGTAAGTAAGCCATCGCTAATTTTTAGTCTAGCAGAAATAGTTCTCTGACACTAATCTCTGTACATTTACATGAGTCGTGTATCTTCATGAGACCACCTTTTCATACTGTGTAAACAGGAACCATAATCCAAACTTGTCCTTGTACGGTCTTTACAAAGATCAAATGAAATAGTGTAATCTTTGGAAAATGTAAAACAGTATATGAATTAGAATATTTATAGTTTTTTCTACATGTTCTGTAAATGTTATCTATGCTATGAATTATATGTAGCTTTTTATAATTATCCTTTGATAAAAAGTATTAGACTATTATTTAGCTAATCTAGTTGAGTTAATGAGAGATTAACATTTCATATAAAATAGGTAAATTGGGGGATTTTAATGGAAACCATATAATTCTCTGCTTCAAATACGATGCTCTATTTTCTATGCTGTGCAACACAGGAATCTAATAGCGTCATTTAGGAGTGAAATACCACATTGACACCAATAGAGATGTAGAAGTAGGCCTATTTTTTTCTCTTAAGTCAACAAGCACAGACTGTTATGTTCAAAATTACATTTGCATTTGCATGTATACATTGTCAAATTTAAACCACATGCTTTGTAACACATTGCAGAAGTGAAAAAGTACTAGATTAAGTTGCAGGGAACTTGGCTCACTTACTAATTTATGGTATAACTATATTATCTATAATCTGTTGGTTTTTGTTTACTATATAAAAGCATTTCAATGCTAATACTCTTACAATATCTCTCAACTGTAATGAGCTGGGACTAAATTAGTTTTAGAGCTTACCTTTTAAAAATAGATCACAAGGGCTGAAGAGATGGCTCAGAGGTTAGGAACACTGGCTGTTCTTGGAGAAGACCCAGGTTCGAATCCCAGCACCCACATAGCAGCTAACAACTGTCCGTAACCTCCAGTTCCAGGGGATCCGACAGCCTCATCTGTCCTCCACGGGCATTGCACGACACAGGTGCACTTACCTACATGCAGACAAAACACACATATGCATAAAATAAGAAATATTTTTTAAAAAGATCACGAAGTGATTACATAGTAAAACATAGTATTATTACTTACATAGTAATATTACTTATTACTTAAATAGTAAAACTACAGTTTCATGTATATATAAAAGCATGATGAATAAATTAAGAGAAATGGAGACATTTATTAACTGGAGGTAGGGAAAGTGAAACTCAGGAAATTTTCTAGTGAGCACAAGACTCAAAAGTAAAGACTCGAGCTCAGATCTTCTGAAGTGCAAGGTCAGTCAGTGTTCTCCTTCACACTTACCTGCCTTTGTGAGAACACAGAGGTGCCTATACTCATGGAGAAACAAGAACACTGAGAAGAGATGTCAAGTAAAGAACACAAAACAAGTCTGTGTTAAAGTTTTGTTAGTAAATACTAACTAGGTGAGGAGGAAGTAAATGATCTGGCCAGTTGAGCCCAAGGTAACAGATACTACAAGTGATACTTCTAGGTATATTCCAGAATATGTTATTTCTTAACAATTCTCTTTTGTTTTCAAGACTCCTTTAGAAAATGTTCCAGGTAACCTTTCTCCTATCAAGGATCCTGATAGACTTCTTCAGGATGTTGATATCAATCGCCTTCGTGCTGTTGTGTTTCGAGATGTGGTGAGTTACAGCTGCTTGATTTCCTTTAAAAAAGGAAAATGCAAACTTGTACTGTAACTTGTTTTAAATAATACACATTTTATATGGAATGGCATACCATCACTAAATGCCCAAGTGTCTGGAATATCTGAAGTATATGGCATACTTCTGATTGTGAAATGGTTGAGCCTTAGCTTTCTCTAAAATCTTATTGATGCTACTTTAAAAAATGGTGTGTGTGGTGTGTGTGTGTGTGTGTGTGTGTGTGTTATAAAGGTCAGGGAGATACCTCAGTTGGTAAATTGGGACCTGAATTCAGATCCCAGGATCTACATAGAAGGAATGCTGATATGCATCTGGGGATGCTGGGAATGTGGGGTCAGGCAGAACCCAGGAGCTCACAGACCTTCCAGTAGTCCAAAGGTAAGCTCACTTCAACGAGAGACCCTGTCTCAAAAAATGAAATGGCAAGTGATAGAGACAGTGAATCCAGTGTCAGCCTCTTTTCTCCACACAACACACATACAAGCAAGCCCACACACCACTCATGCACACACAAGTGCATATACTATCACACCTGTGATAATATTAAGAAATTTTGACATTTATTTTGTACTTCAAGATCAGGGGTAGCCCCAAAGCACAATTCAGTTTATTTTACATTACCCAAGCATGTCTTTTATATTCCTTGTTTCATCTCCATATATAGAATGTGTTATTATTTTCAATATGTTTTATATTATTCATGAAATAATTAACTCACTCATTAGGTATTGATGGAAGTTACCTTTGCGAATGGGGAGATGTTTCTTTCTTAAAAATTGTATTTATTATTGTTGTGTGTATGTATACTCATAATGTGTGTGCATTAGTGTGTGACTCACAACACATGAGAGGTCAGAAGACAATTTTGTGGAGCCCACTCTCCCCTTCCACTTTTATGAGGGTTCAAGAGTTGAACTTGTGTCTCCAGAATTTCACAGTAAGAGTGTTTACCCACTGAACCATCTCATTGGTCCTTGTATTTTGCAAATATGGGTATCTGTAGGAATCTGATTAGAAAAATCACTTAGTAACATTTAGGGGACAGGATTACTTAAGGAGAAGGTTTTACTGGGGCCCTGTAATCCATGACCATGTAGTCAATGCAAATAAAAAAAAGATTGACCTTTTTATAAATTGTATAGAAGTGTATGCAGTGTTTCACAGCAAATTCAGTATCGATAAAAGTTTGTTAATATTCATATCACAAACCAGCCAGTTTAGAACACATTTTTATTTTATTTAATGATTTAAGATATATTTGAAGAACTTTGTTTGAAATGTCTATATTGTAATAAATGGAGTGCTTTGTTCTTTACCATGTGATTTAGGTGAAATTAAGTCACAGAGTCTGATGTTTCAAGCTGTGGATATGCAATGGACACTATCAAATCTTTTAAAAAATTTTTAAGTATATTTTCTCTATTTTTATTTTATGTATATGAGTGTATTGCCTCCATGTGTGTAAGTGCACTGTATTAACGGTGTTGGATTCCCCTGGAACTTGAGTTTTGGATGGTTGTTAGCTACCATGTGGGTGCTGGGTTTCTGCAAGAACAGCCAGTGTTCTGAACTGCTGAGCCATCTCTCCAGTCTGTCAAATCTTTTAAACATGCATTAAATCTTATAAATCAGTAAGAAAATCAAGAACAGAATATCCAGATGGGAAAATATAATAGAAAATTAGGCAGTAGATATAAAATATGAAGTATAAATCAACAGCATGATTAAAAGTATCGTTAGATAACAGAATACAGCTTAAAATGAGAAGGTATATTTTTCAGCATTAAATAAACTAAAATGTAAATAATAATGCTTAGCGTTGAAAGGTGCAAGAATCAGGCTTTGTTAGGCAATCATTGGTATGTAAGTATAAACATGGTAAGCTTTTGTATAGTTTTTCCCTGATAAACTCTTTCAAATATTAATAACTTTTAACACTGCAGTTGCAGTTCTACTTGAAGTTGTATATCAGTGTGTTTGAGTGGAAGGCATCAGTCAGGTCTATGTGAAAATTGCCAACATAATAATGACAAATTTATATAGCTCCACCTTTATGTAATTTGAATATTCATGTAAAGGAAAAGTGTACAGCCATTAAGATCATACTTTTGAGGAAAATTTAAAGACACAAAAAAATTACGATGGTATTTTAAAAGAAAACAGCATGTTTAAGTAATGAATACATGCTATTACATATGCATACTGAATGTATGTGTGTATGTGTGTAAACATGTAAATACATATACATATGAACCACAATTAGAGACTGGAAAATATATCAAATTTCTAAAAATGATATCTCTAGATAAATATTTTCATTTTATCCTTTTATACTTCTGTATCATTTTCTATAGTAAACACGTTTTAATACTTGCTAAATAAACCATGAATAAGAATTGCACTATAATCTGGATTCTAATACAGATCTGGAAAGAAGTTATCACCTGGTTATTATGAGGAAGAGCTTATGAAGAAAATTAAATGAGTAAATTGCTATAACATGCAATGTATTTTCATCTCCAAATGTGCAGTCCTAGCTAACACCTAGAAGAGGCTTATGCTAAGGGTCAAGTTTTTTGTAAGTTGGAACTAAAATTTGTTCAGGCTTTTATAATGATAATTTTCTTAGAATTTATAGATGTTTTTTAAATAGTTTACATCATCTAGCAGTGGTTCTAAGCTTCTTTCCTGAAGGAATGGATTGTATTAAGTGTACTAGAGTGGATCTTTCAGAAGGTCATTCAGGTGATGTGATTTATGTTTCTTAAGGTTACTATACAGGTCACTGAATCTGCTATCCTAGGCTTAAGGTAGAAGGTCAAGAGAGAATTTAAAGAGCTGGAGAAATGGCTTAGTGCTAAGAATACCCATTGCTCTTGCTGAGGACTTGCGCTCAGTTCCCAGTACCCATGTTAGGCAGCTCATAACCACCTGTAACTCCAGCTCCAGGGCAATCAATCTGATGCCCTCTTCTGGTTTCTGTGGGTACCTGCACTCATGCACATATCCACACACAAACAGACATAATTAAAAATGAAATTAATCTTTTTCTTGTTTGCTTTTAAGTTTTATTTATTACATTTAAAGTTTTATGTTTACGAGTGTATTGCTTGCATGTAGGTAGATGCACCTGTGTCATGCAGTGCCCACAGAGGTCAGAAGAGGGTGTCAGATCATCTGGAACTGGAGTTATAGATGGTTAGCTCCCATGTGGGTGCTGGGAATTGAACCCAGATCCACTGCAAGAGCAACGAATGCTCTTACCTGCTGAGCCATCTCTCTACCCCCTCCCCAGTATATCTTTAAAGAAAAAGAGAGTGTAGAATTTAGAAACATTTAGGCCATGCTATAAGTATAAGGTAGATTCACAGTCCCAACCAAAAGCACTACCTTTCCACCACTAGGTTTTATAGTTTCCACATTTAAATAATCTATGATTGCAAGTGTTTTACAGTTGATAGTACATTGGTCAGTCATATTCATTAATGATAAAAATTCTGCTTTATAACTCAGACTGAATGGGGAAAAATTATGGAAGAAAACCAGAACAGTAAAAATAGGAGATATTTTAGAACTTCTCATTGGTGAGAACAAAGAGATGGGAACAGAGACAGTGATGTGGATTCTTCTGAAAAAGTCTATGATGAGAATACTGAAAGTGATAAATACCAGGTGGTGTTACGAATATGGAACAGCTTAAAGATGCTTAAGAAGAGTACGTCTAAATAAAGGAGAGGTTACTTTTAATACACCAAGCTGCTTTCTAGTTGTGGAGGGAGGGGTCAACATAAAAAGAGGACATTTTTACTAAAAAAGAAAACTTCTGCTTTAGTTTTGAAAATTTTATAAAACACTCATCTTTAGTTAAAATAATTTCTAAAATCACACCTCATTTGGGTTTTCTAAGAAACATACATAGGGGCTGGAGAGATGGCTCAGCAGTTAAGAACACTGGTTGTTCTTGCAGAAGACCCGGGTTCGAATCCCAGGACCCACATGGCAGCTAACTACTGTCCAAAACTCCAGTTCCAGGGGATCCAACAGCCTCTTCTGTCCTCTGCGGGCATTGCACAACACAGGTGCACTTACCTACATGCAGGCAATACATGCATACACATAAAATTAGAAAAATAATAAAATATTTTCCAAAAATGAAACATACATAGACAAATTGGATATATTTATATTTGTGTGTGTGTATGTATATATCTTTACAGGACAAAAGGCATAATGTTAGACAATACTCAGAATAGAAAACTTTCATGAATTTTCCTCCTTAAATCTATCTAAAATGTTTTGCTTTTAAAGCATGTATTTTTCTTAGTAAGATTACAAACATGTCCATACAATATAAAAAAATAAAATATATATATATATATATATATTAGCTGTATAGGAGGAGAAAATTTTGCAACGTGTAAAACATTGCTTCAAACAAGAAAGGTCTGGTGAGTGAGGTGGCCCAGTGGATAGATGTGCTGCTCCCAGGCCTGATAACCTGATGACACACACAAGGTGGCAAGGGAGAACTAATTTCACAAAGTTGACTTCTGATTTTCACACATGTGCACTTGCATTCTCACATACTTGTACTCATAAA
This sequence comes from Nannospalax galili, assembly GCF_000622305.1. Taxonomy (NCBI): domain Eukaryota; kingdom Metazoa; phylum Chordata; class Mammalia; order Rodentia; family Spalacidae; genus Nannospalax; species Nannospalax galili. The sequence goes on along the minus strand of NW_008335784.1, from coordinate 1,634,245 downwards.
ATTAAAAAAAATACATCTCTGAAATTTTTTTCAAAAAGAAAATCTTTGCTTTCAATGTTTCTTGGTAAACTGAAATTGTGAGAAAATTTCTTATGCGTCTGTGTTCTCCATTAGAACATGGATTTTATTAGGTCTCCTGTATATAAAATGAAATAAGTAAAGGTAAATTTTAATCCTTAAAAAATTGGGGCTTGAGAGCACTGGCTACTCTTGCAGGGGATCCAGGTTAGATTCCCAGCACCCACAACTATCCCTAACTCCAGTTCCAGGGGAATCTGATGCAGTTTCTGAAGTTATTTACAAATTTGTAACTTCATAGTTTACATTCATTCATTTTGCATGTATCTGTTAAATGCTCTCTAGTTGCCTGGAACTAGTTCCTGTGGTAGTCTGATTGCACTTCATTTTCATTTGTCCCTTCTATCTGTAATTCTCCTCAGAAGGAGTATCCGTTTTAAACACTTCCCAAAGAAATGGTATCTTTGTAAAAAACTGTCCATCACCCACACTGTGTGAAAATACTCCATCTATAACACTTGAAAACAAATTTTATCAATTTTGCTCATTTTCTCTGTTAACTGCTCTTTTTTTCATTTGACAATAGCAAATCATCAGTAAATATTATAATTTGTTTTCTTTCTGACAAATATGCATAAATTCTGAATTGTATTAGCATTTTGCTTAAATGGCCTAACATCCACTAGGAGAGTGACTGGACTGGAATCCATTTTTCTTTTCCTTATTTCTGTCATGCTTCTTACATGGACCTGCTCTCCTAAAGTTTGGGTTTGGAAAAGCCTGTCTTCAGGAGCTGTTGTGAAATCCCTGAGTACCTGCCTTCATAGATTTGGTCTAGCATGGATTTGCTATGAGAGGTCCTTTAGCTTAGCCCTCGTCATGTTGTTCATAAAAGGTGCTCATCTCAGCTTTTGGAAGAGGGCTTTCAAGGTTACATGCAGCTCATTATATTTTGGGGAAACAAAGCTGTTATCGTGCTATCTTTTCTAACAAACCTCAGTCTTCTTTTGACATGGTTACCTCAGTAACCTAACGTGTATTGTTTTGTTTTGTTTTCTTTTCAGACCTTTTACCACTTTATCCCTTTACTCTGACAGAAACCATTTTATGATTAAACTTTGCAAATGAGTACCCTCAAATATTTGCAGTGTTTTAGATGTCATTTTCCTGTCTAGAAAAGCCAGAATATTGCATCTTTTTATCTGTTAATGCAGCCAAAGTTTTAATTAGCTTTTTTTTTTAGTGTTATTATGCCAAATTGTAGTTCACAGTGAGATGGTATGAAATTAGTATTTTATGATTACTACCATCTAGTACTCAGAATTCCTTGATCAGGTTGTAGTATGTTATTCTACTTGAAATTTTGGACCATTAATTGTATTTATTGATAATGTTTAAGTGTTTGATTTTTTTAAGAAAACAAGGACATTAAATTTTTTGAAATATGTGCCTATATGTGCATACATAACATTATGCTGTACATATTAAATAAAAATGGTAA
>NW_008335784.1:1561360-1632667 GCF_000622305.1 Nannospalax galili | reverse complement strand
GGGGGGCTTCCATGAAAAAAAATTTTTTTTTTTTTTTCTTTTTTTTTTTTTTTTTTTTGGTTACCTTTTAAAGTTTCTTAATCGGCCTATAACTCAGATGATATATTTTAGTTGTGTCTATATATTTGTATGATATTTAATAAATAACAATTGAGACTTACTGTCAAATAAAAGTTTAATGTGAAATAAAGCTAGAATAGTTTCTTATGCTTTGCAAATTTATACCTTAAAATTTTTGAGTGTCAAACTGCCTTTTCATTTTACTCAGGATGATAGCAAGCAGGCGCAGTTCTTAGCTCTGGCTGTTGTTTACTTTATCTCCGTTCTGATGGTGTCTAAGTATCGGGACATATTAGAACCCCAGAGAGAGCCTGCAAGAACTGGAAGCCAGCCAGGCAGAAACATCAGACAAGAAATAAATTCACCAACAAGTACAGGTACTTAATTTTTTTTCATTATTTGGCTTTTCACACACCCCCTCACCCGCATCTCTGTCTCTCTGTCTCTCTCCCAACACTTTAGTATCCATCTTTAAACTGTACTTACTCATAATCATCTCAGATATCTACAAAGACTTGGTATACAAATGCTAATTTAGTATTCTGTAATTCTACACACATATGTTGTGATGTTTCTGTATATTTGCTATCATTTCTTTCACCAGTTTTGGTATTACTGTTTCCCATTTATGAATATAAAACCTTTAGTTATACTCTTATCTAATATGCCAGTAGCTCTTGCTTTTAAACACATTTCTATCTAAATATGAAAGCAGTAGTTCTTCATTCAGTTGTTCAAGTCCCAGAATAAGGCAAAATATAAATCTACAGCTAAGCTAAAAAATTAAGTTCCTTCCTTCCCTCTCTCCCCTTTCCTTCTCTTCCTTCTCTTTCTTCTTGTATATACACTTATTTCTACATCAAAATTTTATATCAATTATATGTAATATGCAAACAGTGCACTCCAAATTTTGTAAAAGTTATACAAAATTTGTATAAAGTAGCTTTAACTAAAATTAAAGACTTATGGAGCAGTGACACCTTAGAGAAAATGGATTATGCCAGCTTCATTTTCAAACACACTCATGTTGAAGTTCTTAAATTACTGTCTTTGCCTACTCTGCTTGAAAACTATTATAGATTTCTAGCACTAATATTTCAGTACAATGCCGAGCTTCAATCATTTTTATTTTTACCAAGATTGTTTCCCAGAGGGTTGGCTGCTTTTACAGACAACCAAGGTTTGGTTTCTAGTCCCTGCGTGGCTATTAAAACCATCTGTAACTTCTGTTCTAAGGGATCCAACACCCTTTTCTGGCTTCTGTGGGTACTGCTTGCATATACTGAACTAATATACATGCAGGCAGAACACTCACATAAAATTAAAATTAAATCTTTTAAAAGGAGATTGTTTTCCTATTGTTTTAAGTGTAACCTTAATAACTAAATGGCTGTTTCATGTGCCACTGGATTAATTTGTAGATGAAATTTTTTCCTTAGTAAGTAAATACAATTTATAATATAATAGATTATTTTAAAGTAGATAGAAATTAGTGGTTAATCTCTGCCTCTTCGTAAGCATAATATATCTCATTTACTAGTTATTACCTTTGAAAATATAGCAGATTACATCTTAGCTACAGTATTTTTGTATATCTTTATTAAACTTTTATGTATTTCATACAAAATATTTTAATCACCTTTATAACCCTGCCCCATCCATACCCTCCCATTAGCACCGCCCCCAGATTGTATGCATTCTGTCATTTATAATAAGGCCTATCAAGTCAAGTTAGTGTACCCAGACTTCCTCAATGCAAATCCATCTACTGATCCATCTACTGGTGTCCAGTCAGCCTCTCTAGAGTCACTCCCTTAAAGAAGGTCAACTCTCCCTCACCCAGCAGTAATCAACTGCCAATAGTTCTTCAGCTAAGGTTGTGTCCTGCTGCCCATTTCCACAGTTCTGTGTTTGGGTTTTGTCTGCTTGAGTTTGTATGGGTCTTATGGATGCTGACACCATCCCTGTAGATTCATATGAGCAAGGTCCCAGGAAGGAACCTGTAAGACTCTGTTTCCATGTGGTCATGCACCTCCTCTGCTAGTTCTTACAATCTTTCTACTCCCCCTTCTGCAGTGGTTCCTGAGCCAAGGACTTACATTCTGCAGACTCTTACTCTCTACACTTTGACCATTTATTGCCTTTGTGTTCATTGCCCTTATTGAATGAGGGAACTCGGTTGATGAGAATTGAGAGATGCATTAATATTCTCCCTATTCCTTGTTCCACTATGTTCCATGAGCCTTAGATGGAGCAATTCCATTGTAGATGTGTCACTTAGGGTCGGGCATCTCACAGACACTTATTCTCTGTGTGTGACCAGTTTTGGAACTCCTGTAATAGTCTCTGTTTGTTGCAAAAGAAACCACTGATGAATATACTTGTCTGTAAATATAAGGATCCATATTTAGCATATAGTAAGAAATTGGGTTAGACAGGGCAGGGAGTAAATAATGCTGATCTTGTGTGAAAACCCACAGGGAAATGTATTAGCCTACTGAAAAAGTACATATATACTATCTCTACATATGTCCATGTATATAGCTGAAGGCTATATAACAAGAAACAGTGCCAGACAGAGGAAACCTCCCTTCGAGTTGTTGGCCAGGGTAGTTCAAGAGACTCACAAAATTACACAGGCTATTACCACAGCCCTTGGTCTCCCAGAACTTGAAGGGAAGACCCAATTGCTGAAAATAGGACATACTTTAGACACAGGACTTGAAGCAATGTAGCTGGAACTGACTTGATAGCCATCTCCCTGAAGGCTAGCTCTCAGTTTTAGAGGACACTGTGCAAGATGCTAAGGGAGAAAATCAACTGATGGTCCAACCCCAGTATTAAGGCCTAATACCCACAACAATAACCAGTACAGCAAACTCTATTGGGGTAAAGGTATCATTTTTATCTTGGGATAATCAACAGCTACCTAATTGGACTTAACACCTGTTCAGTAGGCAGGAACTCGTGTAGTACTGATCACATAGCCAAATACACATGGCTAGAAAGGTCATAGATCTTAGAGAAAGCCCCAAAGCTGTCACATCCTTAACTACAGTATTTTGCTATTGCATTTTATATTATTTCATAATAATATTTTATTTTAATATTCTACCAATTAAATATCTTGCCATTCAAGTTTATGTTCTTTCATCTTTTAAAGCACTAAGACTTTAATATTTTCTTTTATTCTAATTTGTTCATATATGTCATATATATAAAATAAGCAATATTATAGTGAACCTTCCAGGTCTAATTTTCTTGTCTATTTGTATGTTTTTGTGTATGTTGCTAAAAGTACACTACTTGGTGAGTATATTGTTTATTTCCTTTCTCTTAAAACCACTTCCCTCCTTCAGAGATGTGTTCTTTATTGTTAGTACTGCTTGCCTTTTGCAGTTATATAAATCTGTCATGGGACTTTTGTTGTACTGTGTTGCACATTGTCACTTTCTGCCTCAAATTTGTCTCGGTGATTTTCTCCACAGTTGTAGTCATACCATCTATCCCTCATCCAAGTTTGAACCATGGATTCCTTGCCAAGTTAATTCCTGAGCAGAACTTTGCCCACTCATTTTACAAAGGTAATACTGACTTCATCTCCTGATTAGTGTGGTATTCTTGTTTCATGAGTTTTAAAATAAGTATTCATGGTGTAATTGAAGTGCATATCTCATGTTTTATAGAGATGATGTGTTGCATTTATACATAGCTATTGAGAGCAAGCATTGCTTTTATACCTTCATTCTGTTGTATTTGAGGGTTAATTTTTTTTTTTTTTTTTGGTTTTTTTGAGACAGGGTCTCCGTGTAGCCCCAGCTGTCCTGGAACTCACTATGTAGACCAGGCTGGCCTTGAACTCACAGAGATCTGCCTCCCGAGTGCTGGGATTAAAGGCATGTGACACCATGCCCGGCAAGGGTTAATATCTTTAGGACACCAAATTCTATGTATATTAATCTGCATCATGCTGGCCTATGCCAGAGACTGAGTCATACCTCAGTAGCAGGGGAAATTAACCGAAGTCTAGCCTACTTTAGACTAGGAAAAAGGAAGATTGAAGACAAGCTTGGACATATTAACCTATAAGTAATCTAGTGTCTAGTTGGAACATAATCCTAATACTCTTCAAAAAACTCATTCATGTAAAAAATGTAAAAACTAATGTTAACCATCCAGTAAGACGTTCCTAAGCATATATAAAGGTAAGAAAATGCAAGCATAAGCAGCTGAAGAAAAATTCACAAAACAGAAATAGATTTGGAAACAATAGAAGTGATAGAAATAAGGACATTTAAACAGTCATCCTAAATATATTCAGAAAGTGCTTCTATTAAAGAAAAAAAGTGAATACAACCAGGAGAGAATGATTCAAAATAAAGGCAAATTCATAAACTGTTAAGAGATGAAACTGTAGCAGCCAACATGACAATGTGTCTGAGTCAGAATAACAGATCAGTGGATGCAGAGCAAAGGTTTTAGCCCACCCGACTCTCTAGTAGTTCCAAGACTTTGTTCTGTGCACATCCTGCAGAACTCATAGAGTGTTGAACATGGTAGGTTTTACTCCCGTGATTGTTACATTATGTGTCATTGTGTGTGATTTTAAGGAAGAATAATTATCAAGATGCCTGGCCTGTTCATATGACCTCCATGAAAACAGTGTGTTCTCGCTCCTGTTGCAAAAGAGGAAGTCAGAGACACTCAAAGTGTGAGCAGTATGGAGCAAGGAGCCAGAAGCTAAGAGCACTGCTCAGTTAAAAGCCAGGAAGGAAATGGGGGCCTTTAGAAATAAACTGAAGGGGAAGTGAATTCTGGTAATGATGGAATGAGATTGGAGGACTTGGTGCTCCATCTGAAGCCATAGTTTGAAGTATTTTCCAACTAATAACATAGTATAACTTTTGTAACAAATAATGATGGCAAAGCATTTTTGCAACACCTGGATAAATGCTCAAACATTGTTTTTTATGATTGGGCAGCCTTTGAATACTGTGAGGAAATGAAGGAAAAATTCTTTTGTTTCCTTCTGGTTTATTGATGCCAAATATATCTAGCTATGAATTATGTAAACCCGTAACACAATGGTTTTATTTTGTGAAGAAATGAATTCCCAACTAACTGGAAAATATTCTAGAGTAATTGCCAAGATTTAAGGAGCCTACATTGATTGGAATATCAATATGCTTTATCAAGAAAGTCTATTACCAGGGCTGAAGAGATGGCTTAGCACTGGCTGCTCTTGCAGAGGACTTGGGTTTGTTTCCCAGCACCCATGTGGTGGCTAACAACTCTAACTCCCGTTCTAGGGGATCCAGTACCCACTTCTGACCTCCATGGGCATTGCATGACATGGGTGTTAGCCTTACACCTGTACACATAAATTTTTGAAAAAATTATAAAAGTATATTATAAATTAATCATAACTGGAAAATTATAGTGACAAATGTTTTAAGATAATTTTAAGGCTGATATGCTAAACTTATTGTGTTTTTCTTTATTGCATGGTAAGATGGTAAATGATGTTAATTGCTATTTTGTATGCTGTAATGCAGTTGTCTTTCAGATGAAAACTTATATTGGCAACATCAGAACTGTAGAATAAACTCTTAATCTTTCAATGGGATAGGAAATCAGCTCTGTTTCACTTTTAAAGGATGAATTCAGTTGACTTTTTATTAGAGTTCTAAAAATTTTCCAAGCAGAAAATGGCATGTTTTGGGGTTTTTTTAAGCATGTAGTTAAGATCAAAGAATAACATAGAAGGTAGAATCTGAGAGATAGTGTATTAGTTACTTTTCTGTTGCTGTGATAGAAACACCATGACCAAGGGAACTTGTAAAAGAGTTTATTTAGTGTACATTTCCAAAGGGGCAAGAGTCCATCATGGTGGGGAGGCATGGGGCCAGAGGTGGCTGGAGGAGGAGCAGAAGCTAAGCTTTCACATCTTCAAGCAGGCACAGGAAGCAAGAGAGTAACTTGAGATCCAGCAAGGCTTAAGAAATCTGTAAGCCTGACCCAGTGACATTCTTCCTCCAGCATGGCCACACCTTCTAAGACCTCCCAAAACAGACCTACCAACTGAGGACAAAATGTCCAAATACTTGGAGCCTATAGGGGACATTCTAATTCAAACCATCACAGACGTTATGTTGTTACTTTTGTGTCAGTCTTTGAAGAATGACACTAACAGATAATATATTCACAACTCCACCAGTACCTCATATGTTAAAGTAAGGGAGAGGCCATCCCCACTCAATACACATAGTTTAGCAAACTAATAATTAGAGCTTACTTTATTTGTGTGTGCTTGCGTGCTTGTGAGAGAAAGAGGGGGGGGAGAGAGAGAGAGAGAGAGAGAGAGAGAGAGAGAAGAGGCAAGTGGATCTCTGTGAGTTCAAGGCCAGCCTGGTCCACATAGTGAGTTCCAGGAGAGCTGGGGCTACAGGGAGACCCTGTCTCAAAAAGACCAATAAATAAATAAATAAATAAATAAATAAATATTACCTTATTTGCTATGTGAAACAAAAAAAAGAGAGGTGGAAGATTTTTTTTCCCTAAGTCCTTTTAGAAATTGTCTGTTGTTTATTATTACATAAATATATTTAAGAATATGTCTGAACTATCTCCATCTTGCCCACACAAAGATTAAGTATGAAACAACACACACACCAGGTAGACTTGATTCTGTGGGGTGAGTATGTAAGCAATATGATTCTGGAGCATCTCTGTCTCTCAATACTGATAGCACCTAATGCTATCTGAAAACAGGGTCATCTGTACCTCCTTGCACTATATGGTCACCTGCTAACATCTGCCATAGATGAACAAGTCAGCTCTCCTATTACTCCATCGTGCTAAAGGACCAGAACAGTCTCACAATCTAATAGTAATTACCAAAGTAGAATCTAAATCTTTAGTAATGATCTGATTGTGTTACTCTTTAAGAAGTTAAATGCCAATTTTATGGATTTGATAGATTTTTTTTTCAGTCTTTCAGTAATAGGAAATTCATGGATCTGGAATTCCTTCCTTTGATTGAAATACAATTTGTATTCTTACTATCAGTATACAAGATGAAATCCTATAACTGGCTAATGGTGAACATTGAAGAATATATTTTGTTGGTTTGTGACGCTGAGTATTAAACTCAAGTGCTCTATCATTGAGCTACACCTCTAGCCCCTAGGGTATATTTCTGGTTTCATTTTGGATACAAGTTTAAAGCAGACTTCCTAGTTCTATCAACATACTGTTTCCTCTCAGTGATTTTGAAGAACAGAAAAACATGTTAGGTATTCTCATCAGTGAGTTGTGTCATGAGTTCAACTTAGATTAGATATGTTAACAGACAGAAAGTTTCTTTGTCCTGTCAGAAGCTTAAATGTTTTTATCCCAGTATTTACTCAAAATATCCATAAGCATTTCTTTTAGAAATCATTCTTTGTTTCAGACTTTTTATTTGGCTAATGTGTAAGAAAGGAAAGTTTTAAATGTAATTGCAGTTGTCCATTCTCCAGTGCCATCCTGTCCTTGAGTATAGTATCTGCTTACATCCTTTCTTCTGTTTACAGGAGGGTAGTCATAACTATGCTGTTTGTTGGTCCTGAACTACATGATATAATATAATGTTTTAAGATTTGTATACAATGTGGAGTGGCTATATCAAGCTCCTTATCTTGCCACTCCCTTGATATTTAGGTCATATTTTTGTGGTCAACATTTAAACTGGCTGAAATTTAAAATACATTTTCATGACTACGCTATGTCTATTCTACATTGTATCATGTAAATGTACCACTTTTTTTTCTGTCTAGTCATCTGTTGATGAACTCATTCCTAGGTTGATTCCATACAGTAGCGATTGTGAATAAGAGCGCAATAAACTTGGGAGGGCTGGTATCTCTGTGAACTACTGATTTCCTTTACTTTGTACTTATAACTGGAACTGAAATTACTGATGACGTTGGTAGTTCTATTTCTAGTTGTTTTGGTGTACCTTTGTGGTGGTGTGATACCACATTTTGGCAGTGCCTGAATGAAAACAGCCTGACTTTTAACTTCCATTTCAGCCAAGAGTACGACTTCAGCTCTTCTGAGAACTCCAATCCGTTCCTCCAGATTTCTCCAGAACTGTGCTTTAAAACAAAGGCCTTGCTCTCTCTCTTTATTCAAACCATATATCCAGCATCACCTAGGAAAAGAGGAATTTGTCTTATCAGAGGATTGTGTCCCTTCTGAACCCTACTGACTTAGAACAGCATGTATAGTCCCATCCATTGTTTATGGTTCTGGAAACAAGCTAAGATATTGTCCCAATGGTCATCCCCACATACTTCCTTGCTGTTTTCCACAATACCTAGACTAATTTACATTCCCATCAACTGTGTACAACTTGTCTTTCTCCACATCCTTGCCAACAGTTTAATCATAATAAGGTGATAGCTCATTGTGGTTTTATTTTTTCTATATTGATTACTGATATTAAACATTTTTTCACACACTGTCCACTATTTATAGTTCTTTTTTCCTTTAAAAAAAATCTGTCTTTTCAGATCTGTGCCCAAGTTCAAAATCAGTTGCTTTTATGATGTTATTGCTATTGAGTTTTTTAGTTGCTTAAATATTTTGGATTTTTCTGTTTATTTTTTCTTGATTATTTTCAGGTTGTTAAAGCATCTTGGTAGTTTGCAGTTCTGTTTGTCTTGTTTTTTTTTTCTTTTTCTTTTCTTTTTTTTTTTGTTCCCTGTCCTTTCTAATCATTTCTAAAAGTATGTTTGCAAAGATCTATGTCCACAAGCACTTTTCATTATCTTTGAGAGGCTGTAGTTATTTCAGATCTTTTAATCCTTTAATTTATTTCAGGTTCATTTTTGTAACTGAGAAAAGGATTTCATTTAATTCTTTAATTAATTTTTTTATTTTATACCTATGAGTATTTTGTTTGAGTATCTATAAGTGATAGGTAATAGGTTGGCAGAGAACAAGAGAATGGATGATGAGGCACCGAGGCACAGCTAAAACTCCATCAAAATAGGGTTTATTAGCAAAGGAACACATGGGACAGATTCCCTTCTGGGCAGGGAAAATGTCTGCCTGGGTCTTGAGCTGGGGTCTTTTAAAAAGAGAGGCTTCTGCTTCCTGCAGAAGGTGGGAAGATGTATTTTTTTTAAAGTTGGGGGGGTGGGAGAGCAGGACTGTTAAAACCTGTCCTCTTTAGAGATCAAAGGGAAAGCCTGCTGTGTTGGCCAAACAGTGGAGAAAAGTCTGCTTCTCTTGACTTCAAAGACCAAGGTGCTCATCAGCTAGGTTCCCTCTTCTCAGGAGCATGAGAAGTCCCTGGGATCCTGTTGGTGAGGGGGCGGGGCTATCTGAACCTTAACAATAAGTATACCTGTGTGTGCCACAGAGACCAGAAGAGGGTGCCAGATCTCTATTACTGAACAGACCATTGTTAGCTGTCATGCAGGTGCTGGGAACTGAACCCAAGTCCTCTGCAAAAGCAGCCAGTGCTCTTAACCACTGAACCATCTCTCCAGCTCCTTCATTTCATTCTTTTGCGTATGGATATTCAGGGTTCCACTCCTCCACACACAAATTATTGGAGAAATTTTCTTTTCTTCATTTTGTATTTTTGGCACCTTTGTCAAAAATCTGTTAGCTGACCAGGCATGGCAGCATGGACTCTCAATCCCTGCCTCACGAGGCATAGGCAGAAGAATCTGTGAAATCCAAGCCAGCCTGGTCCACATAGTGACTTCCAGGTGGTCTGGGACTAGGGAGATGTTGTGAAAAAAACAACAAAAATAAAAAATATATTTAAAAATATTTGTTGGCTGTGTAGATTTCGATCTTGAATATCTGTACTAGTCCATCAGATTATGTCTGTTTTAATGCCAGTACCATTCTGTTTTTATTATTATAGCTTTGCAGTATGTTCTAAAGGAAGGTAGCATGTTGTTCAAGATGGCTATGGCTATTAGTGTCCTCTGGTCCCATATGAACTTTATTTTTTTTAAAGGCTAGTTTTTGAAGACACTTTGAAAAACAGTTTTGAAGAATAAAGTCAGAAAGACCCATACCTAGATAGTAGAGCCAAAACTCTGAAAGGTTTTCTCAGTTCTTAATTGTGTCTTTTCATTTGTCATGTTGCCTTGTATGAATCTATCCTTTAGTTAATAGCATTGAATTCCTAAGGATGTATTCTCTCCATACATTTAATATAGGCACACACAATCATTAAGAATAATTACTCTTCATTGCTGTCTTAAACTTTTCTATTAATTTCAAATCTTTTTATGCATTATTTTTTGCTCATGGGAATTAAAATTAATTTTTATGTAACAATCATTTTAAGAATTAATATAATAAATATGCAAATTAGTTACAGCTTTTTATGTTTCGTTTTAAACTAAGGTTGTTTCATTTGTTTAATATTACTACTTGAAGGATAAATAATCTAATTTTTAGTGCTATGGTAATGCACAGCTTTATGTTTTATGTTGTTCCTTATGTAGACATTTGGAAAATGGCAAGTTCAGTACTTTAATATATAAACCATATTGAGATATTTTATAAATTGCCATGAAACGGGAATTTTGAGGAAAGGAATGTGATAAATGAGGTAACCATGTAAATATCATGTCATTTGTTGAACATAACCTCATATTTTTCCTAAAATACATTAAATGAATTCATTACATTCAATGAAAAAAACACTAAAGAGGCATCTGGCATCCAACTGCCTGTTTTTGACAAGGTTCAGATCTCTTAAGCTAGTATTGTTTATCTTTGTGTGTGGCACAGCATACTGCTACAAAAAAACTCATGAGAGCTATTGAGCATGGAGTTGCTTGCTGTCATTAATAAAACCTCTATGGATATGGATATAATCATTTTTTGCTTTCCTGTTGTTCACCCCTAATTTCCTATTAAAGTAATTGAATTACATACTCAAAGTATAGAGTATTCTAGAAGCAGAAGTATTCCAGAAGCTGAAGCATGGTATCAGCTGAGACTGTGCTCTGGGGAAGGGTATTAGTGAGAAATGAAAAATTAAGGTGTCATTTTTGACTAGTGGTCTCTTTTTTTATTTGAAATTACTCTTACACTGTTTCCTTGGGTATTTTTATTTCTATATAACATGATTATAGGGTATACTTTTAAAATATTTATTTGTAACTAGAAGTGGTGACACAAGCCTTTAATCCCAGCACTTGGGAGGCAATGGCAGGAGGATCTCTGTGAGTTCAAGGCCAGCCTGGTCTACATAGTGAGTTCCAGGCCAGCTGGGGCTACAGGGAGACCCTGTTTCAAAAAAAGATCAAAGTAGAAATTTATTTATATAGGATTTTTATTGAAGTTACAAAATTATTGCTCCATTTTAAAAATCATTTAGGCTCAATTAAAATATTTAATGATGTGTAAATATTTTGATGAGCTATTTCAAAAATTTTTAATATTTAAGATTAATGATCTTTTGAGAACTCACAAATTATAAACTTATTGATTTATAGAATTCATTTATATTGGAGTTCTAAGCTCATTGAAAGTAAAGTGAATTCAACAGATAAGCAAAAAAATTTGCTCTTAAAAATCATTGGCTATTGGACTGGAGAAATAGCTGGTTCAGTGGTTAAGAGCACTTGCAGAGCTTTTGTGAAGACCAGAGTTCAAACCCCAGCACCCACATAACAAGCAGGGCCTTCCACAAAAGCTTGTAACTCCAACTCTGATGGATCTGATACCCTCTTTTTGCCATTTGCACATGCACATACACTCAGGTGTGCGTACACACACAGATACACACAAATAAAACATGAATAAATAAATATTAAATGTAGTAGCTTATGAACCATATATCAAATATTCTATTATCTTAGATACAGTGTTTACCTCCTTAGTCTGTCTTTTAATTGGGTTACCTACTTCCTTTCTTGATTCTTTGTTTTTTGAGTTTGTTATATATTCTGGATGTTAAACCTCTGTCAAATGTGTTGCTGGTGAAGATTTTCTCCCATTCTGTCGGTTTTCTCTTCACATCCCTGGTTGCCTCCTTTGATGTATAGAAGCATTTTAGTTTAATGAGGTCCCATTTGTTAATTCTTGCCCTTGTTTCCTGAGCAATTGATGTCCGGTTTAGAAAATCCTTTCCTACGCCTATATCTTGTAGGTTTTTCCTGATGTTTTCTTCTAAGAGTTTCAGAGATTCAGGCTTTACATTGAGGTCTTTGATCCATTTGGAACTGACTTTTGTGCAAGGTGAAAGATAGGGGTTTAATTTCATTCTTCTACCGGTGGAGATCCAGTTTTGCCAGTACCATTTGCTGAACATGCTGTCTTTCCTCCAGTGAATGTTCTTGCCCCTTTGTCAAATATCAGGTGGCTGAAATTGCATTTACTCATATTTGGGTCTTCAATTTTGTTCCATTGATCTATGAGTCTATAATACAGCTCTGTAATACAGCTTAAAATCTGGTATAGTAATCCTCCCAGCATTGCTCTTAGTGCTCAGGGTTGCTTTGGCTATCAGGTCTTTTGTGCTTCCATATGAATCTTAGGATGGTTTTTTCCAGTTCTGTGAAAAATGTCATGGGGATTTTGGTTAGCATTGCATTGAATCTATAAATGGCTTTTGGTAGGATGGTCATTTTCACAATATTAATCCTTCTAATCAATGAGCATGGGAGTTCCTTCCATGTAGTAAAATGTTTATATTTCAGTCTAATATAGTTTGAAAAGTTAAAATTTTCTGTGTAGCTTTTAATGCACAACATACCATAAAGATTTATAGAAATCATTTTAGTGTAAAGCCAAAACTCCGGACCAGATGTGTAAATCTGCTAAATTGACTCTAGGACAAAACCATATAACATCTACTCTTGATTGTTAAACTCTGCAAACAAATAAAACAAAAATCCTTAGCTCATATTAATAAATATTAATGACATTTTTGTAGCTGTTGTTCTGGGTAGTTAACTTTATTTCACTTGCATTCTCTGTCTATGGTGTGGACACATCACTGTTGCTGTTCAGTTCTCGTTGTTTTGCTACAGTTGAACTGTCTCTGCCATTCTCTCCTCATTCTGTATCCCTAGGTTATTGTTAAGTTCCAAAGTCTCATCACTTCAGTGTGAGTGAAACCAAAATTTATGGCTGTTCTTCTCTTGGTTTAAAGACATAAATATTCCAGAGATTCTATAGACTCCAATAATCCAAAAGTATATTCATATCTACTGAACAACTCTCCTGTTTACAGAGCTTTGTTAGTGACACATTACTGTCTTCTCAAAAAACTTAATGCAATTATATTATCTTATTTTTCTAATAAAAGTAAAGGATACATCTGGATTATTTTATTTTGACCATTTAGTGATGCCGTATTATTACCCTAGCTCTCATAATAAATTTTTATTCTTTTCTTTCTTTTTTTTTTCTTGCCTTTTTTTGAGATAGGGTCTCCCTGTAGCCCTACCTGACCATGAACTCACAGAGATCTGCCTACCTCTGCCTCCAGAGTGCTGGGATTAAAGGCCTGTGTCACCATGCCCAGCTTATTCTTCTAATTCTTAGGAAAACTACAAATAAATAAGCAAAATTTAAACCTGTTTTAAAATATAAGATAACTGTAATACAACATTATATTTTTAGATATGTACATTTTTAGCCAAATTAAATGAATATTGAACAGTATAAAGTTTGAATAGAAGATTTTTATTCCTGAATTAATACATATAATTCAGCATAATTTTAATCAAAAGAAAGGGGAATAATAATTTACTTGCCTCTTGAAATATGGCAAAGTGATTCTAAAATTAATTCTAAAATTAATCTGAAAAAATAATCTGGAAAAGTTAATAAAAAGTTAATAAAAATCACATCATTAAATCTGGATGTCATGGTGTTCATCTGTATCAAGATATTAAGACAGTTAATAAGCCATGGCCTTAGGAAATCCATTTACACCATGGTTAATCCTTTAGTGTATGTGTGCAAAATTTGCAACAAATTCTGATCTGTTCCAATAATATCACCAAAACAAAATTTCTCTTTGTTTTCATCAGGGATTTCACAAAAGGTTTGGTTGCTATCAAGGCTCTTTTATTATCCTTATAACCTTTTCAAACACAGAAACAAACCTCAATTGCAGTAAAACCTAGGAGAAATTTTGTGGAGCCTAAAAGGTGAATTTTTATTTATTTATTTAGTTAGTTAGTTAGTTAGTTATTTTTAATTTTATGTGTATGAGAGTTATGCCTGCATGTAGGTAAGTGCACCCATGTTGTGCAGTGCCTGCAGAGCACAGAAGAGGCTGTTGGATCCCCTGGAACCAGAGTTACGGAAGTTGTTAGCTGCCATGTGGGTGCTGGGATTCGAACTCGGGTCTTCTACAAAAACAGTCAGTGTTCTTAATTGCTGAGCCATCTCTCCAGCCCCAAAGATGAATATTTTTTAAAGATCTTAGAAATACCTTACTCTCTTTTTACTTTATAAAGAATGCAGTTAAATAGAAGTTAAGATATTATAAATAGTGAACATGCACTGAATATCTACCTTATATAGGATCTGTAAGTAATTTGCTTATAATTTCTTAATACCATCTTGTGCTCATCTTCAAAATGATTTAGGTTAAAGGCTGTTGCTTGTATACATTTTCATTTTACTAAGATTAAGTACATTTTACACTGTTAATTAGAATTTGGGGACATATATGGAGAACATTATATTAACTTTTATATAATGAGATTCCATAAAAATTTGATACTTTTTACATTTGTTTTTTTCTTTTCCCTCCCTCCCTCCTCCCTCCTCCCTCCTTCCTCCTTCTGTTCCTCCTTTCTGTGTAAGGGCACACACATTCCACAACATGGTATGGAGGGCAGAGGGCAATTTGTAGGAGTTGGTTCTCTCCTTCTACTATGTGGGTTTCAGGGATGGAACTCAAGTGACCAGCTTGGATGGCATGTGCCTCTAACCTGCTGAGCCATCATGCCAGCCCAGATTTGGCATTTGTAATAGTTTTTCTTTTGATGTATTTTAATTAGGAGCCTGTGTATAAGTACTATATCAATATAAATGCATGTTTCTGACTCAGTTTTTGCAAGTACAAACTCATATCCACAGAGATGAAACATGATTTTTCTTAAATCATTGATGATAAAGGCACATACAGCCTATTTTCTTGTGGCACACTGATATAATTCAAATATTCTTTTGAATTAAGTATTTGACATACTTTACATTTTGCAAATTTTTCACAAATATGTATGATTTTAAAATATCTTCAGTTAGCTTATGTATTATGCATTAAAAACAGTGTTGTGTAGATGGTCATTGAACAATATGACATGTGTCTATGGATGGTATATTTTAGCTGTGTTGTACTGTCCATATTCAAATATACCTATGCAATTTTTTTGTTTTTTATCTGTTTTACTTTGTTTATTCTTGCAATGCTTTTTTGATTAGATCAATTTATTTCATTACAGAAACACCTGCTACATTTCCAGACAACGTAAAGGAAAAAGAAACACCACCTCCTGGTGAAGATATTCAGCTAGAAAGTTCAATTCCTCATACAGATTCTGGAATTGGAGAGGAGCAAGTGGCTAACATCCTCAATGGGGCAGAATTAGAAACTGCTGCAGGTCCTGATGCCATGAGTGAACTCTTATCTACTTTGTCATCTGAAGTAAAGAAATCACAAGAGAGCTTAACGGAAAATCCCAGTGAAATGTTGAAACCTGCGCCATCCATATCTAGCATTAGTCAAACCAAAGGCATCAATGTCAAGGAAATACTGAAAAGTCTTGTGGCTGCCCCAGTTGAAATTACAGAATGTGGCCCTGAACCTATCCCGTACCCAGATCCAGCTTTGAAGAGGGAAGCGCAAGCTATTCTTCCAATGCAGTTTCATTCCTTTGACAGGTATGTACGGAACTTACTATTCACATTGCTCTATCTATAAAAGGAACATTAGACTCTGTTAATTTTAGAAATAGTAGGAGGGGCTGTTAGTTTAAAAAAAAAAAAAAGACCAAAAAGAAATAGTAATATAGTAGGATGAGCTCAAGATTGTCATTACAAAGACTTTCAAAGTGCCAGTCAACCTGATTGCTCTTGTGATAAGTAAGGTGTAATATGGTAAGTAGCACATCAGATTGGAAAAAGTGAAGCTAGTATCTGGTGTGAATCCATCAAGGAATTACCATACATTGTACAAGTCATTTTTCCTCTTTGGGATCTGCTGTTTTATATGAAATTGGAAAGAAGATAAGCTAGCCCTTTCTAAAATCTATTCTGACTCTCCAATTACATTATAATATTCTAAAACACTAGAATTGTTGCAGATTAAACGACTTCCTTTAAATAACACAAATTTAATTTTTAAATTGATCTGTATTGAAAAGAATTTAAGAAAGTTTTGTGAATGTTTTTCTATGATAATTTTTGCTAGTCATACAAAAGTCATACTCTGCCACATATTTGAAAGGTATTTTGTCACTTTTTTGAACATAGTGGTCCATATGTCTACATTTAAAAACTAAATCACTCAAAGAATTTGGAAGGAAAAATAGATTCCTTTTTTTCTGATCCATTATATTTGCAATTAAAATAGTTCAAAGGAGCAAAATAAAATATTTTAGGACTAACGGATCTTTGCATTTGTTTTATCTTACAATTTAAATCAAGTGCAGCATCAGGAAAATCTGTAGGTGGTCACTGATGACTAACAAGAGTACTTATGTTTAGGTACTGGGCTTGCTATATATTTCAAATTATGTTTTTATGTTAATGCATAAAGTAAAGAATATTTTGGCTTTCTATATGAATTAAATGTTTGTTATTGATGTTTAAAACACATTTCTATACCAAAATGTTTTATATATATGTGTGTGTATACGTATGAGTGTCTTGAGAAACAGGTACTTTCAGCTTTAGTGATTCAAATTTAGTTAAGAAATCAAATGTCTCTTAAATTACAATATCAAAATAATAGACAAAAGATAACATTTATTTATTATTGCTTTCTTTAAATGGCCATCAGCCTGGTCTTCATAACAAATTCCAGACCAGCCAGGGCTTCATGGTAAGACCCTGTCTCAAACCCCCAAATTTTAGAAAGTAAAATGAATTTACAAAGATGTAAATAAATAATAATGAAATTACTTTTTTTCTAAGTCGGGTCAGTTTTTTTTTTTTAAGCATTTCTAATAGAACTGTGGCAGTAAAGTCATTTAGTTAGGATGAATTAATACATTCATACCCAGGTATAGTTTAGACTTTGCCTATAAATACTTAAGTGGCTTATAAGTATTTGTCGAAAATTTGACATGTAAATCTAAATAGTAGTAGCTATCATATAAGACAAAGATGAATAAAGCCAGTTTTATGTTCAACAAACTTACAATGTAACAATATATTTTCAAATAATCATCTTATGTGTCATGTTAAAAGTTTATAAAAAGTGAAAACTTGTAA
This sequence comes from Nannospalax galili, assembly GCF_000622305.1. NCBI lineage: Eukaryota > Metazoa > Chordata > Mammalia > Rodentia > Spalacidae > Nannospalax > Nannospalax galili. The sequence continues at coordinate 1,615,126 of NW_008335784.1, read as the reverse complement.
GACTAAAATATAGAAAAACATTTTTCTGCCTTTTAAAAATAGTTTGTGCTAATTCAGCAGCTACAGTGTACTGAGTGTTCCTTCTGGCTTCTCACAGTCCACCTTCTATCTTCTATGTCACATGCTCAGTTTGTTTATGCAGGATATGTATGTATTTACATCTATTAGTGTATATCAACTTACGCCTTCTATGTATATGTATTTATGAATATCTATGTCTAAATAAATATCAGTAAATTAACAAGGTAGTTTAAGTTTTGTGTCCCAATTAATTTAAAATTCTATCTTTAAATTTTGATAAAATATAGATGAGTAAGGCAAGGTAATTGCTGTGATTTGCATATGAGGTTTCATTATAATTGAGCAAAAATATTTCTGTTAATTTGGATTTTCATTTTTTTCATTAAAACTTTTAACTGTCACTTGAATGGCTATTATTCTTAGCTATACAAAATTTATAATTTTAGGAATATTGCTTGAACCAATAAATTTTCCATTTGTTCCTGGTAGCATTTGTGCAAAATGCAATGGAAACTGAATCATTATTCTAAATTGTGTAAGTAGAAATGAAATGAAAGCACACAAAGCATGTTTCCATCCTTTTCGGGAAGGACTCTCTAGCGCAGTTAATATATTCAGTAGCTCTAGCACTATCAAATGTAAATGATGAGGTGATACTGATGAAAGGAGGGGATTGAGGTCTCAGGGGCACTGATGACGGATTGAACAGAAGTGGCCTTGCACTGCACGTAACTCAAGTCTGTCGTCTTCACTGCTCAAAGCCATAATGGGAGGTGGCAGTCTGAAATGAGTTGCCACGGCAAAGAGTATTATTTTTGAAATGCTTTCACACAAATCACTAGGCCCTGCATACAACTTAGTTTCATGCTTTAATGTCATCAGGAGGCACAAATTGGTGTGTCTAATTGTTTGCCACCTGCCAGCAAAATGAGCTGCCAGCCAGACAGACGGGTTTGATTGTCTGTCAGCCATTCAATAGATTGAGAGTGACAACATCAAAAATTTAACTTCAAACTCTAAATCTTTGAGCAGCTTTTCAGAGACATAGCCCCACAAGAGCTCCTGGACCACTGCATTCTTTAATTATATTTCCAGGGTATTGCTGCCATTTGCCTTATCTGTCTTAAAGTGGCTATAATTGCATTATCAGGTATATAAACATATTTCTGAAGCACTGCAGTCTGAAACCCAAGTTATGACATGTCTTTTAACATCAAATCGAATACCTTGAAAAATGGGATCCAAGATGACAGCCTTTAGAATGAAAGTCCAGAAGGCACCAATGTCAAACAGAATTACCTCGGAGTTTAGCTATCCATAAAGTATTTCTCATTTTTATTTTAGTTGAAAATAGCTATAAACTCAGTTCCTCAATACTTTGTACCTAATATTGTATAATCCTAGTGGAAATAAACTCTGATTTTGCTTTTGTTAGCCAGTTGCTTGTTGGTTCTGTTGCAAACAAACCAATTCATTTCCTGTGCTTATTCTGGCTTGTAAGGTTGGAAATAACATTCTCAAACAGCTAGTGTATGTCGACTTTGTTCACTTGTTCTGCATAAGTTGCTTCACCCAGAGTAGCATGGAGGATTGAAGAATTTCAGTGTTTTGAAGTTTATGATAATTTGAATAGATTATATAAACAGCAACATCAGATCTTCTAAATGTTTAGGCCTAATTAAACTTTTTAAAGAACTAGATATTTCTTCACATTGTGTGAAGAATTATATAAATTTTCTTATTTACATGTGTAGAAAGTCCTGATTCTTCTTATTTCCTCCTATCATCTTTGCAGATTTAAGTGTATCTTTGATTACACTTAGTTTCCCTAAAAACTATATACATGTGGAACCTGAAAATGCTAGGAATTCCTGTTATCACTCTATAGGAGACCATCTGTGTAGAACTGCAGCAAGAATGAATGCATGTCCCACATCTTCATTAATATGAGTCAAAATATTTATGGTGGTTTTGTTTCTGACAGAAAAGCTTAGTAACATCATCTTAGAATTGACATAGCATGTTGCAACATTCTTTAGCAATGCTACTTTTGATAAATTTTATATAGTTATGATTGTTAAATAGTCTAGTCAATGTATCATTGACTGTATCATTATTATAGTCTATCAGTTAAGTTTTGCTCTATTTTTAATTAAAATTAAATTTTATATTTCTACATACCTTAGTAAGATAATATATAAATAAATAAAAATATAGTATGGTTCTTGGTATGTCTTAATTGTTACTCCTTTTAGAAATTATTTTTAATTTATGATTTTATAGAAAGCTTGAAAGTGTATTGCTATAACAGAGGCCAATATTATACTATCTATGTGCCATTCTTTCTTACTTTACTCACCTGTTCAAATGACTTTCTTACTTTACTAACTTGTTTAAATGACTGGGTTTGATGTAGTCAGGCAAACTAATTATGTGTTTTTCCTTCACTTTAGGTTTTCATTCTCTAAAAAAGAGCATCCCTGAATTAATATATGTAGTTGAAATAAGTAAGGCTAGGGAAATAATATATTTAGATTTCCTCATTTTAACTTCAAGTATAAGCTTAATGTACATATTTTCTCATTTCATTAGCATTTTTTAACCCTGATTTTAGTGCTAAAAATAAAAATATAGAGTATGTAGAAATAGTCAATAGAGTTAATATGATCTTTTTTTTTTAACTGTAGAATTAAAAATGTAAAAAGTATAATTATTTCTGAGTACATTACTGTGTTGTGTCCTTACTGCTTTCTGGTTTTTGAAGAAGATATTTTGATTATATCACTAAAAAGATTAAAAAATAAATATAGGGGAAATTGATTATGAATCTGCCAACTCTTGCAATTTAATTCTGTTTCCTTCCATTATAATCTCTGGCTTTATCCTTCTTGGAGTGTCCTGGGTATGAATTTTAAGGCCAATTGCCAGACAATACCATTTTGACTGAGTGTCGTTATGCCCTTTGTTCCCTGATATGTTGCTTTTGTCTTTCTGCATTTATAGAGACAATTCAAGTAGGTTAAATAGAGAATATCCTTTTAATAGTTGCTTTAATGAAGTAATTTTTCTCTTTTTGATCTTTTTGAGACAGGGTCTCCCTGTAGCCCCAGCTGGCCTGGAACTCACTATGTAGACCAGGCTGGCCTGAAACTCACAGAGATCTGCCTGCCTCTGCCTCCCAAGTGCTGGGATTAAAGGCATGCACCACCAAGCCTGGCTTGAAGTAATTTTTTAAACATGGTTTTTTTTTTTTTTTTTGGTGTTCTTAAATATTTTACAGAATAAAGGAGCATAGTAGATGGATGCATTAAAGCAATAATCCTATAATATCTCATATGCTTCCATGAACATTCAAAGTACCTAAAGTACTTAAGACATTATTTTTTCCCTAAGTTTCTGGGGTTTTTTATGTAAGCCTTGTTGATCAAAGTGTGATAATCTGGGAATGAAGAGAATTGACCGTTGACTTCTATATGATTCATTCTTGCTGTTCCTTTCCACTGGCATCTTTGTTTTCAGGTGTCCTCCTTGTACATAGATTTTGCATGTTATCCCCTTCTTTTTTCTGTTCTGTCTTTATTTAATTTTGTTCTCTGACACTCATGAATTCTGATTATTCTCATCTCCTATCCTCTGTCTTCCTTCCATCCCTGTTAACCAGCCCTCCATACTAGTCCCTTCCCAGAGTCATGACTTTTGGTTTTATTTTGTGACTCATTTAGTTTAAGCAGAACCATCTGTGTGATCATTGGATTAGAACTATCTTCTGCAGCCTGGTTGGGGTCACCAGTGGGTACACAACTAAAAGCAATGATTTCCCCTCTGCCTGAATTTATCAGTAGCAGATAGTTCAGCAGTAGGTAGGGCCATGAGCCCCTGCTTCACCCTTCCCTGGCTGTTGATGGGCACATTCTTGTGCAGATGCAGTTTAGTCATCCAAAGTTGTGGAGAGTTTATGATTGCAATGACTGTGTCTTGCCCAGAAGTTGGCATTTTGTACCCTTTCTCAGTATCTTCTAGTTTTACATTCTTTGAGCTCTCACTTCCACAGTGTTCCTTGAGACTTGAATAGGATGGTATAAATGTCTTATTTAGGGGATGAGCACTCCAGATACTGCTTATTCTCAGCACTTTGGCATCAGTGAATTTCTGTATTCACTGGAAAGAGAGGCTTCTCTGATAAAGGCTGAGAGTTGTAAAAGCTGAAAGTTGCATTTGCCTATGAGTATAAACTTAAATATTTAAAAGACATTTTGATGATATTCCATTTTGTGCCCCCCCGCCAAGCCACATTAGGGCTATGCAATATAAAACACAACCTGACTCTTAACATTTTAATGCCAAGAGTGGACCTGAACTACTGAGAACCTGTTCTTTCAGATTTCTCTTCAGATTGCTCCCAAGCTTTCCTTTATTGAAACACTATACCCAGTATGAACTGGGTAAGGAAGAATTTTGGCCTTTGATTCCTAGATCAAGAATAGAATAACACAAACAAAAACTACAAATAATTTCTTTAATGGTTTACAATGAACTAAGCACTGTTTGCAAGTCTTTGATACTTTGATATGTATACATACATTTATATACTTATGGAGGGCACAGGAGGGTCCTGAGGATTAAGCCATATAATCAGACACAAGAGGATCACATGGCTCAGTGATCTTGTTTACATCACAACCAATATCTTTTTTGGTTGCAAGGATAGATAAAAGCATTAGTTCAGAGTATGTCCCTATTATAAAAGTCATTCCTATACCAATTTGGCTAAACAACAGTATTCTGTTCCTACATTGGGCGTGTGACCTCCTATGGGTTTTTGACCAGGTTTATAGTAACAAGCATGGATTCTGTCCTGTAGAAAAGGCCTTGAACTCAAGCAGAGATAGGTTGGTTGCCCCTGTAAAAGTGATGCCACTGTTGCACAATTGAGCATGTCTTGCCTGGTAGGTTGATCCATAGTTTGCAGTACTCACAGGTGAGTAAAGGTCATTGATGCCCTTTTCCACCCTGTAGCCTGGATAGCAACTTCTGGTACTATAAAAAGCTAGCCAGTAGAGAGGCCACTTCCAGCTGGTTTCATCTTGATTTTTCTCTGCCATGCAACCACCATGTGTGGTGTTGTCAGTGGTAGGGTCTTGTCATCTAGTTTTTATGAGCACTGAAGAAGAATAGTAAAATCCCATATTATTTTGGGAGCCTCTGGAACCTCCTTGACCAATAACTCATAAGGTGTAATCCCATGTCTGTAACTGGGTCTTCTATTTACTAACCCACAGTTTCCTTGAATAGCTGTTCCTAGGCATTGAGGGTTTCTCCCTTCAAACTCTTTTTTAAAATATGTGTTACAGTTTTAATTTGATTTCCATATAGTAGGTTTCCATAAGGCTTTTTCATACCTCATTTGTTTTGATTAACCTCCCACCCCTACCTGATATCCTTCACCCCCTCCCTGCTTAACCCCCCCCTGTATAAGAAGGAGTTCCTTTTTCATATTACCTGCATTCTACTAGTCCTCCTCCCTTAGAGCATCTCCCTTCAATGACCTGTTTCTAGCTTCCTGAATACTGCAGGTACTCCATGGTTTGAAGCTTGGATGTACACACACATAGGAAGGGGAACACTGACGTGATTTTTCCCGAACCTCAATTACTTCACTCAGTATAATTTTTCCCAGTTCCATCCATTTAGCTGTGAATTATATAATTTCATTGTTCTTTACAGCTGCTTAAAATTTCATTGTGTATATGAACTACATTTTTATTACCTGTTCATCAATTGATGGTCATCTAGCCTGATTCTATTTCCTAACTATTGGTGAATACATGTAGATCTCTGTACGAGGAAGATATTGAGTCCTTTCAGTGTGTGCCTGGGACTGGAACAGCTGGCTCATATGGTAGTTGTATTTCTAGCTTTTTGAGAAATCATCATGCTAATTCCCATAGCTAATTCCCAGTTTGCATTTCCACCAACAATGAATAAGGGTTCTTTTTCCCTCACATTTGCATCAGCATTGTCATTTGATTTCTTGATGACAGTCTCCTGGGAAGGTCTCAAATTCAATCAGAAATTTGGTTTCCCCCATAACAGTGGTACCACTATATGGTAAGATGGAGCATGAAGGCAATTTTAATTTGCATTTCCCTGATGGCTAATGATGTTGAACACTGTTTAAATTGTTTAACAGTCATTCATTATTTTTTTGAGAATTTCTTGTTTACATCTATATTAGTCCAGTTTTTAAATTTGTTTGATTTCTTGGGGGGTGGGGTTTTTTGTTTGTTTTTAGTTCTTTGTTTCTAGATATTAATCCTCTGTTGTATTAATAGCTGGCAAAGATTTTTCTCTCATTCTATAGGCTCCTTCTTCACTTGACTGTTTCTTTGCTCTATAGAAGCTTTTAGTTTCTGAGGTCCAACTTGTCAGTTGTTGGTCTTATTTCCTGAGTGATCAGAGTCCTATTTAGAAAGTTCCTATGTATGCCTTTAAATTGTAGTGTACTCCCTACTTTCTGTTCTAGCAGTTTCAAATTTTCAGGTTTTGCATTTAAGTCTTTGATCCATTTGAAGTTGATTTTTGTACAGGGCAAGAGATTAGGATCTAGTTGATTTTACATGTGGACATCTAGTTTTCCCAGCACGATTTGCTTAAGATGCCGCATGACATTTGGATTTTGGACCAAGTCATAGTCTAGAGAAGCTGAGCTCTTTTTTTGAGAAGGGGTTTCGTGTATGTTTGTGTGTGTGCCTGTTTTGTCTGTAATGTGCATTGCTGGAGAATAGGGAAGGTATTGGAAGCCCCGGAACTAGAGTTAGAGCTGGCTGTGAGCTACTGACATGGGTTTGAATGTGTATTTTTAATTTTCCCTTTTCTTTGTATAAACAGAAGTGTCGAGATTGACTATAACTTTCCCTGTGCTTGAAAAAATAGTCTCTTAAGGGTCTGTAGAGATGGTCCAGCTATTAGGAATACTTACTGCTCTTCTAGAAGACCTGGCTTCAGTTCCCAGTACCCACATCTCACCTCCTTATGCCCTTTGTGGGTTATTATCCCTCACTTCATTTTAAGCATTATTGTAAGGAAACCTCTCAGTTTGAACCTTAAATGTTTATTTTTATAATTGATGACAATTAAAGTTTTCTTATTTGTGTGCATGTGTGTGTGTGTTCATGTGCATGTCATTGCACATATGTGGAAGTCAGAGGACAACTTTTGGGAGTCAGTTTTCTCCACATTATTGAGGCAGACTCTCTCTTGTTTCTGCTACACTGCATGGCATGTAGCAGGCTAACTGCCTCCAGAGCTTCTGGGTGATTCCCCTTTCTCTCCACCTGCCATCTTGCCTTAGGAGTGCTGTGATGACAGATGTTCATAATCACATCTGGCTTTTTTATTTTGGACCCAGTGATCAAACTCAGGTTATCAGGCTTGCCAGGCAAGTGCTTTTATCCACTGAGCTACTCACAGGCCCAATTGTATGACTTTTTTACATTTGGAGAATATGAACTGAATAAAATGGACATTTCATGTATATTTCACCACACATTATTCTATATGCATATGCAAAATTAGTTAATCTGAGTACTTGTTTCCCAGTTCTCTCTGATTCATGATTGTTGTTCACTTGCCATTTTAAGAAAGAATTGCAAGCTCTAGATTCTGTAATGCTTTCCCATACAAACTTTTAAGATGGTAAACTTTACAGTGTTTGCTTAAGGTCCTATGTTCTTTTCACCAATGAACTTGGAAAGGAAAGATGGAAGGCTGCAAGAGAAGTTAAATTCCATGCTTGCTTTTTGTAGCTGGTATTCCTAATGAGATTAAAATGTACCTTCAATTTAGTGTTATTTTCTTTCATGTCTTTCTCTGTAGGAGTGTCGTGGTGCCTGTAAAGAAGCCACCTCCAGGTAGCCTAGCTGTCACCACTGTGGGAGCCACTGCTGCTGGAAGTGGGCTGCCAACAGGCAGCACCTCTAATATATTTGCTGCCACTGGAGCTACAACAAAAAGTATGATTAATACAACAGGTATTGTCCTTATATATTTTTGTGATACCTCATCTTTTCCTTTCTGTTTTCTATATCTTCATTTTTCTTCTATTTAATCTTAAAAATTAAAATACCCTGAACCTTTAGGGTTATATTAATTTTAAGTATGCTATACTTTATGTTACAGATTTACAGAACTCATTTCTAGGTCTAAGATGAATTTTTTAGTGGTCATTTTAGAGAACAGTATTGGTTTTTGTTTTGAGTTTTCTCAAAACATCATGCTATTTACTTTCAAGGTAAAATCAGATAACTAAAATATATTTGGGGAGCAAAAGCAATAGATAACAGACACTGGAGATTGGTATATAAAAATAAATTTTATAAAGAATATCAAGGTGCATTAACAATGTTATTGCTTGGTCATGGATTCAGGGATCTTTTCTGATTGAATCCTGATATATATATTCTTTGTAAATCCCCTAAGGGAAGGCAGAGCTCCCTAAGAACCTTGATGATATGCAAGAGCCTCAACTCCATCACAAGTGCATGTGGATAAGAACCACGAGTTGAACTTGAATTAATCGCTATGTTTAGATTATAATTGTATCCAGTTCATTTTCCAGCTATTTCCTATGACTTTAGAAACCACAATTTCCAAATCACTATAAATTTTAAAAGCCTGACTAAAGTCTTTTTTTTTTTTTCGTAAATTTCCAGAAATGTTCCTGTTGATTATTAGTTAAATAAATCCTTACCCAAATCTTTGTGATTCCATTTTAGGTATTTATACAACGCAAGATGATCCCTGAGTTTCCTTCCCTGACTATAGTAGTCTTCTCTTCTCCAAACTGTATAGCCTTGAACTTTTCCATTTATTATCATTACTTAGACTCTTCCCATTTTTATTGATTTTGTAGTTCTTCTTTGTGCTTTCTGTATCTATCTTGTTTATCATGCCACCCGAGTCTGACATATCATGAGCAACAATTATGGGTGTAGTAAGTAGAATGTACTCTATTAAGCATATATTCTTATTTAAGCAAGAGAACATCATTAATGGCATTTTTAGTTTTTTAAGTTTTAAAAAATGTACCAGTGTAGTAGAATCTGCATTTAGTAATGTTTAATAAAGTCTTATTTTTCTTAAGATTATGGTAAATGAAAAAATTTAAACAGTCATGTTTTCTGTAAAAATTGGTAATAGGTACAGAGGATAACAGTAGAAAAAGTTTTTCCATAGTATGAAGTATACATTGCAATGAAAATTAAAACTAAGCAATAAATTTCTTCCTTAATATATGATTATATAGGAAGATTAACTGTGAGCTAACATTTAGACTGGGTACAATGGACAGCTTAGCTATTGGCACATAGGCGCTGTGTAAATATTACAGTGGAAATCCCAGGAAGCAGCTCAGTTCTGAGGGAATGCATATACGATATCATGATATTTGGGAACACTAGATGTCCCTCAACTCCACAGCTACTTAATATACCCTCGTGGCATCTTCATATCATTGAGGAGAACTCATTTTATAATCAGGTACGATTGTACTTATGATAGGCCTTCTGAAGCCTATTTAAACAAAATCAGAATTGGGTGCTGCAGAATGACAAAATTATGCTCCTGCAATTCTTGTAAATTATGCCTTAGATAATGAGAACCAAGAATACTACAATGTAATAGTAAAAAAGGAACACAATTTTCATATTTAAATTTGCATTGTTTTATCAGACTCATTTTATCTAGAATTTTTCCATCTGTTGATGTCTTTTATTTATACCCATTTGTAATATGTAAGTTTGTTAGATTAACATAAGTGAATCAACTGGATTTTAATTCAGTATCCATTATTTAAAATTGTGGCATTTATTAGTATATTAATGACCAAATGATCTTTAGTTGTCAAATTCTGTTTAGAAATTTTAATGAGTAATTCTTTGAAAATCAAATAGAAATGATGTTATGAAATTATTTTGTTAAATAAATTTATATTTAAGACTAAAAATTGTTATTTTGGGAACAGGTGCCGTGGATTCAGGGTCCTCCTCCTCTTCCTCCTCTTCTAGTTTTGTGAATGGTGCTACCAGCAAAAATCTTCCAGCTGTACAAACTGTTGCTCCAATGCCAGAAGATTCAGCTGAAAACATGAGGTATACATAATTATTTGATTTTGCTCATTTTACTCTCCACACAGTGAAATGATAGCTAAACAAGAATTCTTTGGAATATAAGTTAGCAACATTTATTATATTCATAATTGGCTCGTATTAGTATTTTGCATAGTTATTAAAAGTCAGTGTTACGTTTCAAAGCATAAAAAGAGATCTTGGTTTATTTTAAAGCACTGATTGCTGAATTTTTAATTCATTGTCATATAATGCATAGTACAATCTCCAACAGAGGTTAAAGCGTGCAAATGTTAACATGATAAAAATTAATCATAAAAAATGATTAATTTTTATCATGTTAAATAATGTGAAATTGCATGTCTTGTGTGTTGCTGGACCTCAGATAGCCAACACTATTTTATTTATTGTGATTGAAGACCTTTGTGGAATGGACTGCCCTTCATTCTGAAGTTTAGTTTATGCATACTTGTACTCATATATATTACACATGTATGAGCATTTACATTTCTATTAGAACTCCAACTCAAATGCAAAGTATAAAACCTAAGGAAAGAGGGATCATACATATGTTACTATCAGCCAAAACCAGACAGACTGACAGGTGCTCATGAAGTGTCCACTGTAGACCCTTTCCCACTACTGCTCTACTTCCAAATTGATCACTCTGATTTTATCCTAGTGTAGAGTTCTAAGTTTTTGTTGTTGCTTAATTTTATAGCCCTTAATGTACACCATAGGTGTTCCTTTGTCCCTGCTCTTTTTTGTTTGTTTAACATAAAGTTTATGATTCACCCCTGTTGCATATTGCAGTTATTTATTTAGTATAATCTTATTTTTTCTTCCCTTTGTATAGATATACTTCAGTTTATTAATTTACTGTTGATATGCATTTGGAATTTTCCAATTTTTTCCAACATTTCAAATAATGCTTCCGTATAAGTAATGATATGGCTTGTAATTATTGTGAGCGTACTGTTATTTTCTTGGGTACACAGCATGCAAATGTGAATATCTTTTGGGTAAATAACCAGCTTAGATGGAATTGCCACCACATTATGTTTATATTTACTGGATGAAGCCAAATGATCTTCCCCCATGTGTACAAGTTTACCTACTCAGCAGCTTAAAATAGAATGAGGGTCACTGCCTCTCTGTATTAGGACTTAGAATTACCACATTTGGGAGTTTTGTATAAGCACTGTGATGTTCCATTGACCTTTTTTTTTTTTTTTGTGATCTTTTTGAGACAGGGAGATCCAGCTGTCTTGGAACTCACTATGTAGACCAGGCTGGCCTTGTACTCACAGAGATATGCCTGCCTCTGCCTCCCGAGTGCTGGGATTAAAAGCATGCGCCACCATGCCCAGCCTTCCATTAAACTTTTAATTTGCATCTTCCTGATGAGTAAAGAAGTTGGGTAATTATAAATATTTTGAGGGGTTTTTTGGTTTTCGTCTTTGTAATTTTTGTGTGGGAATCTCTAACCTTTTCATAATTAGATTTTCTTTTTTTTAATTAGGAAACATTCTTTATAAAGCTTGAACATGAACTTTTTCATGACTCTACAGTACACTGCTATCTTCATCTGCAGCTTTTCTTATTATCAACATGGCTAGTTTGATCAGTGGAGGTTATGAAAGTCAATTTATCAGTTCTTAGCTTGTGAGCTGTATCTTTTCCTCCATTTTCCCACTTGGTCTTTAGGCAGCTGATTCCTTGTTTCTATTGAGGCCTATAGCTTTTGTGAGTTGGACTAGCATTTATGGCTATAATGTGTCAAGAGTAACAGGGAGAGGAAGATGGCCATCTCATTTGAAGACCTCTTTGCCCCATGATCTGCCACATCCATCACAAATTATGTTCTTATATTCTTATATTCTTTATTTGAGCTTCACAATCAGGTCTATGCTGTTTGTCTATATACCTTCTCCTAAGCTGCAGAATTAGCTTCACATTTCAAAGACAGTAAGAGGCTTGAAGAGGGCTTGCACCTTGTCTGAGCTGCTCTCTGTGCTTCACATTTCTGTTAGAACGTTAGGTTTCCATGTCTATTCTTCAAAACCAGTCTGAATTTTTACACAGAAGGCACTCCAGAGTCTTTGCTGCTGTAGTGTGCTCGACCTTAGATTTCTTTTTAATCTTTGGATTTCCAAAACATGAACAGCAACTATTTCTTTTGGAATTTTAGCTTTTCTTAAACTCATCCCAATAATGATTAGTTTGCTCTGTACAAGACTTATCTGTTTGATTTATTCTTCAAAATTTAGATTTTATGTCTGTATGTCTAACGGTAATTTTCATTTGCAATGTATTGAGACCATTTGTTTATGTTGCTAAAACTTAATAAAAATGCTAATGAATTTGCTAGTTTATATACCAATAAGACCACATCAGAGTTAGGAAGAAAGAAAATATATTCATCACACTGGAAAGTTCCACGTCCATTTTTGAAATTTATCCCAAATTCTTGCCACCAGCAAACACTTAATGTGTTTTCTAAATTTCGGTTTTAGATGATTTACATGCAAGGGTTTTAAAGGGATGGGATCATGTAATACATACTATTTTGTGTCTGTTCTTTTACCTGGCTTAATAATTCATTGATTCATCTATCTTTTTGTTTATGGCTGTTGTATTCATTTTTAGTGCCAAGTGTTTCATTTTGTGGCTATCCCAGAATTAATCTTCATTCATTGATAAAGACCCTTGTGTTTTTCCAGGTTTTTTCCCAATTTTCCTGTTACAAATAATGATTTTAAGAATTCCTAAGTCTTGGCATTGACATGTTTTTATTTCTTTTGAGTAAATAATTAAGAATAAAATTGCTGGTTGATCAGTAAGTAATTGCTTAAATTTGTAAGAAACTGCTGAGCCATTTTGCAAAGTAGCAGCTCCATTCCAATAGCTCTTGGCACGTTTTGCTATTTTCAGTGTTTATACTGGTGTATATTCCTTTCTCATTGGTTTTATTTCTATTGTTTCATGTGCTTATTGGGTCTTACCTATGGTTACCACTCTTTACCTGTGTAAATGGAGTTGTTTTTCCTAATAAGATGTAAGAGTTATCTATATGCTCTGCATAGGTATTTGTCAGATAGATTCATTCCATCTTCTCATTTTATTTTTTACCTTTTTAAAATATTTTATTTATTTTATGTGTATGAATGTTTTTCCTGAATGTATGTAAGTATGCCACATGCCTGTCATGCCCGTGGAAGCCAGAAGAGGGCATCAAATACCTGGGAGTTATTAAAGGTTGTTAACCATCATGTGGGTGCTGGGAACTGAACATTTGTTCTCCACAAGAACAACCAATTCTCTTAACCACTGAGCTATCTCTCCAGCCCCCTTTTATTTTTCTTAAAGGTGTTAAAAATAGACTTTATGATTTTGTTGAAATCTGTTGTCTCAAATTGCATTTTCCTTTCTGCGTTGCGTCTTTTGTAATTCATAAATTATCTTTATCAACCCCCAAATCTTGTGCACTTTTACTTTTTTTTGTCTAAATGTTTTGTAGTTTTTGCCATTTGGGGGTAGGTTTCTATCTGTTTGCAGTAATATTGGTGTATACAGTGATGCAAACTTTGAGATGTGCTCCTAGGTACACCCATTTAGAATTGATTGGGGTATTAGTTTCTTTCTATTTCTGTGACAAAACACTTAACCAAAACCAACTTGGGGAAGAAAGAGTTAGTTTTATCTTACATCTCCCAGGTCACAGCTCATCACTGAGGGAAGCCAGAATAAGAACTCAGTGCTAGAACCTGGAGGTAGGAGCTGAAGCACAGACCATGGAGAAAGCTGCTTACTGGCTTGCTCCCCTGGCCCATGCTCAGCCTGCTTTCTTATATAATATAGGACCACCTGCCCAGGGGTGGCACCACCCACAGTGCGCTGGACCCTTCCACATCACTCAACAATCAAGAAAATGCCCCACAGATTATGACCACAGACCAATCCAATAGAGACAATGACTCAATTCAGATTCCCTCTTCCTAGGTATGTCAAGTTGACACCTGAAGCTATCCAGCATAGTTTGTCAATTAAAAAGAAAAAAACTAGTGAAGTTTTCATCATGGTTATAGTGATCCTTTAAGCTTATTGAAAATCAATATCGTCTATTAAATATTCTGAAATTATTAATGCTGTCTACCATGCATTGAGATTGTATAGTTTTGATTGTAAACATTTTATATTTAAGTTTTTATGTCTTTAATGATTTTCTGAGATAAGATTTATGTTTGCAGTTGTGAGTTATAAGCCAGACATAAAATTGCACCCTGAATAGTTCCATTTATGTAAAATTATAGAAAATGAAAACTAAGTTGTTATGCTAGAAAACATATCAGTGACTTCCATGCCATATCTCAGCCCCTAAGACTGAGTGAAGGCTTCTGCTTGTGCATTTCCTATAGAGAGAGAGGCAGTTGAGTTTTGTATACTGGTTTCATATTTTGCAAGTTTGCATTATTTCTTAATTTTAGTAACTGTGTGATTTATTTAGAATTTTTTAAAAAATACTTAGTTCTAATACTTTTGGTAGTGTCCTTATTTTTTTCCCATGGGTAAGATGATGGCATTAGCAGTTTTTATGTTACTGAAACATTTGAAAATTCGCCAGTGGAATTATCTCTGCCTTGAATTTATTTCTCGAAAAGTTTTTAATTATTGATTCAGTTCATGTAGTAGACAAATGCCTAGTCATATACTCTATTTGTATATGTTTAGTCATTTTATCATTAAGGAATTTAATCATATAAGTTGTTGGGTTATTATAATTTGTGATATCTGTTATTTTAAAATATGTACAAGAGCTCTAATGACCTTTCTCCCTACAGATCATGTTAATTTGTGTCTTTTCAAATGTAGCATGCTCAAAGTACCTTTATATTTTATTCATTGATTGTTACTGTGTATTTGTGTGTATGATACGCATGCTCACATCTCCCATGGCATGAATTATAATTTTACTCTCATTGGGAATCTAGGATTTTCTTTTTCCAATTCTGATCTATTATGAGTAAAACTGTAGTTCATCTCTGTTTGTATGTGAGTATACATTCATATTTCTGAACTTCGATGAAAATTGTGTGGTTAGTTTTATAAAAAGCTAGCCACTAGCCAACTATGTTTCAAATTGTTCAGACCATTTTGTATTTGCTCTGGTGATGTATGAGTGATTCGTTTGTGCCAGAATTTGGTGTTTTCTTTTTGTTGTTGTTTGGTTTTAGCTGTTCTGAGAGGTTTGCATTTGTTTCTCATAGCACTGAATATTTATCTCTTGGCACTTTTTGTTTGTTCTGTCCCATTTCTTAAATGTCATTGTAGTGTGTGTGTGTGTGTGTGTGTGTGTGTGTGTGTGTGTGTTGAGAGTTATTTTTATGATGTAGGTACAGGATTTTTTTCTTATTCAGAATTTTTTTTTCACTTTACCCAATACCTCCCAAGTCTATCTATGTTGTTCCAGGTGGCGGAATTGAATATTTTCTAATGACTGAATAGTAAGTATCCCACAATGCTGCTTACATAAACCTCTTTGGTGTGGATTGACCTGTTGATAGACAGTTAGTTTGATTTCATATCTTGGCTGTTGTGAACGGTGCTTCAGTAAGTGTTAGTGTGCAGCTACTAGTCTTTAAAGTCACTGATTCTTCATTTGGCTTTATTAACTGTTGATTCATTCATTGAAAACAGTGTCTTTACTCTAAATTCTTCATTTGTCCCCTTGTTTCTGTATTAAAGTTTTTTGCTTATGCTGTGATAGTCCATATATTTGTGCATGTTGACTACCCTGCCACATATTAATTCTTACTAATGTTTATACTAGTTCCTTTAAATTCTCCAGTGTCTGATTTATCTGTGATCTCAGTTGTTAGCATCTATCTGACTGCTTTGTTTTTTACCATTTCTTTGCATGTTTGTAATTTTTGGTTGAAGGTGACTGTGAATAGTATAGTAGCATCGCAGTTGTATTCATGCCTGAAGTGTGCCTGTCTATACTTTTATGAGGTTTTTAGTGCTAGAGATTGATTCATCCTAGCCAAGAATGGAGCACAATTTCTATTTTCTACTGTTACAGTTAATCTCAGTGGGCTACAAGCTGTACATTTCTATGCCTTTACTTTTTATTTGGTTAGGTGCATGCTTGCCAGTTTTACACAGTGTTCCTGTTCACCCCTTGTCTTTAGCTGTTTGGAAACTGTATTTCAGAAATGTTGACCACATGGTAGCAGCCTCTTCTGCAGTCACAAGCTGCTGTTCTATTACTGAGCTCTTGCATGCCTGCTGTTTGGGCATGGAGCTCTTCTGTTGTCATTGTTCAGACACATTTTAGTCATTGGCTGCCCCACGTGGAAGGTCAAACATCTTCCAATGATTCCGGCTTCCTCTGAGTAGTTGGAGATCTGTAAATATCAGGTCTCAGGCTGTTTGCCTGACCCACTCCAGACACAGGGGCGTTTTTGTTTGTTTGTTTTCTTTCTGTTCCTTTCTTTTGCCTATATAGGCCTTCCTTTGTGTCCTGAAGTGGAAGGTTGATGTCCTCCACACAGGTTCATGAACCTTTTATTCTGTTCCCTCAAGGAGATGGGGAAAGGATCCAGGCAATGCTTTGTGCCTTTCTAGTTGTGGTTATTTCTACAACTCAGCCCGCAGAAGTGAAGGAAGTGTCTCTGTCTCTCACACTGTGTCCATTCTTTCTCACAAATATTTGTGAGGCTTATAAGAGAACAGCCTGAAAGTTATTGAAGACTCCCATTGTGTATACTAGAGAATTTTACACTTCCATATTATAATGTCAGTACTTTCAGCTATGAGCCAAAATTTCCAAACCAGCTCATATGGCTGTGTGTTTCTTCTCCCTTTCCTGTCCTCTGCACCTGTGCCCAGAATCAAGTTCTTGTATCCTCTGTTTGCAAATTCTTATCTTTGAATTTGAGATTTCAAGGCTAGTCAGTATCCTGCAGCCTTTGCTTTCTCTTGGTCAGAGTACTATTCTGTGGATTACTTGGCTTTCTATTGTAGATTTCCTTATCATAAATAGAAGTCATTTATTTCTTTTTATTTTTTATTTTATTTTATTTATTTATTTTTATTGCTTACATTCATGTAAGAGCACTTGTGTTGTGCAAAGCCCGTGGAGTTCAGAGAATGTGATGGATCCCCTGGAGCTAGAGTTATGGATAGTTATTAGCTGCCATCTGGTTGCTTATTTTTTGTTCTTTTTGAGACAGGGTCTCCCTGTAGCCCCAGCTGTCCTGGAACTCACTATATAGACCAGGCTGGCCTTGAACTCACAGAGATCCACCTGCCTCTGCCTCCCGAGTGCTGGGATTAAAGGCATGTGCCACCACACCTGGCTCTTTATTTCTTCTTAAATGATCAAATTCTTATTTGTTGATTTTTCCACTTACATTTTCAAAAATACCATATGAAGCAAATACTTTTCTAAAAAAACCTAAATTACTACTTTAGGAAGCAACTTTTTAGACAAACCATGATATATAGGTGGTTAGCTGGGGAATATTTTGGATAACACCATCTTAATAAAGGCTGGCGAGGACAGATCTGAAAGAAAAGTGATAGAATTTTAAGAGAAGACCCAGGGCATTCCATAGGAATGCTGCAAGATTTGAGTTGCCTTCAGAGATAAGATGTCCTCAGTCACACCAAGGTCTTTTCACATTCTGATTGACCAGTTTGAATGTGTCCTGCTAATGAGGGGTCCATCCTGGTAAAGCAGCTCCCCTCTGGGGAGGTGTTGAACTGTGAGTCATCATTCCACAGTTCTCCTTGGAGCTCTCTGGGCAAAAGAAGAGGTATCTTACTGAGCTAGCGCAGCTCCTGTTACATTAATATTATTTATTTTTTTAAATATTTTATTATTTTTATTTTATGTAAATGAGTTTATTGCTTGCATGTATGTAAGTGCACCTGTGTTAAGCAGTACCCACAGAGGTCAGAAGAGAGTGTCAGATCTGGAACTGGAGTTATAGACACTTGTTAGCTGCTGTGTAGGTGCTGGGAGCCGAACCCAGGTCCTCTGCAAGAGAATCTAGTTATCTTAACCACTCAACCATCTCTCTATCTCTCACATTAATATTTTTTATAAAAGCTTCTGATTTAGTAGGAAGGTTTTTTAATTTTTATGTCTGCTATTTAAGCAAAATTAACCCTTTATATGGCTAGGTTTGTTAACTCGCTTATATTCTTCACTTTATATTTTTATCTCACTGATGGGAGTTTAGAGGCATTTTATTTATCTAGTTAACTTGAAAGGAGGCATTGTTGCATTTCCTTGTTCAATTTATTTCCTTGAAATAAATTTTGTTTCCATGTACAAAATGTGCAAATAACAATTTCTAAAAATGCACTCATGAAAGCTTTTATAATTGTTTAAAAGACATCCCTAACAGGCATCATGTTTCTTAAACCTGAAAAATGCACACGTGGAATTTAGTTTACCTTATAAAAAAGTAAACTTCTTACATATAATGAATTCTGATGAGGTTCAATTTCTTAATCTTCTGTAATTTCATCTACATTCTTAATATGTACATCATGCACTTAAAATAAGTATGATTCTTTTAGAAGAAACAAGAAAATGTCAATTTTAAATTTTATAATATGGAAAAATAAAACAAGCGTACTTTTTCTTTCAGAATGATGTTTTGCTTAGTGGGTACAACCCTAGAAACTTAAGAGTTTAAAATTGTTTATCAGTGTTATTGATTCAGAAATTTGGTATTTATTCATCAGCTCTCTACTGTGTTAATTCATGTTTCGTAGTAGAAATTGAATGAAAACCTGATAAAATATTTAAAGCCAATACTTGTAAATTGTCATAACAAAGCTGATTAAACAACATTTTATAGTTTTTTGTCATTAATACTCTATTTTCATCCATTCGCTTAAATGAATAATTTATCTATGCCTACATTTCCTAATATAGGAACGTTTCATTGGTAAAATGTGTATATCAGGGAACTGACTATTCTTTTCTATCTGAGCTATATCTTTTAGGCGCATTACTTCATTTAATTATTTAATTTTACATTCTAGTACTATACTGTCCATTCTTTTGTGTGATTTAACAAATGAGTGAATACATATAAGATCTTTACCAAACAGATTTTTAATTGTTTTATAACATTATGCTATGGACCTAAGAGATACAAAAAATACAAAATCTAAAGTAAATAAAAATTATAGTTTTATGAAATAGCTTAGTGATAATAGGGTTTATTAAAGAATTAATAATGGTATAGTGTTGAAAATGTATGTAAAATCATTAGTTTTGTGGGACAAGAAACATAACATTGAGACAGTCAGCACTTTATTGTGAACTATTTATAAATCTTCCTTATTCTGTCAGCATTCTACTTACAGTCCCCATGGCCCTGGATATGTCTTGAGGTCATTAACCAGGCAGAAAAAGCCTAATGTTCAGGACATCACCTTGCTATGACAGCAGAGCCAAGAGTCTAGTTTGAGCTTTTCCAGCACTTAATTCTGAAAGAAATAGATCTATAGCCAAATTATTTACCTAAGTAAAAATATCCTCACTCATTTTCTTTGACTTCTAAGTATGTTTAAGAATGCCAAACAACTAAATATTACATGTGTAAGGCCACTCACTAACTTAAAATGCAATACTGAGCAATATAAATAATATTTCAGATTGATAAAGTAAATGGGCTTATGAAATGGAAATGCCTCCCATGGCAAAGCAAGTCAACAGACTTCCAGTTACTTCCTTAGTTGGCCAACTTTTCAGGAAATACATTTTGAGAGCAAGAGTTCCAGTTCTTTATAACTGGTACAGTCACCACTTAGTAGGCATTCAAAGCCATTTTCTTTGATAGACAGACAGAGGAAGTTCACAAGAACTCATTTTTTCTTGACATCCCTTGAACTATGGTAGAGTCTTGGCTCTTTCAGGTGCAGAAGTCAGATTTCTTTTCAGTGTTATCATTTCTTCAGTCTATAGAGCAGCCTTCTGCCTATGCAAAAATGTTCTGTGTCCCTTCTACATGAAGCTTGCTAGTATCCCGTGGGCTAGAATTGGACTATTTTATGACTTGTAAAGATTTAAATTTAGAACTAAAGTTTGACATTTTATATTGAATTGTATTTATTAGTCTTTATGTCTTAATTTCAACAGCATCACTGCAAAACTTGAAAGAGCATTAGAAAAAGTTGCTCCTCTTCTTCGTGAAATTTTTGTAGACTTTGCCCCATTCCTATCTCGTACACTTCTTGGCAGTCATGGACAAGAGCTATTGATAGAAGGTATGATTTCTTTCTCTATTCTACGTATTTTAGTTTCTTATGATGTATCTATTAATCATGGCATAACTTGTGCATTTAGAAATTATATAATCCCAAAAGGATGTAAATATATTACAGCTACAGATTCTCACAGGAGTTTCTATATGTGTTTACTCTTATTTTAAAATGACATTTTGAAAAGATAATGCAAATGTCAGAAATTCAAAGCCGAAGAATTTCAAAAGGTGTTAGATGGGCAGCAATGGCTTTTCTAATCCCAGTCTCATGAAGGGCACTGTATAGCCTCCCATTAGGATTGTTTGTTCACTAAGCATTAGTCTCTTAATATTTCCTTCTGTTCTGAGAGCCATGATTCTTTAGGTGACTGACTGTTCTTATTCATATGATCCTTTTAATATAATAAGCTTTAACTGAGAAGACTAAAATGTGGAGAAATAGTAAATGGGGGAATTGATGAAGCTGTCATCTCTTAGTCAAGTGATATTTAGAGAAGTTGTATTTTTGTACCATATTAGAAGAATAGTTTTGAAAAATACAGTTAACTGAAGCTTTGTTTCATCAAAAACGTTTCAGTTTTTGACTATTTCTGAGCCTCAGAAAGGGAGGATCAGCATCAAGATAATCCTGCAGGTAAATGGTGGTCTCATGCACCTAAGTGGTCCATGGATTTAGCAGCCTGTATACTCTTGGATATCACTTGCAGTTTACTATAGAAAGAAGGATATTTTCCTGCACATGTTCTGTCATTATCTCCACTGCCTCTGTACAGCAAAATGGTAATAGGCAATACCAGCCCATGGGAACCCACTAAATTTAAATCCTACTTTAACTATTTACTCTCTGGCCTTTAGGAGTGACTGAGTTCCTGCACTGAAGTGTTCAAATGAGAATTAAATTGTGCAAAGCATATAACATTTTGAAGCAAGGCACATAGTGGGAGGATAGAAGGAAAAATTTAAGTGTCATTTGGCTAGAGGCATCTCAAAAGAAGCCGAGGCATCTTTGTTTTTACCTTGAGTGGATGGAGAACTGCTGCAGTTTTGAGAAGTCACTCTGGACTAGTTTTGTCATAGTTATTAGTATTACCTTCACCTACAAAGTAAATCAGAAAATGTTCAGGCAACAGGACTCTCAGAATCTCATTAAATAAGAGCTGCCCCCTAATGAACATCAAGTGTTCTTAGAAACTTAAAAACTACTTCTTGGCTTAGATTGTGTTTATTATATTAGTAACTTTGTTTTATATATATATATATAAAATCTAGTGAACAAAATTGTATCCTCAATGCATTGATTCACTTGTCCTTAGTGCCATGACTGAAGTGACCAGATACTTCACCTAAAGGAATGTATAGTCTAATGGACGAGACCTATAGCTAAAAGCCAGTATGTTGCATGGGGTAATAAAAGCATATACAAGGTAGAGTGATAAGGGAACCTAGGTGGCTGGCTGACTACTTTTCAGGCCACACAGCCGTCTGATGGGATCTGAAGCAGCCATGTATACCTTGACTTACTCATGCCTGCTCATAAAGCCTTTTCCTCACCTTTACACAATTGACATTAATGTCTCACACTTCTCTTTCCTTCCCATGACAGCCCAGCCCTGTCTCATGAATTCCAGACAGTGTTTGAGCTAACTAGTTTAAGATTCTCCCAACAGATACTCCATTGATACCTCAAACCTACTTTAAAAAATTACTCGTGTTTTCTCTCGCATAGTTTTTTCATATACTACTACTTACTTGGTGTTAGTATTGGTATTAATATCACTATAATGTAAATATTTGAAGTAAATATTTGATTTTCCTTTAAACCTTTCCTTTTGTACTTTGATATTTATAGTTATTTGGTACAAAATGGTAATTTCTGAAAATAATAAATTGAAGCCTAGTTCTCCAAATAATGCTGTGGCTATGATATCAAGCTATCTTTAAAATCCTCCTAAGATGGTGTAAATAATATGGTAGCTAAAAATAGAGGCATTGTACTTGGGATTTGAAGGGTGCTAGTATTTACTGGTGGAGTCTTTTTAAATTAATTTTTGAAAGATTTTTATTTTGTCAGAGTTATATGTTCCTAAGGAGCAAAAATCTGGTTATTTATACTTTTATATTTTCTGTAACTTGGTACTTTCATTTTTTTCAATAAACATTAATTGAAAACAATTGTAAATGTTTCATATTTACTTTAAGATAAAACCTCTTAATCTTTTCTGTGTTTATGCCTTTTTCTAAAGTTTACAGAAATTAGAGATACTGATCAAAGATAAGAAGAAGGATTTAAAAAGTAATGTAATGTAATGGGCCCCATATTGTTGTTAAACTTAGCCATAATTTATACACTGAGTTTTCAGGTAGCCAAAGCAGAGACAGAATTAAGAAATCAGATTAAGTTATAAGGTTCACATTACTAGGTCTTAGTGAGATCAGATTGTGCGACAAATTTGGG
This sequence comes from Nannospalax galili, assembly GCF_000622305.1. Taxonomy (NCBI): domain Eukaryota; kingdom Metazoa; phylum Chordata; class Mammalia; order Rodentia; family Spalacidae; genus Nannospalax; species Nannospalax galili. The sequence goes on along the minus strand of NW_008335784.1, from coordinate 1,592,237 downwards.
TTCTAAAGAATTATTCCTAGATAACTTTTTTTTTTTTTTTTTCGGTCTTTTTGAGACAGGGACTCCTTGTAGCCCTAGCTACCCTGGAACTCACAATGTAGACCAGGCAGCTTTGAATTCACAGACATTTGCCTGTCTCTGCTTCCTGAATCCTGGGATTAAAGGTGTACACCACCATGCCCAGCCCCTAGATAACTTTTTAACTACTGAAAGTTGGGCCAAAGTAATAATAGTAATAATCCCCTTGGGTAACATTCTTTTCAGAATTTTCCATGGCCAAATACCTGGACTTTTGGACTTCTCTAAGTTTCCCTTAAGTGTTCTAAATTGAATTGAAAGGATATTAATAATGGATCTATGTTGAGGTCCATGCATGAAGATGACCTGGACTTAAAAATGACTATTCTCTGAGGCATGTCAGACAAGCACTGTACTGCTGAGCTTGTCCACAGTGTTCACAGTCTCATTCTTGAAGTCACACTGATGTCTCCATTTCCTTCCATTTCCCACTTGTCTGTTGTGACATACTATTTCTCTTCTCCTCTCTCTCTCTCTCTCTCTCTCTCTCTCTCTCTCTCTCTCTCTCTCTCTCTCTCATGTTTTGTTTGAATGAAAATGTCCCCTATAGGCTCCAAGTATTTGGACATTTTGTTCTGAGTTGGTGGCACTGTTTTGGGAGGTCTTAGAGGGTGTGGCCATGCTGGAGGGAGCATGTCACTGGGGGCAGGCTTAGAGAGTTCTTAAGCCTTGCTGGATCTCCAGGTGCACTCTGCTTCCTGTGCCTGCTTGAAGATGTGAGCACTTAGCTTCTACTCCAGCCACCTCTACCGCCATGCCTCTCTGCCATGATAGAATCTTGCCCCTTTGGAACCATAAGCTAAATAAACTCTTCCTTGGCAACAGAAGTGACTAATACACTGTCTGTCTGTCTGTCTGTCTGTCTATCATCTATTTTTGTTTTATGTATATGAATGTTTGCCTGTATGCATGTGCAACCATGTGCATGCAGTGCCTACAGAGGTCAGAATAGGGCATCAAAACCCGTGGAACTAGACTTTTGGACAGTTGTTAGTTGACGTGGGTGCTAGGAATCGAACCCAGGTCCCCTGGAAGAGTATTCAGTGCTCCACTGAGCCTTCTCTCCAGCACCACTATTCTTCTTTGAGAAAAAAAAAAACTCTATCAAACTGTTGCAAAAAACCCAGAGAAATTCCATGCTAAACACATTATCACATTAGGTGTTGAATAGCTCTGCTTTTTTGCTTATGATGTAGTAAGTCTTGTGTCTTTTAACTTCATCATACATATATTTGTGGCAGAAACATTAGATTTAAGTAACTGAAGGTACTATAATATCTTAAGAAAAGTGAAAAAAATACTTTTAAAATTAAATTATAAAATACCTGAATTGCATCTTTATTTGAACCTTTATTTACACAAGTAATTGCTTGATTTTTCTGTTACAACAATCATTACTAGCTTTTATTTTATGTCCTTTAAGTGCAAGCTAAAACAGTATCCTTTCACTTTCATATCTATCATTATTATTCAACAGGTTCTGTTCAATTTATTTTGTGATTACAGACCAATCACTAATTAGTACCAACTTTTTATTTAGCCTTTGTGGGCATTATTCTTAGGAATACCAAAGTTTTCAAAATAATAATTATTTGAAGCTTACTTAGGTTCCTTAAGAAAACATTCACATTCTTTATGAAATACTGTGTGAAATTCCCTTAGGGTTGGGCAAGGTGGCACACACCTTTAATCTTAGCACTTGGGCGGCAGGTAGATCTCACAGATCCAAGCCAGCTTGATCTCCATAGAAAAGTCCAGGCAAAAGAGAAGGAGGGTTGGAGGGAGGGAGGGAGGGAAGTCATTTAGAGTAGGTATGGATTTAAGTATCATTCTACAGCAAAGGTGACAAAACAACATGAACTGTTTGTGATTTAAGTTTATTAGATTTGCATAGTCTGCTACAGCAATGAAACATGCACTCCAGAGGAACCACTGGGCTTCTCTCAAAGACCTGTGGGGGTAGGGAGGTGGTTTGTTGGAGAAAGCACTTCACAAGCATGAAGACCAGAGCTCCCATTCCCAGAGCCCATATAAATATCTGTCAGGTGGGTGTGACAGACACTCTGTGAGCCAAATGCTAGGGAGGCAAAGACAGAGACTAACCAGAGCAGCCATATGGATGAGTTCTCATTCAACTGAGAGACTGGGCCTCAGTGAATAAGTAGGGATAGCAATCAAGGAAGACTCCCAACATTGTCCTTGGACTTCTACACACACACACACACACACACACACACACACACATCTCTACTCCCACATGTACATACATATGTGCCTTTAGACATGAGAGCATACATACACAATGTACCCATACTATACACACATATACATGCAATAAAAAAATAACTAGATAAAAACAGACATGAGAGAAACTAGTTTAGAATTTGGATTCAGAGATGTAGGATCCATTGTAAATTGAATGTTGATTGTCAGGAGGTGGACTAGATCTTGAACATTTAATCCTGGGGGCTTCATAAGTGATACGGACATAGTATATCACCCAAGTTGCTAGAGAGAGAAAGAGAGAGTGAGTTTTGAGGGTATGTGTGCATGTGTAGGAGTACATATGTACACACATGTGTGTTTGCAGAATGTCCATTTTGGTATCTTATTCCAACCATGGTACAGAGTAGCCCTGAGAAACCACTGTTTGTATTTTGTGAGCATTGTTAACTGGAAACTTGGAAAAATATTCAGGTTAACCTAATTACTACTATGAGGACACAGATGAAAGTCTTTTTAATTTCCAAGGACAGGAAATGAATTCAGCCTTACTTTATGTAGCCTACAAGTGAGACAGGAGAGTCAGTAACCAAGACAACCATTATTGACTCAGAGCACCTTCCCAGGCTTTGGTTTTGCATTTCTCTGTACTCATGGTCTTCTTTTTATCTCCCTACCAGCTACTGTGGCTCAGTCATCAGAATAGGGCCTCACAGCACCCCGGCCCTCAATTTATATGCTCTTTAATGTTAATGTCTCTCATCATCTCTTGTAGCCATCAAGAGAGAATCTTAGTGTCTCAGCCAGGCTTGGGATAGCTGAGGTTGAGTATGATAGTATGATACATAAAGCTGCCCCTTTTAAGGTGATATGTATAAAATGAAGCATTTTTTAAGGAAATACAGGTGGAGTTCCAGTAGAGTGCTGAATTTGAATGGCATTAATACATATTTTATTTAAATTATATAATTCTTAATTAAACTCTTTATATTTCCCAGGACTAGCATTTTTTAAAAATACAAAAATAAGTCACAAAATCTCTACCTCCTATGAAAGAAGATGCCTTTGGACTGTTGTGAGGAATGAGCCTAGTAAAGATGGTGCCTCCCTGCAGGATGGCCACAATTATAAAAACTGTGCCTGTGTTTTTGCTTTAATCAAAGATTATGTATTAAAATGTGATTTTTTAACTGTTTCATGTGTGTGCATAATTTTGCATGTGTGTGGGTATATGTGTGTGGGTATATGTGTGGGTATATGTGTGTGGGTATATGTGTGGGTATATGTGTGTGGGTATGCTTGCCTGTAGAGGCCTGAGCTAGATTATGGGAATCGGCTTCAGTCACTCTTCCCCTTATTTATTGAGCCAGGGTCTCTGAGTGAAACCAGAACTTGCCAGTACAATAAGTCTTGCTAGCCAGCTGGCTCTGAAAATTCCCTATCTCCTTATCTTTGCATCCTCGCCACCATGGCCCAGGCAGGCTGCCGTGCTCTTACAGAATTCATGTGGGTTCTGGTGATCCAAATACTACTCCTCAGTTTACAAGGGAACCATTGAGCCATCTCCCTAGCCCTAAAATGTGTTTTAGAATTAGCATCTTAAAAACACAAAAATAGAAACAAGTTCAAAGTACATAGTGAATAGAGGCATAATTTTGTAATATCACCAGTTTCCTCAATTAAAAAAAAATCCCTGTAGAAGATAAAATAGTAGTAAAAGTAAGAATAACAGTGAACATTTAAAATAAGACCAGCTGACAAAGGATCCCATTGATCCCTATAATATGCCTGAGAATCGTCAGAATCTGTTCCATAACAGGATATGGGTGAAAGTCATGGGAAGCAACTAAGCCTTTGAAGACTCTTCAAGTTCTTTTTTTTTTTTTTTTTTTTTTTTTTTTTAATGGGGCATAACTACATGATTAGAAGAAGCATTTCACTACAGCTTTAACATATTCAGTAACACACTCCAGAGCAAGAGTACATCTATTTCACAAGTGGGTGCAAGTTCCTAGGTTCACAGTTGAATTAATACAGTTATACAACTTTGAACTCAGTATAAGCCCTGTAAGACAAAAAATTGAATGAGTTTTTAACCTTTAAAAAAGATCTCCATTTCATTGTAGAATATATTGTTTCTTGCAGAAAGACTCATTGTTTGTGCTACTAACACTGAGATGTTGGGGTATGCATCTCTAATCTGTATGTATCTGATTATTACTAGTCATAATCAGTTGCACATGGATCCTTGGCACCTGTGTATGGTAGATTTCAATAGCAATGTTTATCACCTCTACTAATTAACATGACGTAAATTTGCATGCTTCCTCCTCAAATATAACACATTTTTAAAAATTTGTTGATGTTTTGTGTGTGTGTGCATGTGTGTATCACACAGAACATCCCAAACCATCTTATTCAACTACACACGCAGTTCCCAGATGGCACCATCCCATAGCCTCCCTCCCCCCACTAGAGCCCTTATACTCTGATATCCCTGCTACTGTCTGCTGTGTTGTCGGCACCGCCAGCCATTCCCCACCCCACTACTTGCCCTTCTAGTGAATCTAGTCAGCCTATCTAGAGGTCTTTGTTTTAGGAGGGTCAGCTGTTCCTCATCTAGCAGCAATCAGTTGTCAATATTCCTTTAGATAAGATTGGGGTCTGCTGTTAATTTTCCCAGTTCTGTGTTGGGTTACTATCTGGGAGTCCCTTTGGCCACCCTGGCCAACAACTCAAAAGAAGGTATCTCCTGTCTTGTGTTGTTGCTTGTTATGTAGCCTGTAGCTATGCATATGAACTCTTAAATTATATTGGTCCCTTTAATCTTTGGTTATACTTTCCTTTTGGGTGTTTAAGGCCATACAGTTGGCCCAGATAAATCAATTTATTTTTATTCTTAAGGTCTTTTGAGGATCTGCTCCTCAGAGATCACATGGGCTTGGGAGGAGCCCCTGGCTCCTTTCTTTTACCAGTTCCACCCATGTGAAGATAAGTCAAAGGTCCTCTTGACCATGGTTGGCTTCGCTTGGAAGCATGGAGGAAATGATTCCTCTGTGTTGCCGCTCCTCTTTGTAGACTGGTTCAAGTCCATCTGGTGGGGTCTCCTCGACCTCCTTGATCAAGAGGACAGGTGACCCACCTGCACCACAGGACATTTTGAGAGATGCTTATAGTCCCCTGGAACTAGTCAACGTAGGAGGGCAAGGAGCAAAAGCTGTTCTTTATGTCCCTCTGACCAGATTATTATAGGCCTCAAAATATGGCTGTTAAACATCCAAGAAGGTTAGTTCCACAAGTCTGGTACTTTTAATTACCACATTGTCTCACCCCTCCATCATGGTTTTCCCTCTTAAGGTGCCCCCATTTCCCCCTTTCTCCCTTACTAATACCCTTCTCCTATGGTTCTACCTCTCTTGAGCTCCTTCTTTCCCTTTATCCCCTAGGTTCCTTGTATACCCTTCACTCCCCCCTCCCTTAAGCTAACCCAATTTTTTTTAATGCTTTGAAGAATTATTTTTATTATTTTTATTTATTTTTTGTTTATTTATACACCCACTTCCCAGGTAGTACCCTCCCATAGCCTCCCTTCTCCCACTAGAGCCCTTATACTCTGATATCCCTGCTAAGCACCCCCAGCCATTCCCCACTACTTGCCCTTCTGGTGATTCTAGTCAGCCTGTTTAGAGGTCTTTGTTTTAGGAGGGTCAGCTGTTCCTCATCTAGTGGTAATCAGTTCTCTGTATTCCTTTGGATAATATTGGGGTCTGCTGTTCATTTTCCCAGTTCTACACTGGGTTACTATCTGGGAATTCCTTTGGCCACCCTGACCAACAACTCAAAAGAAGGTATCACCTGTCTGACGTTGTTGCTTGTTATGTAGCTTTGGCTATACATATGGACTCTTATGAAATTATGTGTTATGTAGCCTTTAGCTATACATATGGACTCTTATGAAATTATATTAGCTCCTTTAATCAGTTGTTACAGATAAATGGACTTATTTTTACTCTTAAGGTTGTTTGAAGATCTGTTCCTCAGGGGTCACATGGGCTTGGGAGGAGCCCCTGGCTCCTTTCTTTTACCAGTTCCGCCTATGTGAAGGTAAGTCAAAGATCCTGCTCAACTGTGGTTGGCTTCACTTGGAAGCATGGAGGAAATGATTCCACTGTGTTGACCCTCCTTATCATGATTCCCCAATTAAGGTGCCCCCTTTTTCCCCCTTTCTCCCTTACTAATACCCTTCTCCTATGGTCCTCTCTTGAGCTCCTTCTTTCCCTTTATCCCCTAGGTTCCTTGTATACCCTTCCCTCCCTCCTCCTTTAAACTAACCCAATTTGTCTAAATATCTCCCTTATTAAGGCCTGATTCCTACTGTTCTCTTCAGGTTCTTTCTTTTCCTTTACCTCCCTATTTCCTTTCCATTATCCTGGTTCCTGTAGTTATGTCTAGATATATACTCACTTATCAGGGTTTGGTTCTAGGGTCCACATATGAGGGAGAATTTAAAGCCTTTATGATCAACTTGAGAATATCAGTAAAAAGAAAACTTGAGTGCACTAAATAGGTGATTCCAAGGGTTCTGCAGCAAGATCAAATGGGCCAGAGCTATTTAGACCCCATGGAAATTAATTAACCAGAGATCCCTTGGAGGATGGAGATCCACACTGAGGATAAACTTCTATGAGTAGAATCTACATTGAGCTGCAGAAGGGTGAAATCAAGGCTGAGAAAAATCCAAATAATACTGCGAAAGACAATACCCAAATTTCAGAAAGTTAGTTTTGGTTTTACAATTACATGTATATTAGTTTTGTGTCACTGTGACAAATACCCACATTTATACAACTTATAAGGAAGAAAATTTTGGGGGGCTCACAGCTTTAGATCTTTTATTCTGCGGTGTCTTGGCAACATTACCTTTGATTCTGTGGCAGGGCATCATGATGGGAAGTGCAAGCAGAGATTCCTACCTCACAGAAAATTAGAGAAAGATAAGATAAAGATAGGTAGGGCCGAGGTCCCTTTAGCCCCTCCAAGGTCATGCCCCTGTTCCAAGGCCCTAACTTCCTTCCATTAGACACCAAATACTAAGGCCTTCATCACTTCCCTGTAGAGATGAGGGCTGCTGACAAAGCCTTAAGCCCATTGGCACACACTCAAGATCCAAATCACAGTGTGTGAAAATAGCATAAGTAGCATCTAGAAGCTGGAGAGGTCAAAAGTTATGTAAAAGTTACCTGAAAATTTAGGCAAACTAACCTCGTATAGAAATTAAACCTGAGAAAAGAATATTAATCCTATGTATTAGAGTGAAAATGATGAGTGAGAAGAAAAAAATACCCCATCCTATGGAAGCAGAGTAGAAACATTTTGAAATGGGCTTAAATTTGAAAATGTTGCAGGGTATGAAAGAAAAGTTTTCATCAGAATTTGGCAGACTTCACAACTGTGATGAAAGAAATTCAAAAAGAATTACAATGAAGAAAATAAATTTAGAGATGAAGAAGAAATAAAGAATGATAAATGCCACAGATGAGGTCATTAACTGCCTATAAAAATATACTGCAAATGCCAAAAAGTTACTGAATGAAAAGATGAGAATGAACAGGCCAAGTTTAGAGCACCTAAATTGCTGATACTAGCTATTTAATCTGATTGAAGCCATGTGTCCATAGGAATTATCTACAATATGATTTGACCAAGTATAGAGGATGCTAAAGAACCAACTCCTTAATTTGAAAACTGATAAATAGAAAACATGAATAGATGTTTCTAATAATATTTGAATCACTAATTCAATGGAATTTTCAAAATATGAGATATATGGGAAAATTAACCAAGTTGCCCCTTATAGATAGATATTTCAAGGAACTTTACTAGATTTTAAAGAAAAATATTTTGGATATGCATAAAGATACAGTGTAGTTTCTAAGTCAGAATCAGATTGGCATCACACTTTTAAAAATATTTTATTAGTTTTATTTTATGTGTATGAGTGATTGCTTGTATGTGTGTAAGTACACTGGGTCATATACTGCCTGCTGAGGTCAGCAGAGGGTGTCAGAAGCCCTGGAACTAGAGTTACAGATGGTTGTGAGCCTCCATGTGGGTGCTGGAAACAGAACCCGGGTCCATTGCAAGAGCAGCCAGTGCTCTTAACTGCTGAGCCATCTCTCCAGCCCTGGCATCATAATTTTTAGCGCCTCTTTTTCCTCCAGGAGATAACCTGAGAAACTGCCTGTCAAAGACTTCCATCTATAGAGACAAGAAATAGTTAACATGTAAGAAATCAGAAATATTATTCCTAGTAGCCCTTCCAGAATAATTTACAGTAGTATTAAATCAGGAAAACATTGATGAGAGAAACCTTAACCCAAAGACTCAGGTATAGTTGGCCAACAAGTACAGATGTATCCCGAGAGGGCTGTAGGAATGATGATTACATGCTCTAAATAAGTTGCACAGAGCAATGGCACATACACAGTCTAGACTTTAGGTACACATATGAAATAAGCTTGTAGCCATGTCCCATGTTTTACTTGGATATACTGAGTCAGCAGCACTGAGCACATTTAGCATCCTAATCTTAAATGTCGTTATCCACTGAAAAATGATGCTTGGAGAAGTAAGTAGTGTTGTGGTTTGCTAGAAATGTTAGTGATTCCCATCATCATTTTGCAAGAATGCCAGAAACATAAGATGCTACAAAAAATGTTAAAAGAACTCAGGAAGGAACTTAAATAGATTCATATTGGCCAAAGCTAGGACAGTTTGCATCTTAGTATGTATAATAAGTGTAGATGATTAGCACGCATGAATCTCATTAAAGCAGTGTGTCCATTTACAATATGATTTGGCCAAGTGTAGAGGATGTTAAAAGAACCAACTCCTTAATTTGAGAACTGATACAGAGAAAACACCAAATACTTATTCTGTCCATCCTTTGCAGCTGATAATTTTGTCACATTGTTAATAGAACTAGCTTTCTCTTTATGGAAATATATCTCATAAGTGATAGAGTAATATTGAGGTTGGAAAACTATTTTGCATCCTCTAAAGGATTAATAGATCTAAGCAGCCATGACTGCAGACTATGCACACACACAGAGAGAGAGAGAGAGAGAGAGAGAGAGATTGAGAGAGAGGAAACAGATCAGTAGTCAAGTGGGAGAGATACCATCTCCAATGAAGACTGCATGAATGAATGCCTATATAACCAAAATGTTGAATTATACCAAGGAATTCAATCATCAAAATTTTTACTAATTGAATTTCTGCAGCACAAATGGCTCAGTTTCTTCCAAATAAATCACATTTAGAAAAAAGCAGAGACTGTATTTTAGGATTTAAAAGTCATGTCAAAAACAATTAGTGAAACTAAGTTGTTTATACATAGAACTATGTCATTTAGGCTATAAAGCTATAAAGAGAAGGGCAATGATTATCATCAAAAAAGTGGTTTATTGCAAACAAGGAGAGGTTTTTAATTAGGACAACACACATGGGGGCTTTATGGCACTTAACAGAAGTCAGTTTCTTTGGCTGTGCACTAATTACAAGAGTATTTCCTTCATAAACATTTATTAACCTATTTCTATGGACAATAAAAATTGTCTTTCTGGTGCTGTGAATTGACTGAGGCCTGAAGCATGCCCACTCCACCACTAAGCTGTCACTTCACAATGAAATGTTAATGTCATCTGTGTAGAGTATTAAAATAAAACTTTCAGTAACATGTAGGAACTAAATAATGGTGAAGTAGGTCATCTTCCTGGTAGGTGAACTCATTATGAAGTTATTACAGTCAATGTTTAATCCACCCATTTTAGGAAAATTTCATTTAAACATCTAAAATTATAGTCCCAGAATTTACCAAGCCATATCTAAATTTTTCTAGCTGAATAAGGAAATGAAAATAACCAAGAAAATTTCGAAGCTGAAAGTTATGTTTTAATTAAAATAGTGTGATAGTGATGCAGACCTAGATCACTATATCACAGTAAATATCAGAATGGTACTCCACAAAAATATGGTAGCATTGTATGACAGTTGACACTACAGACTGAGAAAAGAGAGAAAAAATTCAATAACTGTATACAGATTAATAGGATACCCTTTCATTTACTAAACAGAAAAGGAAAATAATTAAATTCCTTTAGTAATCACATAAAAGCCATTACCAGAATATTCAGATGCTTCAGGTGATAGAAATATCTACAGTACAAAACTGGGAAAGATTTCTTAAATTAGACATAAAATAACAAGATGTAGCATTGGATAAATGTAATATGTAAAATTAATTTTTAGAGATTGGAGAGATGGCTCAGCTGTTAGAGCACTGGTCTTGCGAAGGACCCAGTTTCCACTCACATGGCAGCTAGCAACCACTCCAGTTCCACACTGTCTTCTGACTTCCACAGGCATTGCACAACATGGGTGCACTTACATACTTGCCAACAGTACACTCAAACACAAAATAAAAATAATAAAATATTTAAATTTATTTCCTCAAAAGAGACAAAAAAAATGAAGAGAATCAGAAGCATGAGCAAGGACAGTGTTGCTGTTACTCTGAAGAAATGTGAAATAAACAACAGTATATTGACTCGTTTGTTCTGCTGGGTCTTTGTAGGAGGAAACTACCCAGTTTCCAGTTCTTCTAGCTTATCTGCTGCTGCCAAAAGGACTGTTTAATGTTTTGTCTCACTCAGAGCATTGATGCAAATTATGACACAAATTGGAATACCGATTTCTGGCCATTGAACATAATGATTGGCATGTTAGAGCTTCAGAAGAATGCATAGTCGAAGTCTGGTTGGTGGCAAGAGTGTCTGGAAAGGAGTATGATAGCATTCCAAGGCTCACTATGGAAATTTAGATATTTAAGGCAGCTGTGTATAGTAGGAACTATAGTGGATGCATTCATGCAGAGAAATGCATATCCAGAACATCTTCAGAGGACCCTGCGTCTGAAGCCAGTATGATCAGGGAAAGATTTTCCATGTACAAAGGCATTCTGTAATGGTTGTGAGGAATGACTGTGCTTTCAAATGCCCACAGCTCAAGGAAATATTATAAACCATACAAAAAACTGGGAAACAGAGCTCAGTTGAGGGATCAAAATAAATTCTATAAGCCAATCTAAAAGTTACACAGACTTCTGATTTCTTTCACAAAGAAAGAGACAAATGTCTTAAATGCATTTAATGAATGAAAAGTAATGTGGGCTGACAACTAATGATGCCAGATAAACATTTTTAAATGAAAGGAGAATATCAATAAAGTATACAAAATGATATTTTTGAAGGTGAAAAATAGCTGAATTTTAAAAAGTCTTTCAATGAGTTCAAGAAGGGGTATAATCAAAAGCAGAAACATAAAACTTAAAGATATTTTTCATAAGAAGTTATTAAGGTAGAGAGAAACATAAACGAAAGAAAGTAGACAAAGCCTCAGGGCATAATGAGAAACAACCAGGAGGATTAATGTAGCCAGAATGGCAATTTTGGAAGATGAGAGAGAATGGAGTCAGAGGGCATATCAAAAGAACTTAGGACCAAAAATAATTTCCAAACTTTAGGAAACAGATATAGAAATTTAAGCTCTAGAATAGAAGCTACTGGTCAAAGGAAGATTAATGAAACTAAAAGTTGGTTCATTAGAATGATTAACTAAATAGATAAAAATTTTAGCTGTATTCAGAAAATGAGGAAGCCAGGCATAGTGGCACACTCCTATAATCCTAGCAGTTGGAGCTGGAGGAAATAGGACCAAAAGTTCAAGACCAGCTTCCTCTACATAGTGATTTGAGAGAAGCCAAGACTGCATGAGGTCATGTCTCAAAAAACCAAAAAGACTCAATCAATCAGACAAGGGCCCAGAGTGGAGCTAGAGAAATGGCCACCCCTAGCATAGAAACTGTTGGCAACTGCTTACTTCTAGATGAGGGAGAGGAGCTCATCCTTAAGATCTCTAGATAGGCTAACTAGCCTCTAGTGGATGAACTTGCACCAAAAGACATCTGGCTATAAATGCTTTATCAGATAGGACTTAACATGTATGATGGACCACATGAGGTCCGATGGAGGGGTTTGTGGGAACATGGATAGGGGGAGGGGGTCCAAATTTGATTGAAAACTATTGTATGAAATGCATAAAAGCTCAATTAAAAAAGGGGAAAAAAGATTAACCAATAATTAAATCAGAACTCAAGTAATGGCACTATAACCAGTGCCATGAGACTGTGGGGTGGGAGGGAAGGTTATGATAGAATATTATGAACAGTCCTATCCCAGCAAATTGTAGCTCAATAGAAATGGATAAAGGCCTGGAAACACGTAAGGTACCCAGACTGAATCATGCAGAGATATGAACAGTTGTAGGGAGAGTAAAAAAACACAACAAAAAACTATGTACCAGTGAAGAAAATGTCCAGGCCCAGATGGCTTTACTAGTTCATTCTTCCAGGAATTTAAAAGAGTTAATACTACTTTCATCAGTCATAATTAAGAAATTGAAGTGGAGGGCCTGGAAAGATGCCTTAGTAGTTAAGAGCACTGGCAACTATTTTAGAGGAATGGGGTTTGGTTCCCAGCACTCACATGGCGGCTAACATCTATAACTCAGGTCCAGGGGATCCGACTCCCTCTTCCATAGACATTGCATGCACATGGGTGCATTTACATACATACAGGCAAAATACTCATACACATAAAATAAAGATAGATTTTAAATAAAAGAAATTGAAATGGAAACAATACTTGAAAACTATTTATACGAGGCCAGCATTACCCTAATATCCAAACTAGACAGTCACTAAAAAGTATCAAAACCAGTACTGTCTAAAAATGTTTATATATATAAAATATATGTATATATATATTTATAACAAAATGCTTTGAGCCAATATTACATGTTATAGTGCCTGCCTATAATCCTAGCACTTAGGAGACCGAGTCAGAAAGATTATGAGCTCAAGGCTAGAATGGGTTACTTAGTGAGGCTCAGATTTAAAAAATCCCCTCTCCAGATATTACACACATACACATGCCAGTGAACTGAATCAGTATATTTAAAAAAAAAAAAATTATATACCATGCCTGACCCAGTGAGGTTGTTCCTGGAATGAAAAAAATGATTTCATATAATCATCAATTGATGCAGAAGATTATTTGATACACTTTAAGGCTTTCATGATAAAAATTATCAGAAGAATGCTAAGAAGGAAACTACCTCAGTATAATCAAGGCCTCACATGGAATGCCCAGAGCTAACAGTCCTAAATAATGGGGGCAATGCATAGTGTTTTTCTATAAGTTCTGGTACAAGAAACATGATCACACTTCTGTTTGACATAGTACAGAGTGTCCATCCATGTATCTGTGCCAGATAAAGAAGGACACAAAAATTGGACGTAAAGAAGCAAAACTTACCTCTGTTCTCATATGATATCATATGCGTAGATGGTTCTTAATAATTCATTGAATTATCTGTTAAAAGTAGTAAGTGAATTCAGCCAACTTGTGGGATCCAAAGTTCATACCCTCAAATCGTTCATACTTTTATGGACTAACACTGAAAGCCTGACAAACAAAGTAAAGTAAATTACAAATTTCTGTTTGTAATAGCTTTTAGAAGAATAAAATACTTAGATCTAAACTTAACCAAGATGCTAAAAGAGTTGTACTGTGCCAACTACAAAACAGTGCTGAAATTATAGACATAAATAATTCAAAGGACATTCCAAATGTTGATGAATTTTTAGAGTCAATATTGTTAGGATGCTAATACTAACCAATGTGATCTTTGAGTAGTAGTTGCCAGTACTATCCAAAGTGATTCATTACAATTCTTGTCAAAAGTCCCTATGTTGGCCAGGTGTGATGGCACATGCCTTTAATCCTAGCAGAGGCAAGTGGATCTCTGTGAGTTCAAGGCCAGCCTGGTCTACATAGTGAGTTCCAGGACAGCTGGGGCTATAGGGAGACCCTGTCTCAAAAAGACAAAAAAAAAAAAAATCCCTATGCTATTTGTGTAATAATGGGGGGTCTGGGGGGAAGCATTTCTAAAATTCATATGGAATCTCAAGGGTCTCAAAATGATTTAAAAAATGAACAAAGAAAAAAAGTTGGATGTTTGAAACTTTGTAATTTTAGAATTTATTACTGTGCTGCAGTAGTTGAAACAGATACTGACAGAATAGGAGAACTTGAGGCAGTGATATGGTTTGGGTTTGTGTGGGTATGTGCTTTTGTTTTCCATTTTGGAGACAAGGTGTCAGTATGCAGCCCAATCTTGCTTGAAACTCACAATATATGCTTAGACTAGCCTTGAATTCGTAGCTACCCTCCAGATTCAACCTCCTCGGTGTTGAGTTACAAGGTACAAACCACCATGCCTGGCTGTTCTTAAGAAAAATTCTGAAAGACTTGCCCTGCTTTCCGTTTTTTCTCATAATGATATAACAGGGAGTGAATTTGACTTCCTATTGTAACTACTAGAATATTAGACTGAATATGTGAATCTGAAAGTTTTATATATTTAACAATAGGTCTTGGGGCCTCAAATTGTTTGAATTGGGCTGTGTGATTTCTCTAACATTTTTTTCTGGAGGCATATTCTGGATTGTGGTACAGGAAAGAGAATCTCTGTAATTCATAGTGACCTTCCTGAATTGCAGAAGCAGTGATTAGAATTCAGAAACTGTAAATCCATATTTGTAGACAAGTTAGCCAGTATGCAAGCTGTAGAAAACTATATGCGGGCCCTTGAATCTTTAAACTGCAAGTGTCTAGGTACAATTTACACAATGGTAGGTAGAATTCATCTAAATACCTTTGTTAAACAATCTCTGTCCCCTATAATTGAAAAAGTGTTGTTATGCCACCCTAGCCTGAGTAGCCAGTTGTCTCTGGCTATAGGGATAGTGAGAAGCAAGCTCTGAAGGATGACACACTAGTAGCATAAAGATTTCTATAGCAGAAGAAGCTCTGGATCTATAATGATCTAGATTGACTCCAAAACAAAAAAAACAAACAAGAACAGCATTTAATATGGATGCCACAGATTAAATTGTTTCACCTACAAAGTAATTGTGAAAATATAGCCCAACATTGTTTAAAGGAGTGCAGCAAAACTGTAAGCACTTACCATCATAGTGTTCACAGTACCATCTTCCAAACAGACTGTTAGACCTGAGATGATGCAGCATGAAAGTTTAGCGCATTACTTGCAAGAAGTTTCCTAGAAATAAGAGAAGAGCTGTTTAAAAGAAAAAAGACAAGAATATGGAACAGTTGGAGAGAAGGGGACAATGCAAAATAAAGGAAGAGGTGGAACTCTGAGAATTTAAAAATACAATCTGAAATGAAAATTACTATGACAGCATTTTATGCTGAATATGAACTTAACCGTATTCTTAAAGATACATAATAGAATATTTCTGAGCCAAAAGAAAAAGGACTAAATTAAAAGAACAGCAGTAGGAACTTCAAAGATAAATCAAACGGTCTTATACACGAACATGTATTTCAAGAAATAATGCCAGGTGTTACAGTGTATACCAATGTACCTGGCTCTTGGGTGGTAGAGGAGGAAAGATCCAGATGTCAAAGCCATCCTTAGCTACAGTAGTGATTTCCAGGCTAGACTCAACTACAGATGACATATCTTAAAAGACAAATAATAATTAAGAAAAGAAAAAAAAATGAGGGGAAAAAAAAAGAACCACCACCAAAACCCCCATAGAAACAAGAAAAAGAGGATGAGCACAGCATTTTTTTACACTCTTTGTGAGGGGTAGGGGCATGGGGCTAGGTAGAAGGAGTAGGAAAGAAAGAGAGAGGAAATAATAGCCGAATATTTTTGAAAACGATAAATCCTAAGCTTTACAGAATTCAACCAGTCACAAGGCAGATCATTAGGCAACACCAGAACATCATGGAACATCATAATAAAGTATTCAAAACCCATGTTCAAGTGAAAATCTCAAAAACTCACTGAGGAAACGCACGCAGCAACTCATTTAAAAGTGACTTGAACACACGCTTGGCTAATGATATTAGATGCCTACCAAGTACGTGAAAGGTCAGCATCCTTGGCCAGTAGACAAATAACCATAGTGGCTCACCACTGCAAACATGAAAGTTGTTAAATTAAAAAAAAATATGCATCAGACCAAGAATTGGAGAGAATATAGAATAGCTGACAGTTGTCCGTGGCTCTCTTCTTTTTTTTCATGGCTTTTAACATGACTTTGAGGGTACAAAATGGTGATCACTGAAGCAAATGGTTTAGGTGATTCCTACTAAGTTAAAGAACTTCCTATATAATTCAGTGATCCCTTTCTTGTATGTTTTCCCTAGAGAAACAGAAAATTCTGTTCTTGGAAGTTGCAATTGTGGTAGCTAGGAGCTGGAAAAATGCATATGCTCTTTAAACCCAACTATTTGGATGAATTAGAAAGCTCTCCCCCCGCCACCATGGATCATATTCCAGGCTAGGTTACATGTTAGGCCAGAAAATAAGTCTCAACATTTAGGAGAAGGATCAAATGATACCAAGATTCATTTCTGATTCCAATGGTATAAAACAAAAAATAAAAGTGTTTTTAAAAACACATGGGAACTGCTTAACCTGCTCCTAATAATCAGTGTATCAATGAAGACATTACAAAGGAAATTTAAAATATTCTGGAGGCTAAGGAAAATGGGACTGCAATGTATGGAAACTTACTGAATACTGCAAATACCCAGTTAAAGAGGGAAGTTTATAGAACTAAACTATATATAAAAGTGAAAGTGCAAATAAACAGCCTAAGTTACTCTATAATGAAATAAAAAATATTTAAAGCAAAGAGTCCAAATCTAATAGAATGCAAATAAAGATGCAATAAAAAATAAATGAACTAGAGATGAAAAATGATAGAAAATATTGACAAAACTAATAATTGGAAAGGGGCAGAGCACTCACAAGAATGGAGTGAGTGAGCATGTGCCAGGCTGAAGAACCAAGAATGCTGTACAGTCACTTAGTGAAGTGACTGGGGGCCGCTTGGTGTCGTGCAGCTGTAAATTCTCCTAGCCAAGCAGCCATATAGGACTCTTAGTGTGCGACCCAGAGGCATGGACACCTATTGGCACAGACTTGGTGGTGCAGGCACTGTGTTGGATATGGCTCTGTGAAAGAGGCAGCCATGTTGTAGCTGACGTGGAGCTAGAATCGGGGCTTCACAGTATCGAGCAGCCATAGGAGGAACAGTAACAGACTCAGCTGGATCTGGTGTGGAACACCATTGCAAAAAGATATCTGCTGAGTTTGTAGCACAGCAACCAGTGACTTTCTGGAACTGTCTTCTCAGAGCATATGACATGGGGCTACACACTGAATCCAGTACAGCACAATTCTGGGGTAAAATCTCTTTGAGTCTGCATGAGCACTTAAATACTAGTTGTAAGCAGACATCAGACAACAAAAAAGTACACAGGAGTGGGACAAGCACTAGCAATTGGAAGCCTGAAGGACCTTCAGATGTGTGACCAGCATCTGAGACTAAGAAGCAAGCCTCCTGACCAGATCACATCTGCTACCCAATCTCCCAAAGGAACGGCCAGAGGTGGGAACAGGACTTCTGGGGGTGAGACAGATTTCTGAAAGCCAGGTGACCAACAGGGTCTATTCCTTTTACTCTATGCCTGTACTTCCTGTTTCTCTGTCTCTCTCCTTTTGTCTTCTTCCCCAGTCTTCCCTCTTCAACTTTCCTCTACCAAAGAAAACAGGCTTATCAGGTTTATAGGGCCTCTATACCTCAGCCTTCTATGACCTGGGAATGGCATATATCATTTGATTTGTAACTTTATCTCACCTTTTTCAGTCAACTTTCTCTGAAGTCGGCCTCACCTCCACATCCTTTGCCTATACTGTTCCTGCTGCTGTATGTTTCTGTCTTGCACTTTTTCCCTGTCAACCTAATTAATAGTAATCACTAGACTTACCCTGAGAGGTTTTTTCCTTTTCCATTCATACCCCCAGTTAATATATTCTTGTACACACTAGTATCCATGCGCCTTTACATACTTAAATGGTTGGCACTTAAGGAGTGATTAAATTGTAATTGACTTGTTCTACTTTAATTTTGGCATTACTCTTTAATGGTGATTGTTTTTGCAGACAGTATTCTAATTTCAGGAGAGATTAAGGGTCAGGCCTCTCCCACAACCATCAGTATAATAGAGAAAAATAACACCACAACCTATAAGAACCTAGACCCTCCTGAAAAGGGATGGAGGGAGGGAGGGAGGAAGGGAGGAAGGAAGGAAGGAAGGAAGGAAGGAAGGAAGGAAGGAAGGAAGGAAGGAAGGAAGGAAGGAAGGAAGGATTCAATCAATGACAACTCTAGAAGGGCCAGTTACAGTGCAAAAACACAGGTAATATAAAAAAATGAAGGGAACAGGTGCTGGAGAGATGGTTCAGTGGTTAAGTGCACCGACTGCTCTTGCAGAGGACCCAGGTTCGATTCCAGCATCCATCCATAATTCTAGTTCCAGGGGAATTTGGCACCCTCTTCTGACCTCCACGGGCAGTGCACAACACAGGTGCATTTATATATGTGCAGACAATACGCTCATACCCCTAAAAATAATTTAAAAATAAAATATTTTTTAAAATGAAGGGAATACAATTCCTTTAAATTTATTAATCCCATAGTAAAAACATTCAATGAGATTGAATTACATGATATTCCAGAATAAAAACACACACACACACACACACACGCACGCACGCACACACGCACACACACACACACAAAATTGGAACTAATCAAACAAATCAAAGATGACATGATCAGAAAGGAATATCTGATCTTGAAGACAGGGTAGGGAATTTGGAACGTTCTAACAAGAACAAAGATAAATAAGAGTATTAACAATACATTCAAGATAAACAAGACACTATGTCAAAGAAAGCACAAATCTAAGAATCCTGAGTATAAAAGAGAATATCTTTCTCATCACGTAGCAAATATTTTCCCCAAAATCCTACCAGAAAATTTCCCAAAATTAGCAAAAGAGTTGCCATCCAGATATAGGAGGTATTTAGAACATCACAGAAAATAACCTTCCATCATTATATAATAAAAATACTAAATTTACAGAACAAAGAATACATATTAAAAACAGCAGGAGAGAAACAGTAAATCACATATAAAGGCAGCTGCACCAGCATAATACATTTCTCAATAGAAATTTAAATGCCAAGAAGGATTGCCATAGTGTATTTCAATTTCTGAATGCCAACCCAATTGTGTGTGAATGAAAAAGAAAATGTTTCAATTTATGTGTGTGAATGAAACACACAATTTATGTGTGTGAATGAAAAAGAAAATCTTTCCACAATATAAACAAACATAAAAAAACAAACAACAACAAAATTCTTGACCACCAAGCCATCCCTACAAAGTATTTAGGAAGGAGTCTTTCAGACTGAAGAGAAAGACATGAGGTCACAGGCAGAATAAACCATGCTAGAGTGCTAGTTAAGCAAGAACAGTATAGGATAAAACCAGACTCTACAAAATCAACAAAGGGGCAGTATTGATAATGCTTATCAGTAATAACTGAATATTAATGGCTCAAATCTCCCATATCAGAAGATCCAAACTATCAGATTGTATTGGACAGCAGGATCCATAAGTTTACTTTTAGGAAATCCATGTTACCATAAAAGACAGACACTCCCTTGGTATGAAAGAATGGAAAAAGTTAGTCCAAGTCTAATCAAATTGACCTAGGAAGCAAGCAATTATTTCTATTCTAATATCTGACAATAGCTCCAGATCAAAACTAGTTAGAAGAGATAATGTTTACTGGAAAAATCCATCAAGACGGCATTACAGTTCTACAGGTACACACACAAAACATGGGTGATGCCAATTTTATAAAACAAATACTGCTAAATATAAAGCTACAGATGAACTGCCAAGACAACAGTAGTCGAGGGCTTCAGTACCTCACACTCATCAATTGACAGGTCACCCTAGCTTAAAGAGCACCAAAGAAACATCTGAATTATATGGCATCATAGATCAAATGGATTTAACAGACTAAATAGAACATTCCCCCCAACATTTATCTCAGACACCCAGAGAATTTTCTCTAAAATAGACACAAAACAATACTTAAAAATATAGGAAAATGAAATAACTTTTTGTCTTCTATATGATTACAATAGAGTATAACTATAAATCAACAGAAAGAGACTCTGTAGAGTATACATAAACTCATGGAAATTAGCACATTGTTATATGATGAATGGGTCACTGAAGAAATCAAGAAGGAAGAGGATTCCTGTAATTGAATGAAAATGAAAACACAGCCTATAGAATACAAAGAAAGCAGTCACAAGAGGGAAATTTATCATTGTAAGTTCCTACATTGAGATCTGAAGTAAACAATTTAGTTATACACCATGGGACCTTGGAAAAACAGACCAAGCCGAATGCAAAATCGGTAGACAGAAAGCCACAGGGAGGATCAGGCAGAAGCTGATGAAGTGAAAAAAGAAATGCAAAAGGTCAGTGAAACAAAGAGTTGCTTCAAGAGAAAATAAATAAATAAAAACAACAAGATCAACAGACTCTTACTCAAACTAACCAAAAGAGCGAGGAGACTCACATTAATAGAGTTGAGGGTTAAAAAAAAAAAAGCTATTATGACAGATATTAGGAATTAACTTTGAAAATTCATAGTCCATTAAATTGGGAAGCCTAAAACAAATGAGTGAATTTCTTTCTTTTTTTTATGACTTTCTAGAGGCATACAATATACCAAAATCAGTGAGGGAATTTAAACATCTATATCAAGCAAGGAGAATAAAACAATTCTTCTAATAGAAGAAATCTCCCTCAACTAATAAATAGTCTATGCTCAGATGGATTTACTGCTAAATCCTTCCAGTCATTCTAAACAACAAAAAAAGCATGAGTATGTATCAAAATAGTCCTAAAATAGGCCAGGTGTCATGGTGGGTGCCTTTAATCCCAGCACTTTGGAAGCAGAGGCAGAAGGATACCTGAGATAGAGGCCAGCCTGGTCTAATAGCACGTTCCAGGCTAGCTGAGAGACATATGTCTCTCAAAAAGACATATATAGAGGAAAAAATAGAGAAAAAACTAAGATATAGGTATAGGAAGTGATTTTCTGTATGGTACCCCAGGTACTTAGGAAATGTGACCAAAAATCAATAGTTGGGCCTCATGAAACAGTTAATCAAGTTAAGAGATGATCCCCAGTATATAAGAAAAACTTTACTATCTGTACATTGACAGAGGATTAATATCTAGAATAAACAAAGAGCTCAGAAAACTGAACATCAAGAACTCAGACAACTCAGTAAGAGGGCAGATGAAATGCACAGATAGTTCTCAATAGAAGCATAAAGGGCCAGTAAACCTAGGAGAAATGTTCACGTTCACCAGCCATCAGAGAAATACACATCAGCAGTACATTTGAGATTCCATCCCTCTGTATTCATTATGCAATCACTAAGAAAATTAACAACAAATGCTGTGGGAGAATAAAGGCAAAAGGAAACCCTTGTACATGGCTGACGGAAATGTAAACTGGTCCAGCCATTATGGGTGTCAGTATGGAGATTTCTCAGAAAAGTAACAGTAGATCTTCCACTTGGCCCAGCCATATCACTCCTGAGTTTACATAAAGAACACCAAGTCCACATATCACAAAGATCTGCATTCCATTGTCAATTGCAGCACTGTCCACAAAAGCTGAATTATAGAACCAACCTGGGTTTCCAACAACAGAAAATTTGATAAAGTGTGGTGTATATATACACAGTAGAATTTTTTTATCCAAAAAGATGAATGACATTATGGCATTTGTAGGAAAATGGATGCTACTAGAGATAATTACATGAATTATGCTTGTCTCCAAAAGTACAGGTCAGTGATCAAACATTTGCCCCCATGTATAAGGCTTGAGTTCCTTGCCAGCACTGCAAAATCAATTTTTAAATGAATAATCAAGGGCCTGGAGAGATGGCTCAGTGATTCAGAAAGAACACTGGCTGTACTTGCAGAAGACCCAGGTTCAAATCCCAGCACCCATATGGTGGCTGACAACTGTCCAAAATTCCAGTTACAGTATTCCAAAGCCCTCTTCTGCCCTTCTCATGTACTGTACAACACATGTACGCATACATACATGCAGGCATAATACTCATACACAAAAAATAAAAATTAAAAATTAAAAAGATAATCAAAGAATAAAATACTTTACTTAAAAGTGACCAGAAATGATGCAGTAACTAACCAAAGTGATGAGAAAAAGAAACTGAGGCTTTACCAAAATATCTATAGCAACACACACCCCAAATACCAATGCTCACACAATGTGGCAGAAGAGGAGACAGAAAAAAGTGTAAGAACTGGAGGATGGAATAGTGCTATGAAATACTGTCTCTGGACATGACAGGGTTATCACATTCAGGAATTCACAGCAGCTAGGTTACCTGTACAAGACCTGCATAATAGGCTCAAGCCAACCAAAATTCTGGCATAGATGCAGTAGATGATCTCTAAGTCTCACCCCTTACTGTGGAGGGAGCTATTGGCAATTGATGGTTTCTGGAGGGAAAACTTATCTTTTTTGTAGTTTTATAGAGGTGGAATCATTCTTTTTCGGCAGTGTAGCCACTGATAGTATTTCCATGCTCCAGTACATAGCCCCACACCCATGTACATAATGAGCATCCCTATCTGTACTTGTATAACTTACATAACTGGGCTATAGAAAAAAAATAAGAAGAAATTATGCAAGTCACAAAACAATGGAAAATTATTTCAGTTACTGAATGAAAAGATGCCTAGTTCATTAGAAATATTCTTCAAATGTGAAGAACAGGAAATGAAGCCCTTTTCTAGATTTCAAAAGTAGGAGCTAATGACAACAGATAAAACATATTTAGAGTGTAATAAATGATTAGAATGTGGATATCAAATATTTTTCCTTTTTTAAATTTATTCATAAAAGCATTTGTTAAAATTCAACACCTGTTTGTGATAAAAATTCAGAAAAATTAAGACCCTCAAATCAACAAACTCAATCTCAAATTGAAATATGAGACATAACAACTAATCCATACTTAATAATTAAAGGCTAAAGTGAAGAAGCCTCAGATTTTAACTCTTACCATGTTAAGATTCCACTAAAGATTCTAATTAGTTCACTGAGGCCTAGAGAATTGACAGACAGATTCCAGAAAAGACAGTAAAACTGAATTCTTAATGAAATGTATTTACATGTTCCTAAGAATCTACCATAAATTACTGGCTCACTATATAAAATAACACCAATTTGAAAATAGTTTGGTACTTTTAAGTAAAATTGTACATTTTCTTTAAATGTCACTTGTCAACTTGATACATCTTGGAAGAGGGAACCTCAATTTATGTAACTTCCTCCATTGGATTGACCTAGGGCATATCTGTGGGGTATTTTCTTTTTTAAAAAAATTATTTTTTATTTTATGTGTATGAGTGTATTGCCTACATGTATATACATGCGCCCTTGTCATGAAGTGCCCACCGAGGTCAAGGACCTGGAGTTATGGATGGTTGTCAGCTGCCCAAGTGGGTGTTGAGAACCAGAGTTCTTGCCTCCAGGCTCTTGCCTTGTGTTCCTGCCTTAACTGGCCTCTATAATGAACTATAACCTGTAAGATAAAATAAAACCTCCCCAGGTTAGTTTTGGTCAGTGTTTTATCTGCTTAACAGAAACCATACTAGACTATTATCCAGCAGTTCTGTTTTTAATCAGTTTTCAAGGGAGCTACAATAGATTTATATGAAGACTTTTGGAAACCTCCAAGCAGCATCTGTAATATTCACAAATGTAATCTGTGTATTATTTATTATGTTTATCAACAAATAGTTATAAAGTTCAGGGAATTACCTATGATAGAGTACTCCCCAGCTATGTATGAATGAACTGCTTATAATCAGAGCAAAATGCATTAATTTTAAAAATGCATTTATAGTATAATCCTGCCTCAAAATTCTATACAGTATGATTTATTTTCATAAAACAGTTTTTATAGAATTTCAAGCAAAATATTTTAGTGTTCAGTGTAGAATAATTGTTACCTGGGGTAAAGGGTATAGACAGGATTGACTAGAAATGTTCCCTAGGGTAAAATAGGGGGAATTAGTTGTACTGATCTTCACATGGGTATATATAGGTTGTTCATCAGTCAAAGCTGAATAATTTACAATTGAGAAATTATATATGAACTACACTTGAATATATTTCATTTAAAATAGAATAGTAACTTAGTTGTCAATTATAAGAATACATATTTATTTCTATATATGGGAGTGGTTAATAGAAGAAGACATAATTTCACAATACGCAGTCTTAGTTACTTTGAAGGCAGATTTCATAAGAGTAGTGGAAACATGCAGGATTGAAGGATACAAAAAAAAAAAACACTTGGAAACTAGGTCAGCACTCACTGGAGATACTTCACAGTAAAACGAATCAAAAAGTGATATTCAAGTGCTGCTGTAGATTTGGTAGAAAGGAAGTCTGTCTGCTAGGAAACAGGAAAAATGAGCAATGAAAATGCAATAACTGAAGATGTTGGATATGGATAACAGAAGTGAGTAGGAGTGAAGACTGCTCAGGCCAATACAGAATGCTCTCATTGACGGGAGCAGGGGCGTTTCTCAACCAGGAAGGAACGAAGATACAGTGCCTTCCATATTCTTTCATTGCGTAGAAAAATTTCAAACTACGCAGTTTAGTATTTCAATATGGAAACCTTTTAACTAGTGAAAGTGGATAACACAAAGACTTGTGACTTGCCAGCAAAAATGTCTTTACTAATGCTCTCAAATCTGTCATTAGCTAAAATTCTTATACTAATTGCTAATTTATTGTCAGATTGAATTGAAACTTTACCCCCAAATCTAACATAGAATCAACTATTGATGACAGACTAGAGAAACCATATTTACTTAAAGAATGACTTAGGAAGTATATTCAGAAAGACCCCCTCATCTCTTGTCTCCCAAGAGGAAATTTAGACGTGAAAGTTACAGGAATGAATCTTCATAGAAACAGGAACTCTGAGTAGCAAGCATACATATCTTAAGTTCACCAGGGTGCTTTCCACATAAGGTTGTAGATTTATGCCTCAAATAATTGCTGTAGGATTAACAGAATGTAAAGTTATCATCAGTGCAAGATGGATTTATCCTTTAGTAAGAAAGGGATTATCTACTGCTTCAATTTTTAAATTAAATTTTTATTTATTTGTGTGTTTGTGCATATGTATGTGTATATGTGCACATATGCCAATAGCATGCATGTGAAGGTCTGAGGACAACTTCCACTCTCTCCTTTTGTTGTTAAAACTCCTTCCCTGAGGGAGATGTAAGCTGCCTCCACCCCTTTCTTCCCTTGATCCCATCTACAATCCGAGGTAGGAGTCCACCGAAGGGGGGTTTCGCTCTGGGGAAATCACTGAAATTATTGACTATTTACAAAGCATAGATGAGGAGTTACTTACAGGAATCTGGGTGCTGCCTCCTGCAAGGCTGCACTGGAAAGTCCCCAGCATGAATTATATCTTCTTCATAGCTGAATATAGATAGACAGAGCCTCTTCCCCTCATTTTCCCCAGCCTCTCTAGCCTTTCCCTAATGTCCTGTGCAATTAAGGCAGAATTGGGAGGTGCTGGATGCTCAGGTGAAGGTCTTATGACCCTCCCTGTGCTGTCTCCTATGAGGGGATGCCAGGAGTCAACAAGCACAGCTGTGATGATCTTTTGCAAGCAGGTACAGCTAAACTTCTGAAGATGTTGAATGTTTGGCTCAGAAGGGAATTCTGTACACCAGTTTCCATGTGTGGATCCCAAGGATTGAACTTCGTTCTTCAGTCTTGATAGCAAGTGATTTTACCCACTGAGCAAATCATACCAGCTCTATTTATTTTTCTTTTTCTTTATCTTTTTTCTTGTGTGTATGATGTTTGTGGGTATGTACATTTGTGTATGTGAATGCAGGTGTTTGCATGCCATAACATGCATGTGTGGAGGTCAGAGGACAAACCTGAATGTTGGGCTTTTCCTTCCGCCTTGTTTGAAACAGGGTCTCTTGATTGTCCACTGCCTAGACCAAGCTAGCCAGCCTAAAGTTACAGGAATTCTCCTGTCTCTGCCTCCCATCCTCTAAAGTAGCTCTGTGATTACAGGTGCCTGCACTACTCATCCAGTGTTTATGTGTGATCTGAGAATTCAAATTTGGGTCCTAATGCTTCTGTGGCAAGTGCTTTTTATGCACTGTACCATCTTGCATATATATGGCCTATATATGGTATTCTAGATTGAATCATCAAGAAACTAAACTTCAAATAATGTAGAGTTTTATTATTACACTCTGAGATATTTATACATAATAGAAAATACATGAACAACTAAGAAAGAAAAATTAAATTGGAAATTTTTAAAGAGATAGTACATTGCTTCCATTTACATATTACTACATAATGGTGCTTGAATTCCCTAGTACTTCATATCCTTAAAATGAACATACTATGGATCACCATGAAAATATTAATAAATTACAGCCCTTTAGCCTGTGTTTATTTAAGAGCTAGTGGTTCTGTTGATCAATCTCTGTTGCGCTAGAGAAATAAACATTTATCAAAAAAATTTTATTTCTGATCGAGTTGTAAAATGTGTTAGAAATTAGTTTTAATTTTGTAATACATTATGTAAAGAAAATTTCAGAGTACCGTTTACATTTTCTGTTTGAGTAGAATGGTGTTTGGAATCTTGCACTCAGGTAAGTTGCATGGAACATCCTGTGGCCCTGGTGGCTGGGATATACAAGGATAATATGAAGTAGTAGTGTATAAGATTCAGCTAGTTATATACAAGAGCCCTACATAGACATGACTTGGGGGACACCAGCATCCAGGAAAGGGGCTAGAGCAACAAGCACAGCGTAGTTACCATCAGATATCCTTGTGGGCTATTGCTTAGATGACTGGTTCCAATGGTGATACTAAAGCTAATTTGTGGCTGTTTACACATTCTTCTCATTTGCTCATAGAAATTACAAATGCAATGCCTTATATGTATTTTCAGTCACTTTCTACATCTAGCAGATGCCTAAGAATTTTACTTTGATGTTTTATGTTTACATAGTATAGGTCCAGAATTCAGTGAGACCAGTGTATATCAAGTCATTGAAGAATAAAAGAGGGATTCAGAAAAGTCTTGTCATCATAGAATTAAGTTTTAAATGCCTTATTCTCCTACATTTTCCTGGATGACTGTATTATAAATTCCTGTATTATAAACTACTTCTGAAAAGAGCAACTTGATATCTCATACTGAGCTTCCCTTGGAAGCCTAAAATGACCATCTGTCACAGAGCACAGTGCACTTCCCTTGAGAGTATGTGTTAAAATTGTGGTGGTAGATTAGTATTGGGGTAATTTTGGTAGACCTGTAATGGGTTAATTTTTGGATAATATTGCTGGTCATCAGCCAGACTCTTAAGTGTGCCCAGGCTCCAGGATTGCTGTTACCCAGCACATATTTTCTATTAACCATTTATTAATGATGGTAGGTGGTAGATGATAAGTAGAACAAATGAAGCTGTTTCCTTTAGTTGAGATTTCACTAAGTGGTCTTACCATTTAGGAGAGGAAGGTATAATTTATCTAATTAGAGACAATACAAAAAATTTCTTATTCCAACACTGCATTATTATAGGTAATGGTGACAGTAACCATTTTTATGTTGGCATTTAGTAATACATTTCATACAATACTTAAGTGATATTTATATTCTACAAAGATGATATGTGCTAGTACTTCCCTTGATATGGCTTTTGTCCAGCTATAGTCTTAAAATTTTATAAATAAACAGGGCCTAGAGAGATGGCTAAGTGGTTAAGTGCACTGCTCTTGCAAATGACTTTAGTTCCCAGCAACCACATGGCAGTCAACAGCCACCCACAAGTCCAATTCAAGGGAATCTCATGCCCTCTTCTGGCCTCCATGAACATTGCATGCAGGGGTACATTTACATATACGCAGGCAAAACACTCATACACATAAAATAAATTTTAAAAAATTTAATTTATAAAATTGCGTTTCAGTATACACAAAAGCACCAGGCAGAGAGCATATTGAGCAGCTTTAAACATGGTAGAGAAACTATAGGTAGACATGTTCATGACTACAGGTTATGGTAAAGCAGCATGCAAATGAGGCTAGAATATCTGAAACAAGAAGTTTGGTGAACACATACATGTATTCTAGATAAAGCAGAAGAAGAAAATAGCTTTGTCATTCTTGAAAGAACTTTGAACAGAGAGACAAGTAAGATCAAATTGTTATTTAGAAATCACTCACCATTGTGTATGAGAGTTAAGTAGAATGAGTACTTGGGACAGAACAAACAAGTAACATTTTATTGAACAAGTACAGTTTTCTATAAAGGCTTGACTGCAGTTCACGACAGGTGAAAGTATATAGAAGTGAACAGAAGGTACTGTGTTCCTTCTAGATCCCAGTGAAATGCTGTATATTTGGCTATTTTGTGCTCAGAGCTGATCTGTACTAAACACTTATCTGTCTTTCCTGGGCCCATCAGGAAACTAAAAGATTTAAGAGCTGCAAGACCAAAGTCCCATGAATTTATGGTGTGATAGTCTATAAATGACTTTTATAATTTGATGTTTGTTGGTTTACTCACTTTTCATTCCTGTTTTGAAGTTGAAAATAAAATAGAAATATGATACTTAAATTACTAAGAACCTTCACTTTTCCTTATAAATTCCTTCCCAGGATCACATATCTTCTCCTTGGTGTTCATTTATCTCAGACATGCAGCACGGACACAAGACTGCAGATATTCAAGACAGAAAAGAACACACCTATTCTAGTGCAGGGCTTGACAGATTTCCTGCAGTGGAACCCTGAGTAAATTCTTCAGAAGTTGCAGTCATTAGTTTCTGTTTTAACTATTGACATTGTAGACTCAACCAAGCAAAGTAGAAGCTGTAAAGGAAGGAATGTAATTGTATTGCAATAAAACTATGAAAAATGAAACTGAATATTCTATAACTTTAAATTAGCATAGCTTTTTCTTCTCCATTCTTTTCAAAATGCAAACATTATTTTAGCTTGTTCGGTGTGTGAAAATAAGAGGTAAGCAAGATCTACTGAAGTTATTTTCAGAGTGCAGGTTGTGACCCATTTGTGATACACTGTTATCCCTGCTGGCTTTGACTATATTTTAAATAGCATGCTGTTCACAGCATACTATAGATCAGATAGTCATAGTGAGGAAGGACTGTTTTATAGAGCATTTATTTTGGTTACACACACTGGATCCTGCTTTAAAATATATTGGTATAAATTGAATTTTTAAGTTATTATATCATCAATTTACTATTTAACTCATTTGATATCAAGAGAAACACAATTCTTAGCTCTAATTCACAATACATTTAGTTTGCAAAGGCTGTACTAAAACCGGATTATTTTCTATCTACAACTTCTTGGATCTCATTAAAAGCTAGATCTAAATTAAAGAATGTGATAATACTTATAAAATCAGCCAGTTCTGAAAGCTCTGAGGGCAAACACTCATTGTAAAATGTTTCAAGGAAAATCTTAATAACTAACTGGTTCATTACAGATTTTAGTGACATCTACTTAAGTTGAATTTTAAATACCAGTACAACTGTATATGGACAGACTTTTTTTCCTGGGCTATGCAGATACCTCTCTTTCTCTCTAGTTTCAGGCTGTGAGGTCAGGCCCAGGTCATGTCAGCTGACCATCAGTTTCCTGTCTGTCCTTCTCCAGTATCAAAATACAATTTTCCACATTATAGATACTCCCTTATTAGGTGAGGTTGCCACAACTTAGGTAAACCTTGGAATACAAGAAAAATAAGCCACTAAGGACTAATTCTTACTAAAGAAGTCTGAGAAAAATAAGACAAGAAAATGGACATTTGCAAAGACTTTCACCTGGAGCTTATCCATCTCCACCTCTGCTCCTTCGTGCTCATATTGCTCGTCATGTTTATGAAGGTTGACACTTTAAAGATTAATTTTAATAAGTAAAATGTTTTCTAATTTTCAGGTATTTAGAGTTTGTTTTCTAACAAATTCTAGATTTGTGTGTATATACATTTTTAAAGTCAAGCTTTTGGCCATGGAAGAGTCTCACGCAATTAAATTCTGTAGACACTGACCATTACCTACTAAGTTTTTGTGACATCTGTCAAATTTTGTAGATTATGAAGTAATTTGAGAAATCTAGATATAAAGAATTTGAAATGTCACACAAATTGAACATATATATATATAAATTTTGAGATTTCCTAAAATTCTTCAAATATTTTGTATATAAATTAGTATATACCATATTCAGAGCTCAGTGCATTGAGTATTTTAGTATTACTCTGTGCAAAAGTCCCTTTCCTGCATTCCTCTATGCCAGCATTTCTAATGATAGAATTTTATGTA